>NC_136950.1:9129290-9374290 GCF_949987615.1 Pollachius pollachius | reverse complement strand
AATTGAATTCCTGTCAGCTGCCAGGACAGGAATCCTAACCACTTATTAAACTACACACAGCATTATATATTTATATATAGTTTGTTCTTTTCCACAGCATGGGGCAGCCAAACTAATGTTCTCAGATTCAAAGCAGATATCCGACCCGCTAACGGTGTTGGTATTCCTTCTCTGGCGGTGCTGCACCGCCATGCTCAGAGAGCCGGGACAGGAGAGGTGTTCTGGTAACAGCGGAGGCCCGGCGGATCGCCAGGGACAGCTGCTCCGACCACCGCGGACCGATATAGAATGGGAGGCACGAGCCAAAACATAACACACATTTTTTCCCATTACCGCCATGGCTTTGAATCTGTTGTGGCGCCAATTACACTCCAGGCAGACGGGGGGGGGGTGGCTTTGGAAACCGGGCCACCAAGATACCCGGGTCCTCTACTCGTTCCTCCCAGTGCCGGTTTAAAGGCCGGCACTGGGAGGTAGGTGTGGGTTGAGCCTCAGACGGAGAGAGAGCGCAGCGCAGAGAGTCACTGCAGGTGGAGGCTCGGTTTGAGGGAGTTATGGAGGTCGTGGGGGCATGGTCCTCCTGGGTGAGGGGTGAAGAGAGGGGGGAGAGTAGGGAGGAGTGACGAGAGGGAAGGGTCAAAGAGGTGGCAGTGAGGGGTGAGGAGGTGGCAGGGAGGGGTGAGGAGGTGGCAGGGAGGGGTGAGGAGGTGAGGGGTGAGGAGGTGAGGAGGTGGCAGGGAGGGGTGAGGAGGTGAGGAGGTGGCAGGGAGGGGTGAGGAGGTGAGGAGGTGGCAGTGAGGGGTGAGGAGGTGAGGAGGTGAGAAGGTGGCAGTGAGGGGTGAGGAGGTGAGGAGGTGGCAGTGAGGGGTGAGGAGGTGGCAGGGAGGGGTGAGGAGGTAGCAGGGAGGGGTGAGGAGGTGGCAGGGAGGGGTGAGGAGGTGGTAGGGAGGGGTGAGGAGGTGAGGAGGTGAGGAGGTGAGGAGGTGGCAGGGAGGGGTGAGGAGGTGAGGAGGTGAGGAGGTGGCAATGAGGGGTGAGGAGGTGAGGGGTGAGGAGGTGGCAGTGAGGGGTGAGGAGGTGGCAGGGAGGGGTGAGGAGGTGAGGAGGTGAGGGGTGAGGGGTGAGGAGGTGAGGAGGTGGCAGTGAGGGGTGAGGAGGTGGCAGTGAGGGGTGAGGAGCAGGCAGGGAGTCAGCATGTTTACCCTGACTGTTTCCTTCATTGTTCACCCCGCTTCCTTTTCACGGATTGTTGGCATTTTTGAGCCGGTGTTTGTTCGGGAAGGTTGACCAGCAGGCACACGGGAACCTGCTGACCATTCCTCACATATCCTCCAGTGTTTGCTCACTGAATAGTTTCCAGGATGACAAGTGCTCTCAGCAAGCATCACCCACTCTCTCTCTCTCTCTCTCTCTCTCTCTCTCTCTCTCTCTCAAACCCCTGCTTCCTCCTGCACTCTTCCCTTAGTCTCTCTATTCCCTACTCACTCTGATCCCTCTGGACCACTGCTCTCTCCCTCCCCCCCTAACCCACACTCTCTCTCTCTCTCAACCCCAAGCTCACTCCCTCTGCTCTCTCTGCTCGGTCACTCTCCCCCTAGTTTGCTCCCTCCCACATGTCTCTCAGTAATAATAGTCGGTGAATAATGATGACCTATAACAACAGTAGGGTTTTATGTCAATGAATCTGACACTGTTGAACTGGGTCTCAACCAAGCCGGCTTCAGCAGGGGTTCACCTTGTTAATCTCTCCCCAGAAATAGCACCGGCCACCGTTTTAGGTTAGCGTGACGTAGCCAGCGATACCACACGGTTATGTAGAGGCTGGACCTGCGCACACACGAGGAATACAGGGAAACTAATCCACTCCGCATCCCCCCTAAACCCAATTATCTTTCCTCTAACACAGGCTCAGTAGATGAACCTGTTAACCGTTTCTTTATATAAGAGGATGTTGTTTTAGGAAGATGTTGGGATGGGCTGTGGTGCACATGTCAGGTCCTGGCAAGGTTAGGGCTTAGATCTCACAACACAAAGCCTGTTTACTAGAAGCGGGAAAGCAACAAAGAAAACAGGAGGAAGATTCACACACAAGGGACGACAACAAGGGGAGGAAACTACCGGGAAACGTAATACCAGAAGAACAGGTGCACAGAATACCAGTTATCCACACAGGTGGTGGGGATTTCACAGACAACACGCAGTGAAAACAAGCAACGCATGGGGTTGGGGCAGATCATGCTACAAAGAATAAACCTATTTTTGGTTCCATCTCTGTCTAGTTACACTACTATCAAAGAATCAATGGCTCCAACTCTGCTCCTAGTGGTTGAAATGTTAGGTATGATGTGAGACCATTGATCTCAATGTTGAGTACAGAAAGCTTTGTTCATGGATTTGTAAATGTTGTAATGATGCATAATATCAGTGGAAAATATTAAAAAATCATCAAACCAAGTGTTCTGTTACACTGATAATCAAATCCTGGAGACATTTTGGTCATGTCAACCCTTTGCCCAAGGGTAGGGTAGCGTGGTAACCATGGTGATATGAAGCGGTAGACCAGGAGAGGTGGGCTGCACTTGGAGAGAGTGAGGGATGACATCTTCGTCCAGCGGTCGCAGTGCTGCTCAGGGTCCAGTGGATAACAGGCCACTAATCCTCCCTAATCCAAAAACCTTCTCAATGGGATTACATGGCACCGAGGAGCCCTCACGTTCTACACACAACCCATTGGCTGATGCAGCTAAACCAGCCAAATCAAACTAAACTAAACCTAATCAAACCACACCACACGAAACAAAAAACAAAACAAATGTTGACATATTATAATTGTACTATTCGAAGATCCTGTGCTTTCATTCAAAGTGATTTCAGATACATCTAAATAAGGAGCAGGTAGTGCTTAGACAGTACAGATATATGCCATTAAGGACCAGGTAGGGGTTGGACAGTACAGATACATGTAAATAAGGAGCAGGTAGGGGTTAGACAGTACATATACATGTAAATAAGGAGCAGGTAGGGGGTAGACAGTACAGATACATGTAAATAAGGAACAGGTAGGGGTTAGACAGTACAGATACATGTTAATAAGGAGCAGGTAGGGGTTAGACAGTACAGATACATGTTAATAAGGAGCAGGTAGGGGTCAGGGGTCATCCCGCTCATGGATATTTACAGGAAGACTGAAAATTTGGTATCGAACCCAGAACCTTTGACGAGGAGTCTCTTCTGCTCTCTCCAACTGAGTGACTGACTTTGTGACAGCGGGGAACTGAACCAACAACCTTCTTTCTGGCAGTTGAAGACCCTTACCACTACATTACCCTGCCAATATTGTTGATCTGGTGATATAAAGGGGCGGCAGTAGCTCAGGAGGTAGAGCGGGTTGGCTGGTAAACGCACAATTGCTAGTTCGATCCACGGTTCCTCCTAGCTGAGTGTCGAGGTGTCCCTGAGCAAGGCACCTAACCATAACTGCTCCCGACGAGCTGGCTGTCGCCTTGCATGGTTGACTCCGCCATCGGTGTGTGAATGGGTGAATGTCAGGCAATATTGTAAAGTGCTTTGGATAAAAGCACTATATACAAATGCAGGCCATTTACATAAAACCGGTCTACATTTATTCCACTTAAATCTGAGGTGTGAAGCGTTCATTTTAACGGGCCGAAACGAGAGCACACTTGGAATGGCACACCTTTCCTAAGATGACCAGCACGCATCCACAGAGTATTAATGCAGATTAGATCTGACTAGAAGATTAAGCAAAGTAGCCACTAGCTCCAGGAATAACCTGTTGCCGTGCGCTCGGATCCACCGCCTCTGACATGCACAGCACAGAAAAAGCCTCATGGATTCCTCCAGAAAGTACTGGGAGCAAACAACATTCCCATAGGTGAGTTCTCCATTTTATTTGTATATTGTGAGGTCTTTTGTGTATTCCGTGTCGTTGTCGTCGTTTGTTTTTTTCCGACCGTCCGGTTAATTCTGGTTTAGTCATCTGAGCTGGAGGTGCGTAAGTGGGAGGGCAAATGAAATACAGAGATACTGTTTAAATGATGATTAAAAAAGTATTGAATTAGTCATCTGAATGTGAAAATTTGATTTTAAATGTTGTTCTCGTTTCCCTTTAATATTAAATACCGTTTGGTGTTAGATAATGAATTAGACGGAATACAGAGTTTCTAAATTATAAATCCCTGAATGTTATATGAAATTGAAATCCAAGTGTCTTCAAAACTAACTCTGTAATACCTTTAATGTTTTCAAGGTACCCATATATTTAATTGTTTAATGTAATTAGAGCTAAAAATTACTTATTTTTACATCTGAGTGATCATTTTATCTGACTGAAAGTTACGCAGTGGACTTTTTATTTCTTTGAATTTTTATTAAAGAAATAAGAATTAGTTATCGTTAAAGAACAAAGGCTTTTCTCTCAGCCAATGGGAACCGCTCTCTGGATGGCTGGAATCAAGCCAATCAGGTAGCTTGAAGGCATCACCTGACCAGCTGGTGAGCTCCCTGCTTATTTGACCTGTTAGACCAAGGCTTCCACAGTAAACAACATATGTTGACCTCAAGTCCTTGGCGTTTGTTTACCAACTACCATCCACGACTCAATTGAAGACACCATGATTTTCTGATGTCTCCTTCAACCATTTTTGTTTGCTTATACTTAATTTTTCCTTGTGTCTTTTCTCCAACTAACATGTAGTTTGGTAAGAAGTGGTTGAATAACTTATCAGATACGGAACTAATCTCTCCATTGCTGTTCCTCCGGCAGACCAACGATGACGTCGGGGGCCCCGGGGCCTCGCAGGGCCCTCCTCCCAGACCAGTCCAGATCTGGGGGGAGCAGCCACACCCTGACACCCTCCCGCCAGCCAAGCCACAATCTGGACCCCCTACCCTCCAAGAGGATCTGCTTCTACAAGAGTGGAGACCCCCAGTTCGGGGGGCTGCGCATGGTCATTAACCGGCGCACCTTCAAGAGCTTTGAGGCGCTGTTGGACGGCCTGTCCGCCAAGGTGCCGCTGCCCTTCGGTGTGAGGAACATCACGACCCCTCGGGGGCTCCACTCCGTTCACACGCTGGACCAGCTGGAGGACGGCGGGTCCTACATCTGCTCCGACAGCCGCAAGGTGAAGCCCATCAACCTGGCCCTGGCTAGGAAGAAGCTGCCTCCGTGGTACAACGCCCGGCCCGGTACTGGGCGGCGCCGGGCGGTACAGGTGGGCAGGATGTACACCGGCCCGGGGAAACAGCGGCGGGGGGCGGGGCCGGTGGTAATGGTGCACACGCCGCGGAGGCTAACGGTGTTCCGTAACGGGGAGCCTGCTGGGAGTCAGACGGTGACGCTGAAGAAGAGGAGCACCCAGAGCTTCGAGGTGGTGCTGCAGGCCCTATCGGAGCTGATGCAGTTCCCCGTGGTCAAACTGCACTCCACAGACGGGCGCAGGGTGAGTGCTCACTGGCCGGACGCCCTCACATCTGGATCGGTTCAAACTAATCCATTGAGACAAGCCTTGATTAACGGACCGTTCCCGGTTTAGTTGTTCGATACTTTACATAGACAGTGCCAGGAATATTGAGAAAACTTCAATGACAACTGCCTGAAAAGCATTTTTGGGTTATTGTTAACAATGTTTTGGGTTGTTTACAGTTTGTAACCAGAAACATAATTAAAATCAACCCCAATAAAGTCCTCCAACTGTTGCCAAACACTCATTAATGATGAAAGATGTGTCACCAGACACATCGAGATTTTCGGCACACAACATTAAAAAGGAATAAAAATTTTCCGAACATCTACGTAAAGATTTCAGAAAATGTCTTAGTAATCATGAATGGAAGTTTCTATGGGTTGAGTTTAATATCAACTCGACCTAGAGCGGCCTGATTTAGCCCCTGGCCTGTAAATATCCACAACTGGGAGAGAGAGAGGGAGAGAGATAAGCTGGTTTAACTCGTCCTAATACCAGGCAAGGGATTCTGGGATACGGTGTGCAGCAGGAGAGAGATGGACTTAAAAGAGAGAACCAGAGAGAAGTGAAGCTCCGGGAAGGGATCACTCAACAGCCCCCACACCGGGGTGCCTCTCCTGGGGACAGAGCAGAGGGGCAGACCCCTCCCTCTGGATCTCCCCATCAGAGATCCATAACACTGTCCATTCAGATCCTTTGACTTAACACCGGTACCATAGTTTGATGCAAAGAGCTGCTCAGTTAAGGAAGGCACTCGCATACATGCTTATTATTAATAAGGGTTATATTATATTTGGTTTCCTTTGATAGAGTAATAAAGGTACTCTTTATTAAGGGCTGACATGTAATTTATACAAATTTCCTAACTGACTATCATTGTCTAGTTGGCTGTTTAAGGGTGTATTGTTGTTTAAAGGCTGTATGCGTTGTGTTTGTGGCAGGTGGACGGCCTTCAAGCCCTCATCCTGTGCTCTGGGACGGTCGTGGCTGCAGGCAAGGAGCCCTTCAAGCCAGGAAACTACGACGTGCACAGATCCCCCGCTCCAAAACGTCCGCCCGGCACCCGACCCGGGTCCAGGAAAATAAGGCAGAGTGAGTCTTGTCAAGTGTTTCAAAATGTTACAGAAAAATATATATATTTATACAGATTTGCTATGTTTATTATCAATGTTCATAAAAATAGCATAGCTATCATTTACACTGGGGACATGTTTCATTCACTTTTTGAAAGCTATAGTTTGTCAAAATTTCTTGTAGTAGCCTACACTAATGCCCTTTGGGAGGGCTGTTATGCAAATTGTTTTCTCGCCGTTATTATCTATTCTGACCTCATACTGATCCCTCCATTGCATTGCCTTAAAGTTCGTTTTTCTGATGCAAACTATTATTGTGGATATATCCTGTGATTTTTTTATTCAATTGTTACACTTACTTTGTCAATCATATATGTAATGTGCAACATTAGCCCCAGTACGTCAGATGACCCTCAACGCAGTAGTCTAGAGGTTCAGTCAGCAGGGTATAATACCTGTCTCCTGCTCATAGGAGACGCAGAATAGGCTGAGGCAATAGCCTGAACCCTGATACCAGAAATTACCTACATAGCCTCTTGTAGTCTACAATTATACATTTTTGTATCTAATTTACTGTGTCCCCTTTTTTCCTTTTCCACTGCTCCTTGGATTATCTGTGGAACACAAACAATGGGATTGTACACGTCTGATTATTTAACCTCTTTCTATCAAAACATTACTTAACATTCTCCACTGAAACAAAAGGCAAAAGGAGGTCAAGGAACTACTCAGAGTCCTCCCAGAGATACTTCCTCAATCAGATCCACAACTCCCTCTCAGAGAGTGTGTTCGACAGTAACCAAACAGACTCCATAGAGCTGGGGAACAGTCACATGCTAGAGTCTGTCGTGGAAATGGACGCAGAGCCCTGCTCCGACCATGGAACCCATGAGCAAGGCAGCTGCCTGCCGACGGAAGACGACATCGAGAAGTCCTTCCGGGTGAACGAGGACGGCAGCATGACGGTGGAGATGAAGGTGCGCCTGACCCTCAAGGAAGAGGAGACCATTCATTGGACCACCACTCTGACCCGTTCCAGCCTGGCCAATGAGCCCCTTCCAGACTGTTTTCCAGATCCAGAGCCGGAACAGGAGAGCGGTTCCCCCGAACACGACCGACCGGAACCATCAGAACCGGCGCTTCCCTTAGAAACCACTAGCAGCCACAAACCCAGGGGGGACAACGATGACAACGACCAACCGCCGCCGCACGAGAGCGGTGTCTCCAGAGAGGCGGGGAACATGGAGGATGATGTGACGGGGAAGACCAGTCATGTGAAGTCAACCTGGAGGGCTCCCACACCGGGCGTCAGGAAGGCCAGGACCTCATCGGAGAGCGTGAGTGCAAACACGACCGAGCCAGTTCAGGAAGGCACCGTCCGGTCATACTCCTACAGAGCAGAGACCGAGCAGTATTGCATGGTCCAGCAGAGCAGCACAAGGCCAGTGCCCAAACCCCGAAGGCTTGCCTCTATGGATGTCAACTGTGGGTACGGTCAGGCTGAGTTCAATTCAGTGGGGAGGTCCGAGGTCCTGCAGATTAAAAACAATGGAGAGGAGGTCACAGAGACTATGTTACACGTGTACGAGCAGCAGACCTGCCAGGAGAACTACTACGCCAACACTAACTACCGTGCTCAAGGTGTCTCTGTGTACGGTAACAACTATGGTAGACCCTCAACCTCTGACACGACGTGGAGCATGAATGCTAATGTCGAACCCCAGTTTGGTAGACCTTCCACTGCCTCAGAGTCCATCCCTAGCATGAGAGCTGCAATTAGCAATCCCTGTAAAAGCCTGGTGCTAAACACCCCCCCAAAAGAGTTCACTGCAAGCAAAGATTATTATAAGTTATTAAGAGAGCCTGGGAAAGGCAAACACCATCAAAATGTGGCTGATAAAGCTAATAAAAATTCATCCAAAACCAAAGCAGTCAAGAAACATGTCCGGTGGATTAAGTCGCCTGGCAACAAAAGAAAGCAAAGCCTCACAGAGGCCTCTAAGAAACGCACAAAAGTAAAAACATTTTCCAGCACCGGGTTTCTTAAGAAAATCTATGGTGGTCGACCAGTGAAGACCACGATGAGGAGGACGAAGACCGCAACAGAGAATGAAAAGGTGAGACCAGCCACAGAGAGTTCAGATCCTCCAGATGCAACCATGAAATGTATCATCAAAGATCAGTACACACTATCATCAGGGGATGATAAGATGCAGGAGACCATCCCATTTGAAAGTAACATGTTGAAGCTATCATCCAAAACACGAGCAACTCAACAGCAACTGACAAATCAGCGATCCATTCACGAGGAGAGACAGAGACATAAGGCATCCAGTGAGGTTAACAGAACAATGCCACTTCCTGTGTTCAATTCCTCCAGCTCAGTTAACAATGAGTATGTTAAGCACTGGCTGGACAACTCTCCTTCCCAGCATGCACTCTGCCCCCAGGACCAAACTCAGGCGGTCAAAATGACATACCAGGTGGGACTAGATAGTGGGATTCCTGAGGAGTCAGACGTTAGCTGTTTGAGCATCTGCTCAGAAGACAAGACAGAGAAATCACACACCAAACAGACACCTAAAAACACATCTGTACCCAGTAATGCAATGCTTCACACGCTGTCATCCGCAAGCAGCCGAACCGTGGCAAATAGACAACTAACCGTTAGTCATACAGCTGACCAAGAATCTTTACGTACTGATCACCCAAAAACGACATTAAACTCAAGTCCCTCTGCTGGCCATGAAGAACCATTATCTAGAAACTCGTCCGTTAAGAAAGCACGGCTGGTCAGTAATCTCTCCTTTGAAAGGAAAATGTCTCAGAGGAAGGCTTTGGTCGAAAAATCAGCCTTAACCAAGCAAACAACCACCAGCTCTATTCCCAACCAAACGGCAGGCAGTGACACACTAGAATCAAACGAGTTAATGAAGAAAAAAGAAACAACTGCAATTCTGTTGGAAAGGCCAGTGCACACAGACTGCATCTTAGATCAAACCTCAATGGCCAGCCGATCATCATACTGTACGTCTGTGTCACCGGTTAGTCCATCTTCTAACAAGAGAGTTTCCCTTTCTAGCCTTGCATCCAGTGATGCATCCTATGTAGCTATACCTGCTGCTAAAGAGGATGATTCAACTATGGTGAAGGACAGTGATCTCCCTCTGGAGAAGAAACCCTCCACCAGGAAAGCACAGAGTGAGGCTTCTATTATCTCAAATGAGCCTCCAGTGAAAGAGATGCCCGTAGCCAACAGTCCATCACTAAGAAGAACCCAGCTAGACAGAAACCCATCTTTAAAATCAGCCTCTAACCCTAAACCTTCTTTAGATTTGTCAAAAGCTAAAACTCTCCACAGAAGCCCCTCCACTGAAAGCCCTTCATCGCTACATAAAACCAACTCCCAGAAGAATTCTTCTCCTTATTCTCAGTCACTGGATGTGTTGTCATCACCTGTAAAACAAATTACCAAAAAGAATGTGGTTGATAAAAATCCCTTCCCAGATAGGAGATCAGAGCCGACCAACCCGGCAGCAGAAGAACCAGAGATACCTCAGAGAAATGTGGAACCTGATTTATTGGACAAAATTGAAACAGGGATCTCTGCCTCCATTTTAAACACTGGTCTGAATGAAAGCAAGAGGGAAACACTAGACCTGACAAACCAACCAAATCTTGAACCTGTGGTGGAGAAGATTGTCTCCTCCATTAAATACATTAGACAAAGAACACAAAAGAAGAAGCCATATTGTCTAGAGAAGTTCAATAACCTGCCTGACTTCTCAGGTCATGTGACAACAACATTTGGCTCGTCGTCCAAAGCTCTGCTAGCATTCCTAGCTGTCATGACATTAAAGGAAGTCCTGGCTCAAGAACCCATCTGTGAGCTGGATGAACTAAACCCAAGTCGTGCTGAGGCTTTGAAGCTCATTGATTCTCTCAGGGAAATAGCCAGCATTGAAGACTCTGACCAATTGAAAAATAGCCTGTCAGAACTACAAATGTCTGCTTCAACACAACTCCTCCAAAGCTGGAAGGGCTTCCAGGAGCTCAGCAAGAGTCGCAGATTGCCAAATCAGTCTGAGGAAGGGTTGAGGTCTGGCAGAAGATGTGTGGACTACAGCGGCGCTGAGGAGGGTGCTATCGATGAACTGATGGAAGAACTTGACATACCGAAAACACTGAAAGAAGCACTTGCTGATTTTCCTGCTTGTACACCAACAGCGAGAGATGACAGTGTCAGCGTTGAGGCCAACACACCAGAAAAAACATCTAACGACAATTTTACAACCAACTCAGAAGGAAATACTGTGAATGGCAGTGATTGTGTCCAAACCACCAAGGCAAATGCTGATCGAGAAGCCCTTGTTGACGTGAAAGCAATCGTTAAACGATTCACAGACCCTGGGAAACCTCCAGCATTCAATGAAAAGCCTGCTAATCTTAAACAGCCAAATTTATCTGATGATCAAAAGGTGGTTCATACTCACCAGATGACACACAATGGAGAAGATTCAACAACTGATTTCAAAGACACAGCGTTGTTACAAGAGGAGCAGCATCCAACTTCGGCCCCCCATGTTTCCATTGAAGACAACCAGGAGCAGGATTCAAGGAATAATGGCAAACAAGAAGATGAATTGAAGCAGGGCAGCCTCAATGAAAACCAATCAATCACATCATACGTACCATATATAGATTTGGAGGAAGCCACAGAGGAGAGAAATGAGGAGAGCAGGTGCAGCTCAGAGAGTGAACATCTGGACAGAGAATTGAAGGAAATTGATAGGAACAGCGAAGACAGCATGTTCAGCCCTGAGGAGATGTTCAGCCCTGAGGTGGAGTCCAGCTCCGATGAGGAACAGAAGCACATACTAAGTACAGAAGGACGCCATAGAAACATATTTAATTCCAAAACACAGCAGAAGCTACCTTCACCGCAGGAGCAACAAGACGTTGTACTGAGGCAGCTGAAACAAGTGAGAAACAACCCCATGTCAGACTACAAGAGTCTCTCCAGCTCGGAGGAAGAGGAGCAGAAGCTGCAACGCACCAACAGGTTTAAACGCCTGGGCATCAACATCAGCAGCACACACGAAACATCTCGCCAGGATGTTGAGGATCGGACGAGCTCAGAAGACGACCAACATGTCGACGTTCAACAGCTGGGCCGGACCCACACCATGCCTGTCCACGTCTTTCCCCGCATAGATAAACAAATCCGGCGAAAACTGACCAAGATTGAGAGTTTGAGTGAAAGGAGTGAAGAAAGTGTGTCTACTCCAGATGCAGAGGAGCTGAGTAAGCTAGAAAAAGTCCAACCACAAGTCCAGAAACATGAGCCCCAGGAACAGTTGAGCTGCACAGAGGCAATGACTAAGCCTGTATGTAAAGCTGTAAATCAGGAGCTGCGTGTCCATGGAAAACTGTCTGCAGAAGATACTTCTTGTCAAAGAGCTCCTCAACAAAAGAAAGCTCAACCAGCAGAGATCATATCTCAATCTGTGGCAGAAAGAATAGGTCTTTTAAAGCAACAGGTGGCTGAGACACAGTGGAAGAGCAAAACAGCAGGGGGTGCCAGCATCCGAATCCCGGCAGACAAAGCCCCCTTAAAGGTTGAATCCTCCACACCGGATACGAAGACAACCCAGCCTTTACCTGGCTTCAGGTCGGCACCTCACTCCTCGTTGTCCTTCAGCTACGAATCTAGCGGCATTATAAACCGGCAGCCTGAGGGTGCCAATGTGCGGTCCATAAAGGATATGTTCATGGCAAAGAGTCTTCCAGATGTTCAGCGTGAGGAAGCAGATGTCCATGGATCAATCCGCTCTGAGGCCAGTCCAGCCAGCCAATCTCAAGATCCATTTGAGCTGTCGGAGGCCGCGTCCATCGCAAAGGGCTTTGTGAGGAGGACAATCGAGAGGCTGTACGGCAGGAAGGATCCCACCGCTGCGGACTCTCCGAGCAAAAGATCCACGTCTTCGCCAAAACCGAAGATAGAAAGCTTTAGCATCTTCTCGTCACTCCCCTCGGCCCGGTCAAAGCAACGGTCCGACATGCCTTATTTTAATTCTACCAACACCCTCGATACATTGGGCGGAGTGACGCGCTGCATGGCTTTCAATACGCAGGTGGTGCCTGACCACAGCCTGTCGATGGACCAGGACCGAACGCTACACTGCAAGTCCTACTCGGACCAGGTCGAGATCAATAAGGCGGCGGAAACACCGCTCCCTGATGGAGATCTACCAAAGGACTGCAAACAGACAGTCCCAGTTTCCCCGAATAGCAGAAACCCTGAACCAGTTGATAAGTTGGCGCTGACAAAGTGCACCTACTTCTCGCTGCCCTGCACCAGCGACTCAGAGCCTGGTCCTGAAGACCCGGGGGCCATGAGCATGAACGCTGAAAGCATTGTTGATATAAAAGAGGACCAAGAGGAGGCAAAAGGCTTGGTGGCAGACCACGGCCCACTGCCTGGTTTAAGATTGCATGATAACAAGGTACACCCGCTGACCCAAGGTGCCCCTGGTGGTCCGGCTGTGGTGGTGCAGCCTGTTAGAGACCAAAGAGTTGCTCCGAGACCTGTTGAGCTCGACGCTCTGGATGCGTTGTACACGTTTTGTGGACAGCACTGTCCCATCCTATGATGAGCTATTTTCAATAGGACTCATCCAACTACGGTTGCTGTTTCTAGCCTCTGAATATTGGGTCAAGATGGTTTAATACATTTTCTGGTGCCAACATTTTACTGTTGCCATAAAATGGACTTTCAACCAGCAAACAAACCAACCAACTAAATGGTACCTGCGCCCCACCATTTTCTAAGCAACATATTAACATTATACAAACAAAAAACTGCGCTTTTTTTTAAGTTTGAATACTCAGGGTTCCCTGTTTAAAACTGTAAATATTTTGAATATACTTGTTAGTGTACAGCATTGCTATAACCATGTGTTTCTGTTCCTATAAACACAACAAAGCAGCTGGATCTTCAATGTGGCCTGTTCACAGAGCAACTATCCCAAGCATTACTGTAATCCTGTTCTAAACACCTTAGGCAGATCGAGACCTTAATCACACCATCAGATAGCCAGCTGTAGAACTTGACAACTGTGGCCTAGATGTCCAACAATGCTCACAGAGAAACTGATTTCCTGATATATAATGGATCATAGATCGTAGTGATAAGCCTCTTGACACTTGTAATTCGGTTGTTTAAATATATATAAACATATATCTAACATATACTTTTATATAGTTCATGTTTTATTGAATGTCTGGCAGCTGTGACTATTTTCTCTTGATTGTTTTTTGAAAAATAAAAGTTTATTTATAACTGCCTGTGTTAATCTTCCATACTGGTGGTATCTTGGATCAATTCAATTATATCCTAATAAATACACATGTAGATTTCACTAATTTACATGCACACAGAATTTAAGTAATGTGGTAAGGGTTAGCATGTATTGTTGATCATTTATTTATTTTTAGTGCATGTTCTACAGCAATACAAAACTGGGACAATGTTGCATAAAATTCACGGCTGTCCAATCAGAATCTCCCAAAGGAAGACTCAAGAAGTCCCACTTCCCTAAAAATATTCTAATCCCGAGAGAGCCCGAAACGTCCTTCATGTAAACAAGGCTAAATGAACGCTGGGCTTAAAATACCCAATTATTTGCTTTCTTTGGGTGATTGGTCTGAAAGCAGAGGTGCTTTCACACTGCTGGGCGTGAGGAAGTCTCTATGTTGTTCCAAGTGTGCCCTGCTCTTGTTATGCTCCTCTTGCCACCAGGCACGTGAGTGTTGTGACAGGAGAAGACAGGAATGCTGGAAAAGGGGACCTCTTATCCGTGTGAAAACACAAAGCACACTGCCATCACCCGACATGTAAACACAACACATCACACAACACGCAAACACAATATCCTACCGTCCCATAACAATATACAACTACTATCCCAAAAAACTAGTGAAATAACTATGCCAATGGTGGGCCCTTTAATCCAATGTGTTTTACAGTACTTTGAGTATCTATCTTAACCTCGGCAGTGTTTACGCCTCGCTCAACCAGGTGAGCTAGACAAGACCACTACTGTCCATCACAGAAAAATACAAGTAAAAATAGTGGTCTTCTACGAATAACAGCCTTCCTAAGGGGAATACGCATGGACTATTAATCAATCCGAATTGTGACTTACTGACATGCTGAGTGCTGCTTGATTCTCACATTGACCACTAGGCGGAGACATCCATATGAAGGACAACAGAACTAGAGATACAGTGAACAGAATCATGGTGTGGGACTTTTTAGGTCTGTGATGCCACAACATCAAATAAGAGCAGCAGAGGATTGGCAGCCAGGGGCAGGATAGTCTATTGCTACCCCAGAGAAAATGTTCTGGGTTCGAACCCCAATATCTAACCTGTAGGCATCCTTAAGCGAGAGGCCCCAACCCCTACCTGCTCCTCAATGATCTGTATTCAACACAGCTCAATCAGCGCTCTATGAGGAACTATGTGATGAGGTAGAATAGATAGGCGGATTATTCATCCAATAACATGCCAAGTGTTTTTTCTGGAAGTGCCTGCCCTTTACAAAACAGTTCTCAAGGAGGCCTTCCCGGATGGGTCTCTGTGTAACAGGCCATCTGGAGTGTGGGGTAAACGCCTTGCCCCTCTTTCAAATAAAGGAACAGATATAACATTTTTAAAAATTGTTTATTACTTAAATAAATATTTACATCAACAGCTTCGTATAAATCAAATGTTTTCATACACAAGACATCGTTCTAAAAGCGACATTTCAAACAGGAAGGGGCGAAGCAGAGCGATGACACTGGTAGGTGTCGCTAAACGATGATCATCGATGTTGACTTCCTGTTTCCTGTTCGACATATGGACAACAATATACACTGCTCACACCTGAGCGTCTTCTCCATGATCATAAAAACGTAGGATATAGCATTTAGAATTTCACTTGATAAAAGTCATATACATTTATACCATATGGATGTTACACAGCGCTAAAACGCCAACTAATAGAACTCAACATTGTCAGCTACAAAATAAGAGCGTGTGGAAAAAATACAAGTGTGGAAAACATGAACAGGTGTCGAGTTTGACTCAGGTCTCAGTCCAGGCACAAAACAAAGTAACATACTTATTTCAAATATAAAAAACAACCATTTGGTTATTAGGCAACCAAGTTCTGCTGAGTTCCGCCTCGTGCCCACTGCATCTGCCCGTTGACTGATCCCCATTGACTTTGAATGGGGACGGACGCGCAATGCATTGTGGATCCGTGCGCTCCGTTGGAGCCTTCGGCGCCGTCAAAAAGTTGAAAAATGTTCAACTTTTTCAGCAGCAATAGATCTGCCATCCAATCAGATCGTGTATGCAAATGTAAGCACTGTGACACTACTCAGGCTCTGACGACCCTGGAAAGCTCCCCCATCCGTCAGCCACGCCTTCCGACGTCCTTTGACTGACGGTGCAGTGGGCACAAGGCGTTACTGCACGGTAATCTGGCTCAGCTCAGGAAATGTGTCAGGCCACATGAAAAGTAAAGAAACATCGAACACGTACATATAATGCCCCGATGTCTGTTCTGACCCAGGCTTCTCCTGGATTATCTCCCATGTCCCAACTGAAAAGGGGTGGTAAAACTCAAAATGTATGATCATGTCCACGTTCACCGTGTATTTTGAACTACTTCAGAAGATGTTTCCCTATGGCTGGACTTTCAAACAACCTTTTGATGTTATGGGGAGTGGCAGCTGGCAGTTTCCCGGTGGGCGGGTTGCTAGCTTAGCAGATAGCTTTGGTTCCGTTCAGCAGAGAAACCTTCCTTCAAAACAGCGAGAGTGATGTGTAGCCTTGTGCTAAAATGCTAGCGCGGTGGCTGAGTAGCAACAGCGTGTGCTAAAGTGAGATCTTCCATCTGGTCTTACGCCTCCCAACAAGTAACAACGTGCACAGTATGCCGGATTGATATATGCGGTAATCTAGCTTTCAGCCAATAAACACGTCTGAAGGGGCAGTTGAAATTAAATCCGCTGCAATAACCAAAACCCACTGCTGTAACCACGCCCCCAATATCCAACCGACCAATCGTGAACCATGTACCCCAACATCCCTTGCCAATAAGGTGACGCTGGGACTTCACTGTTCTCAAATGTGTGCGACTTTATTGTTTTGAATAACCCCTACAGTCTCTAGCAGTCAATGCTGCCGTATTCCCTAGTTTGACACTGGGGGATTTCAAATTAAAAGTGAACGTTACAGTGGATACCAAACAAGAGAGATGTTCGTTGTGTTCTATTGCTGTCGAGTCATGCTTGTAAAACTTTATAATTTTTGATGAAAATAATGTCAACTTAAATTGTAAAGAAAATATAGTGTGGGGGCGAAGGGCTAAAACTAAATTGTGAATTTTGTTTAACAACAGCTTGTTGCTTTTCAACCTGAGATTGAAACCCAATAGGAGCAGTGTCCAGTCATTTGTGATTGGCTCTGTGGTTAACGAGCTAACTCGTCAGGGGGTCAACGGTGAGATGGGGGGCAAGTCCTTGTCGAGTCCCGTGGTTGGACGTCCCGTCGTCCCAGATCGCTATGGTTACCGTTATCTTGGATCGGGTCACACGGCGGGGGTCTTGGGCTCTGAGGAACTCGTGCCGCTAACAAAGTTGTACACCAGGAAGCGCGATGTGCCGAAGTACCGCGTGGCGAACAGCTTGCCGTCCGGCGTGGGGTCTGAGAAGGCCAGCTCGTCCTTGCCCAGACACGAGCCGTAGATGAAGTTGTTCCTGATGCACAACACAGAGGGGGGTGTTAGAGGCGTGGGTAACCATACAGTTCCCCAACCACATATCAAAGGTTCCCCCATAGTCTTGAAGTGTATCACAAAATACATCAAGCTTGATAGATACATTAACCTATGTATCAGATAAAGTTTATTATATATTACCATCAAACAAGGTGGTAGTGTTAAAACCGATAAAACTAACCCTAAGCCTTGTTATTAAAGTTGTGTTAATGAACATGGCAAGGGTGCTCCGCTGACCCGGGTGTGTGTGGAGATGGCTGGTTTAACCTGTTGCACACTGATACTCAATGTGCAACAGGTGTGCAGGCTCACCAAGCCCAAGAGTCCAGACTCACCTGCTTGTTTAAGCAGGTGATTCTGCTTAAACAAGCCAACATCCACAAGGTCCCAGAGTCACATTTCCTGACCTAAATCAAGACCTGTCAGTGTAATAAGACAGAAGCTGTGTTCGAAATCGTTCCCTATTCACTCACTCACTATTCCCTATATAGTGCTTATGATATAGTGCACTATATAGGGAACAAACAAACGAGAATTTGGACACTACGCTGAACATTTCTAAACGTCATTTGTGTCATTAAATGCGCCGGGTATTTGTGTGACGCAGACAGATGCGGCCACATCATGTAAACAAACCGGGCACTCACGAGGAAAGCTGGAGGTTGTATTGATGTTGAGTGTTACATTTCCTTGATCAAGGTTTTCTTTATTAATTTTGAATGTTACATTTTCAATGTTAAAATTCCAAATAACTTGTTGACATTTCTAAATGAAAGCCGGAGACTCCATCATTAAATGCATTTGTTTTCGTGGTTATTCAGCTTCTCCTTCTCCTCCGGAAAAACACGAGCGCATTGCATTGTGGTATACGGGAGTAACATGTAAGGAACATCGTATATTCACTCAAATATTGGGAATTTTAAGTCCACTATATAGTGCATGAAATTAACCACTGAGAATTGGAACACCATTACAAAATGGCAAGCACCCTATAGTGCACTACATCCGTGATAGGGAACGCTTTCGAACACAGCTAAAGACTGACCTCTACTGCATAAACATCTGTACTATATAGGTACTAACCTGAGACACTCGATCATGCGTGAGGCGATGCCCTGCCTCCTCATCATACTGAACACCCAGATACGACTGATGCCGCAGATGGCCGGCTCCGACGTAGACGAGCAGCACCACGCCCTCTGGCGCTCGAACATCACCTGCTCCTTCTCCGAGCCCTCTGGGGGCGGGTCCTCAATCACCCGGTAGCCCTGACACACACACACACACACACAGTAAGCACTCGAGTGGTAAAGAGATGGACACTTCCTGGTGGATCCAAAATGGCGGCGCACTCCCACTGAACTTCTACTTTTCAAACACAAGTCGCACATAACTACAGGGAGTATTTTTATATTTGATTTACTATACGTCTCGTTTGTAGATTATTAGCCATCTTCAATCATATTGTCATAATGATATATCTGTTTATGATTATGTGGTTGCCTTGAATAACGCTGAGAAAACCCATAAAAAGTGGTACCTCCTGGATGTGCTCTGCGATGAGGCAGCCGGCCACCTTCTTGTCGTTGGAGATGAACAGGAAGGTCTTGGTCTGGGACGGACACTTTGTCTCCACCTGCTGGAAGCCCAGGTCGTTGTCTACCATCTCCCTGATCTCCTCCACCTGAAGCAGACACACAGTATGAAGTCAATGCCATATACATCAAGAATGTATCAGTCGCTTTTATCCAAAGCGCTAGGCAGTGAGTCCAGGTGCATGTCCCTAAGGCAGAGGTGGTGGGTTAGTGGGTCATCTTGCTCCGAGATGTCAATAGTTTAATCTGTGGACATTGGGGCTCAACCTGGTGCCTTCTGGCTGGGAGAAAAACACCCTAGGCACTAGACTATACTCGGCTCCCTTGAGAATGTATGATATATATGCATCTTGAGGTCATTGTCAACTGTGGTTCGATAAATATTGATGAGTAAAACCAGGCTAGCGATTAGCAGGGTTAGCCAAGCCAGCCTTTAGTGAGGGGAAAGGGGTGAGCCAGATTTACCTTCTTCAGGGCGTACTTGGGATCATCTGGGAGGACCAGGATGATCTTCCCGTCCGGATACTCTCCCAGGATCCTCTCCTTCTTCCAACCCTTCATTAACAAACCCACACAACACGTCGTTAGGAATTTCATACCAAAACATACTGCTCTTATAGATCAAGAGCTCAGAGAGTGGAATGTGTGGAAGTCCTGGTCGAACCGAGGGTTAGAATAAAGGAAAAAAAATATGCACGCAAGAATCGTGGTTCTTATTTTATAAGACTCTGAATCAATTCACAATTTCCAAAAAAGTCAATTACATTATCATTTTATTTCCCCTTTTGTCTTAGTTTTCTATTCTGGGTTTATATTATTGTACTCAGTTGATATAACTTTTTAAAATATAAAAAACAACATCTCATACATTATATATACACAAGTGCTCAGCAGACCGGAGAATACCTGTAAATTAAACCCATGTACTGAATCTCTAATTGATTTTGAATCGGGAATCGTTTGGAATCCAATTCTGATCCCAATAATCTAAAGCGAGTCGTGAGATGCCGAAAGATTCAACCCCCCGCTCTCACCACGTATTTGACGGCGCTGATGAACTGGTTGTGGAAGAGGATGTGCTGGGTTTCATCCTCGGGATTGGAAGCAGAATACAGCATCCCACACACACTGCAGGCCACCGCCCCGAAGTGCTTCTGCCCCGCGTCCTGCAGCGCAAAACAAACGCGCCCCATGTTCACCGGTTTACCGAGGCTTAATGGAGACACCATACATACAAAACAAACGCACCCAAGCATGTTCACCAAGGCGTAACGGAGACACCATGCATACGAAACAAACGCCGCCCAGCATGTTCACCAAGGAAGGATGCAGACGCCACACAACAGAGCTTTGTATCAACTATCTAGAATGCATGCTTTGTTTCCAGTCGTCTTGCGGTCCTGTGTTGCTGGGCCTCTTATTGGGAACTGGTTGTGTGAACCGCTTGTAGCTTGTGCAAAACAATGGGGTGGGGGCTATGGATGGTCTGTTGTTGGCCGGCAGGGGTATGTTGTGGGATAGCTCATCCATAGCTCCTAGTGAATTAAGAAAATAAACACATAGGGTTGGACTATAACGCAGCATGGGACTCACGATGATGGTTTGGCTGCCATCTTTGTCTGAATCCTTCAGCTTCTTCACCTCCTTCTGCAGGGCCGCCTCTGAGAGAGGAGTGGTGTTGCTCTCTGCCTTCGCCACCCTGCTGTGGGGGGGAAACAGCCGTTAACACAGGTCATCTAGATGCAACCTATGGATGCAACAGAGGGGCTGGTGGCGGAATGTAACCTATGGGTATAACAGAGAAGGGCTGGTCATTTAGATGCGACACGTGGATAAGACAGAGTGCGGCTGGTAGTTTAGATGCAACCTACGGATATAACAGAGTGGCTTGTAATTTAGAAGCAACATATGGATAAGACAAAGGGGCTGGTCTTTTAGATGCAACACATGGTTAGGACAGAGGTAGTTTAGCTGCAACATACAGATAAGAGAGTGGATGGTAGCTAAGCTGCCACATAGGGATGTAACAGAGGGCTGATGGTTTAGCAGATGGAGGGGGTTGGGGGCTCACTGTTCAGAAGGCTGGGCCGGGGTCTTCTCCGCAGGCTTGGAGGCCTCTGCCTGCTCATCAGGAGGGGAGGCTTTCATGGGCGAGGGCGGTGGAGATTTGACTGAAAAGATGGAAAATAGGTTAGGAGTACGTTTCATTTTAGATGATTGCTGTATCACATAAGGCTATTCTATAATGAAATACAATAAACACAAACATTGCAGATACATTTTTCCACTAAAAGCCTTCCTTGGCGGTTAGCCAAGGTGTTTCATTTCTCTGACATTCAATAGCAAGACTGATTAGCTAGTATCAACTGTTGAGTTAATCTAGGCCTTTGACTATTTGTAGCAGTGCTGAATCACCGTTTCCTGCAGTGATTAATCAAGATTGGAACATTACAAACCAAATAAATCCATTTAGGAAGACACATCTACCCTTGAGCTCATTCTTGACAAACAGATAAAAGCCATGGTATGGTGGCTGGGTGAAGGTGTCTAACACAAACCTTCGGGCTTCTCTTCCTTCGGCTCCATCAAGTTTGAAGACGTCTGCTGCTTCTCCGGCGGAGGTAAAGATGATGGAGGGGGAGGAGACACCTCATCAGTGGAGTCCTGGGGGAAGGAGCAGGAGTAGAGTAAAGATCAATCAAAACCAAAAACACTCAAGACATTCAATAGGTTAAGTTAGGTCAATATCATCATCATTGTCTTTTATGTGGATTGATAAATGTTTAGGAACTTTAATCTGAGCAGTTACCTGGTGTTTGACGTTGTGTGGCATAGCAGGGGGTTGGACGCTCAGTGTCTCCATGGAAATGTTAGGCTGTGTAACGGCAGGTATCAACAATGGGGTCTCCACAGCAGGTTTCACTTCCAGCTCTTCTTTAGGAGAGCCAGGCTGAGGCTTGGGCGCCTGGTCCGCCGTGGGTTGTGGTGTTTGGGGCGCAAGGGGTCCAGAGGGAATGGCCTTGCCTGGTACCGAACCGACGGTGTCCGATACCTTCAGGGTCGGTTTAGATGGAACAGCAGAAATGGGCTGAGTTGCTGCAGCAATTGTAGTCTTCGACTGTGGGGCAGCTGCAATGGACGGTTTGGACTGAGCAACAGTTGAATGGAAAGGTTTTAGTTGGGGAGCCTTATATGTGACAGGCCTTGACTGACCGGTAGGAGTCATCGGCTTGGATTGGGATGCGTTTGAAGTAGCGGGCTTCAGCTGACCAGTAGCTGAAGTTGTGGGCTTTGATTGGGAAGTGGTGATAGCAACAGGCTTTGACTGGGAAGCTGTTGTGGTAAGAGGTTTTGACTGAACTGTAGTTGAAATTGCAGGCCTTGTCTGAACTGGAGTTGATGTCGTCGGCTTTAACATAAATGGAGTTGAGGTCACAGGCTTTGACTGGCTTGAGACTTGCCTAACAGATGTGCCCTGTAGTTTAGTCTGTGAAAAGAACATGGGTTTTGATTGAGGTGTCGTTCTAGCTTGAGCTGTGGGGTTTGTGGACTGAGACGTGGGCCGAACTTGAGTGTTGGAGGTGGACTGCTGGCTTGGACCTGGTTGCTGTCCAGGCCTTTGTTGAGGCATGGGTCTTCTTTGGACTACTGGAAGTGGGTCATCATCCAGTTCAAAGTCCTCAAAAGTGTACTTGGGCCGGGGTCTGTATGGTTTATACTCCACCTCAGATTTTGCCTTCTGAGAATTCATACCGTTGGGCATGGGAGGAGGTTTGGCTGGAAGGGTCTTTCTGGTGGATGATCGGGTTACTTTAGGGGTTGGCCCCTTAGCCGAAGTGATTTTGGGTGGTTCAGTCTTCTTTGGCTCCACTTTGGAACTTACAACCTTGGCAGGATCAACTTTCGGTGATGCTGCCTCCCGCCGCGGTCTCCCTGGCCTTGCTGGAGTTGCCGTCACCTTTTGGTCTGTTTTGGTGGCTGTCACCTTTTGGTCTGCCTTAGACGGTTCCGGTGTCGCCACCACTTTAGACGGGTCTGGTGTCGTCACCACCAGAGGAAGGTCTGGTGTAGTCACTGCCTTAGATTGCTCTGGTGTCTTGGATTGATCTGGTTTGGCAACAGCAGCATCAGGGACCTGAGGCATAGCAGGCAGAGCGCTGATTGTTGAAGCGCTGGTTGAGGCTGTACTTGTGTCAGCTGCGCTGGGCTTATTAGCTATGGGAGTCGAAGGTGTCGCCACAGGAGGCATTAGAAACGGATTAGAAGAATCAAAATCAATATCCGAAAACAACATCTGATGTGCTTGGTCAGTTTTGAGCTTCTTCACACGAGTCCAGGACATCTTTTCTCGCTGAAGCTCTACCTGTCGTAGCCGCTGGTACCTTGTCAGCTTCTTCTTCTCGTGGGCTTTAAGGGGAACGACGATCTGGCTGACGAAGAACCTTCTTTTGGGTGGTTCTGGAACTACCGTTTTGGCGGTAGCTGGCTCTGCTGTGGGGTTGATGGTGGTGGCAGTGGTGGGCTTTGCGGCTTCAGCCATGTCGGTGGTGTTGACCGGGGGAGAAGATGCTTGGGATCCAGCAGGAGTAGGAGGAACAACGATGGCTTCCTGCATTTCAACAGATCGGCTTTCCTTCTTCAAGGCTTCTATCTTGGCGGCGGCAGCAATTTTTTCCTCCTCGATCCTCTTCAACAGCATGCTGTCCGTGGCAATGTCTTCTGCGATCTCCTCACACAGTGCCAGGAGGTTGAGCTGCTGTCTCTGGGCCGCCCTCTTCGAGGCAGCGGCCTTCTGCTCAGCGAGTGCAGCCAGGCGGGCTTTGGTTCTGGCCTGTGTGTTCATCTGTTGCTTCTTGGGCTTTTCCACAGTCACTTCTGCCTTTGGACTGGGAGTGACGGTTGGCGTGCTGGTTTTGTTGGTCTCCTCTGCCTTCTGAACGCTTTTGTCTGTGCTTCTTGTGGTGACGTCTAGGTTACTTGTGGTGCCGTCTGCGATAGTTGAGGTGCTGTCTGCGTTAATGATGGGGCTCTTTGCTCCCCCATTTTCTACTTCCACTGAAGGCATTTCCGCTGCTAATTGTGACTTTTCTATTATGACAAGATCTGGGTCTTCCATTTCGCTCTCATCCTGTACCTCGACCTGGTGGCCGAGCTCTATGTCAACCAAAATCTGCATATCAGAATCTGCATTGTCCATGCTCGTCTCTACGCCCTTAGTCATGTCAACACTTGCGTTCTCATAGGCTGTCATTTGTGGTTCACAGACAGCAGAAGGTTCAATGTCATGCTCAGTGGCATCTAGGTTTTTCTCAGCAGATTGCTCTTCTTGCTGATCAGGATTTGTATCTGATGGAATATAGTTCTCCAGCAGTGCCACTGGCGAAGTATTTGTTGAAGACTTGACCTCCATATCTTCTCTTGCTTCTTCATTTGAACCGGTCACGGTATTCTGCTCAATGCCTTGATACTGATGGACGCCAATGGCAGAATAGAGGCTCTGAGAGGCTCCGTTTAGATTCAACACCTGGTCAGCTTCTACCATCTGCCCGTCTGAGTTCAAGTGTTCCGACAGCGATGTGGTGAGGCCAGAGGCTGCTGCTGCCTGGGTGATGATGTCTGCGTGATCAGCACTCTCTGGGACAGTGAGGGACTCCATGACGTCCTCCTGAGACAAACTGTCAGGTGTTGGTTCTCTTGGGGCCATCGCTGTGGCGATCGGTGTCACCTGGGACAATTCTTGAAGTCCCTTGTCTTTCTGCATTTCTACGGACTCTGGTGCTCCTTCCATCTGTTCTATGGTCGGCTCTGGCATATCGTCAGAGGTGGTAACCCCCAAAACATCTTCCATTCCTTCAGTCTGTTGCATGGTCTGCTCCAGAATATTGTCACAGGTGGCCACCACCAAAACACCTACCATCCCTTCAGTCTTTTGGATGTTACGCTCTGGTATTTTCTCACTATCGGCAATGATGAGTGCCTCTGCCATCTTTACCGTCTTTTGGAAGCTCTGCTCCGGGATGTGATTGCTAGTGGTCTCCGCAAAAACATCTACAATCTCTTCTCCATGTTGGATGTTCTGCTCTGGGACTTTGTCGCTGGTAGTCACAATGGGAACCTCTCCCATCTCCTCAGTGTTTTGGATGTTTATTTCTGGGATGTGGTCAATGGTGGCAACAACCAGCACCTCTCCCATCTCTTTGAACTTCTGGAACCTCGGCTCTGTGACTTCGTCACTGGTGGTCAAGACGGGAACCTCTCTCCTTTCCTCTGTGGTTAGGAGGTTCTGCCTCTGGACTTCATTGCCGGTGGTCACCATTAGACCCTCTAGCCTCTGTTCTCTGTTTAGGATGTTCTGCTCTGTGATGTCGTTGCTGGTGGTCTCTTCCAAAACATCTGCCATGGCCTCTGTTTTTTGGATGTTAGGCTCTGGGACGTTGTCGCTGGTGATCTCCAAAACATCTTCCATGGCCTCTCTTTTTTGGATGTTAGGCTCTGCGACTTCATCGCTGGTGGCGACCATAAGAACTTCTCCCATGTCTACCGCACCGTTGGTGTGCTCGATGGGCAACACATAAGAACTCTCTGCAGTTTCCTCACACGTCATCGTTTCAATATTATCCATGTCTGATTGGCTGTCTGGGAGACAGGCTAGAGGTTTTCTATTGATTTGCTCATCGGCCTCTTGTACGGGAATTAACCGTATATTTACCTCGCTTGTTGCAGAGATGGCAGCAGAATCAACTTCCACCACTTGAGTATCCACATTGGGTAACCGAATGCTTCCTGACACAACACTGACCTCCTCGTCTATGGCGCTCTCTGGGCTACTAATGGCTTCATACACAACCTGGAAATCTTTTGGCTCCCCTTCTGACTGAAAGACAGTCTCCATCTGCTCTGTGACATCCTCACCATCAGGCTTATTTACAGTGGGAGACTCAACGACTTCAAGGCCCTCTTGTTGATCACAGACAAATACAATCACGTCACTGTTAACCTGTGCCTGACCTTGACCTATTGTGGAACTGAGTGACGCATTAACCTCAACCTCATCAATGACACATCCAGCCCCTTCTTGTAAATCTTCAAGGGCAGAATGTGATTTCTCCTCCACTGATGTTTCTTCCTTGTCACCCGATGTCACGTAGGCTACTGCTTCCATTGTAGGTTCCTTATCCAGAAGTTCAGCATTGGAAATCAAATATCCTTCTTCAACATAATTTACCACAGCGATTGGTTCTTCATGAATCACCTCGATTTGCCGTTCTGCCGCAGTTATGAAGTTAGGCCCACCATCTGTGGTTGCGGTTTGCAAATCTGCTGCCATCTTATCATACTTATCTTCTTTTTTCTTGTCGTAAGTGGGGGTGTGTTCAATACCACTATGGTTTCCTGGATCGCCTCCATGTCCTTTTTTTTCCTGCTCATGCATTTCCTCTGGTGTGCTGGTAGTGTGCATGACTTCGTATGACTCAGCCTCTGGGCCAGCCTTGGATTCAGTGGTAATCACATCCTCATAACTTTTGTCTTGATTTAGATTTCCTTGAGAATTTGCAATCAATACGTGTTTGTCCATAGCCAAGACTTCTTTCTGAGTTTGAATCTCCTTGTTGGGAAATGGAGTAGCTGCTTGTTGTGATGGCACGGTCATGCTCATTGCTGCTATCTCAGGGCTTTGGACAGGAATACTTTGAGCAACCATTTCATATTTAATCAGCTGGCTAGCTCCATCTTTCGACGTGCCCATACTTTGTTCCTTCTGCTCTGGATTTACATTTTCCAGGGCTTGGTTGAAAAGTTGTGGCTTGGTTTCAGTCATCTCCATATATGGAGCACAATCAGAGGTTGAAAGTGTCAGATGTTTGGGAGCCTCACTAGACATACCGGTGTAGTCATCGTTAAACCTCTGGATCTCCTTGTCCGCCAACTTGTCAGAAGGTGCGGTGAGGGAAATGTCTTTTGACGTTCTGATCATCTCAGTCTTTTGTTCACGTACATATTCAGAGATTATAGTTTCTCCTTCCTTACTAACAGCATTCATCCTGACATGTTGTGAAACTCTAGTGTCTACATCTACACTCACGTTATCAGCTGAATGGGTTTCCCTGTGTAGAACACCTTCCATTATAACTTGTGCATGTCCATGTATCTGGTCATCAGTTGCTGTAGAATCCATATTAACAGATGTTTCAGCTAAACATTCAAAGACATCTTCATTGTTTTCATTTACAGATGGTACAGTTGTTGAAATTGATAAATCTGTACTGGCCTCCTCAAAATGTAGCATACCTGGTGTTGGCAAAGTGCTGGTTATCACCAATGTTGCTGTAGATTCCACATTTGCATTATCTTGTTCCTCACTGTTCAATGGTTGAACCACCATATGATCTGGACCATGAGAAGATAGTCCTGAGACTGGACTATCATCATCAACCTTCAGGCTCACCTCCTCCTCCATTGTAGCCTCACTGATAACCTTGTTTGTCTTCTCTTCTAGGATTGCTGTCGAAGAACTCAGGGTGACCTGTGGTTGAACCTCTCCACCATCCACACAGTCAGCTATAACCCCACTGTAAGTATCAGGTAGAAGTTCTGGGTCGTCACTAGAAGTACCTGGTGTGACATCAAGGTGCTGGGTCCCATCCGGTTCCGATTTCTCAGTGGGTGGCGTGTCTGTTGTCGTAGAAACCAGGTTTGGCGTTTCTTGTACAGTGACGCATTCAGATACACACTCATTCCCTGTTTGTCTACTGTCAGGATTCGTAAGAGTCAACTGTGCTGAAACACCACTATAAGTACTTGTGGAGGTGTGGACGCTCTGCATAACTTCAGGTTGTGTTTCCTCAGCAGGGGCCATGTCCCACATTCCCTGTGATGAAGTTGCAGAACCAAGGTTGGAGGTGATTTCTGGCTCTTGTACAGTCACACGTTCATACACCGTTCTTCCCACATGTTCTTCACTGTTTGTAACTACAACCTCAGAGGAGCTGGACACCGTGCTGTCATCGGGTTCCTGGACGCCATGGACCAACTGTAACTCAGCGGCGCTCTCTGGAGCAGCGATGGATTCCTCAGCCACTGGTACAATCCTGATCTCTTCAACTAGGTCAGCCTGGATGCCAGGCGGGCTCCCGAGATTCTCGGCCACTTGGTGAACTCCACAACAGTTAGCTAACGTCTCTTCCCTGCTGGGTTCGGTCGGGTCGGGCAGTATCTGCTCAGCTGTTGGGGTCTTTTCTGTTTTAACCTGGGCTTCATCTTTCTTCTCTTGCGGGCCCAGGGTTCTGGCTGGTGTCAAACTCCCTTCACTCGGACTTGCAATCGCCTGTCCCTGTTCATTTTGATTGGATGATGGACCAAATTCTATCCCTGTCTTTTTTGCTGCCTCTGTGAGAGCAGTTCGTTCAGTAACATCCTGTTGCTTCTGTTCCTCTGCCTCCCCTTTATGCGGTATGTCTTGCTTCAGATCCTCTGGGGCAGGGTCCTGGGTCTCCTCTGCTTCATACGTAAAAACCTCTAGCTCTACTAAACCTCCACATCTTTCTTCTGATTGACTGGCAAACATATTTACTTCAGCTATAACATTTAGGTTTCTGTCACTGAAGCTGGGGTCTGCTGTTTCTGCTGGTGGCGGTGGTTCTACTATTTTCCCATCAATGTGGTTCTGGCTGTCTGGTTCTCTGCTGATTCTTTCTGAGGAATCCTCTGTTTTATGTTCTTCATGCTTTGCACATGGTTTGCTATTTACATGTTCTGTACTGCTGCCTGCTTCAGCAGTGAACCTTGTCGATTCCTCACATTCATGTCTCCTGGCTTCTGCTGCTGGGTGTGTACTTTGTATAACAGAGTACGGCATTGCCTGTAACAATGGTAGAGATGTGCTATTGATATACTGCGTGGTCTCTGCATCAGTGGCGGAGCTCACGTTTACTTCAGTCTCAGTGTTGGCGCTCTCGTCCAGAACACTGCTGTCACTGGAACCCTCTGAGGACCTGCCGTAGTTGTGGTCCATTACTGTTGGGTAAGGAGGCCTGCCGTCGTCTAGCGTCTGTCTGGCGGCCGATTGATCAACCAGCAATTCGGTGGCGGCGCGCTTGGCTCGGTTGTGGTGTTTTGTGACGCACAGGGACAAGTCACCAGCATCTGTCTGCGTCTCACCGTCCGAATCGGAGGACGCAGTTCTGGAAAGTTCTGTGCTGGCTGGTCTCTTCTGAGAGGACTTGGACTCAATGCTCTGTGGTGACGCCGTTCCAGAGGAGGCACTTGTGGCGATAAAGAGCTTGGCTTTTTTAAGAGGGGGGTCAGAGTCGTTCTGACGAGGGCTTGGTTTGGATTCTTGGAGGAAAGATGCAACCTCCTCGTCTTCCTCCTTTGCTGTTGGAGGATCTGTCCCCTCATGGGCATCTTCTGCTTTAAGTGAGCTGTTATTTTCACCTGGAGCAGCCTCGTCATCCACCTCCAGCTTCATCATCTTAGCCTGGGGGCTGTGGGACTCTGAGCTCCTCTTGGAAGCAGGCATTCTATGGAAATATTAGCAAAGATAAGACATTCATAAGTATGTCTATCCCTACAGTTCATGGAATAATGTTGTTTTTATCAATCTTCAATATGAAAATAAGTAGTGATGGATTACCTATCCTTGAAAAAACACCTGAACTGTTAAGGACAAATAACCATTTTAACAGACTACAACAATGGCCTGCAAGCAATGATAGATAATACTTTCTTAAATCATCCCACCGACGACATATATAAACTTTGTTTTCACACCAGCAACATATGCTTACATTTGACGTCATAACACATAAATCGTATCTAGAAAAGGACTCGCAGGCTGCGTTACTACGATGTGATGTTAACATAAATGATGCGCACACTGTGGATTATAGAATCATAAAACATTGGCTCCATTTTGAATATATGTTATATCTTTTTGGGGGGAGCGTTTAAGAGTTATCACAAAAGCTGCAGATGATAGCTATCACCAGCAGTGATAGCTAGTTAGGAAGCGAGCTAAGTGTGGCTAATGTGCTAGCATGGAAGTCAACAGTGATGGAAAGCTAACGCTAGCCCCGGCTAGCCCGCAACAAAACAATCTAAATGGGATTCAAGTGAATACGAGCACAATATGCGTCTTAAGCATTGGATCTGGCTAGTTCTAATCGCAATAGAAACATCGGTGGAAGAAACAATGGCGTGCTTGAATAAAACTCACTTGGATGTTTTCTTTTCCAACAACAGCTGAGTGTTTTTTTCCTGTGAATAAAAATTAACCCTACTTCCGGTGGCGTGCGGCGGAGGTGACGTTCTATCCCTGAGATACTGAAATGGGGGGGGAAAGGTAATTCACTTCAGTTTGTTAACTTGTTTCTCCCTTCAGCTAATGAGCATAATAGCAATATTTATCAAATGAATATGGTTTATTATGGTCACTGTTGAATAACTAGGTCATTAAGGTACAAATGGTCCTCCCCCTTCCATGACATTAACACATGGATAATAATCGAGGTAATAATCAAGAAGTGATAGTCATCATCATGGTTACACCACCAAGTTATTCAAATGTAAAGCTAAAAACACACAAACACACATGCAGGTAGCAAACAAAATCACAGCTTAACGATGTTGCCTGAAGAGACACCAATTCTTTTTTTGCATTTTTCGTAATCTTTATTCTGCAACTTGCAGTCATTGCATACATACATAAGTTAAGGCAAGCAGAAAGAACAAGCATCACATAGTGCAACAGTTTAGTAACATATAACCCTAATAAAAAATTATCTGCAGTAGTCAGCAGATTTATTATGGTCTTTATTCATGAAAGGACGCAGTGTGTGGAGGTAAAATTAATAGTATTAACAATATAAATACTGTTGGTAGGGGTAGACTTATCATTAGCCTTAGCAGTAGAATTAGCATTAGCTTGAGCTACTATCACTTCTTCATGTCGAGTATTCCACTCCCAGGACCTCTCTTCTTGGCACTGCAGATGTTGCAGAACTGGACTGCAGGAATCTGTTAACACACGTTTGCCATAGTTACAGCTTCCTCGCAACCAATGGCTCAGAATAATAATCATAAAAATAAACTTTATGAATAAAAGTAAAAAAACAACTCAAGGAATACTAGGCATTGATTGAATATCTGCAATAATATAAGATATTACTTTATTGATCATAGAACGTAAATTCAGGTGCCACAGCAAAATTGATCCTGGCTCCAGTTAGGGACCGGCTACCAAGTGTAAAGGGATGTCACGTGTGGCTATAGACATCACCTTGCACTAGGGCTGCTTGATTATGGAAAAAAATCATAATCACGATTATTTTGGTCAATGTTGAAATCACGATTATTCAAACGATTCTTTTTGAGTTTGAAAACATGATGTATTTATTCAGCATGTCTCTCCCAAAAACACTTTGTAATTGAGAACTTAGAAATTTCGCCTTAAAAAAATACACACAATGGTCAGAAAGAAAATGTTCAAATCTAAAATAATGTACAGATATGCATCCAGCTGTTCTGCACTTTCTATAAAAGATAGGAAAGAATTCAGGGAAGGAGATAGTAAAGGAGATATTCAAGGAGGAAGGAAAGGAGATAGTCAAGGAGGTAGGGAAATACATAAGAAAGTGGGAAGCAAAGGCAATAGGGAAGGACACCGAAGGAGACCTTGTCCTTCCCTAGCTTGATGGAGGCATCCTATTGGCCCATTGGCCGTTAGGCAGGGAGTCGCGTTGTGGTACTCACAGTTCCTGAAGAAGGTAAACACTCCTTGTGGAACATGTGTCTACAGTTGAAGACCACCACGCTGAAGGGCTGGGCCATGTCTACAACACAGAGACACAGCATGAACACAGGACCCCCCACCGGGTAATGATTGACAAAGTATAGAGTGGGTACACGTAACCCACCTGACGGTAAAATGGTCCCATGACACGCCTCACAGATGTTCTCATCTGTTAAGAATCAGGAAGACGTTAGTTTTTTTGGTTATGATAGTTTTGTTCATTAGAAGGTGCAGTGTTTACAATTTTGTGGCATGTAAAGGAACAGACTTAATATAATAATTTAAATTAGTGTATAATCCCATGAAAATAAGGACCATTGTGTTTTCGTTTCCCTACCACCATTAGCCCTTTATATCTACATAGAGCGCTGATCCTTTTCAACCGAGCTCACCATGTTTTTAGAGAAGCCCAGATGTTATGTTTTGTCAACTATAACCTTTAGTTTTACAATAACTAAATACAATTAATGCATCTATCAAGGAACCTTGTCAATAGACAATTGGCTACTCGATGCTGTCATAGACGATGACCTCCAAAAGGTACCTATTCGCACCTTACAGGCCAGTACAGGACACCATAGCTTCCCCTACAGTGTTGGAGAAGCCTTACCGCTAGATGTCACTAATTCCTACACACGGCACCTTTAATGACTTGTATTAAGTGCCTTGCCTGTTTAAATAAAATAAATACAATCCATGAATGATGTTATGTCTAAGTTATTTATGGTATGAGACTTATGATCTGCTATGTTAGTTCTTTTAGTATAAGTGGCAATCTTGAAGATCTGTTTCGTTGTCTTTGGCGCCACCTATGGCAAAAACAAAAAAGGGTCCCAAAATGAGCTCTGCCCTCACCGTCGACACGGACCCCCCTCATCTGGGTGCGGTGCATCTTCTGAAGCAGGGAAAGGGAATCAGCAACCAGGATCTTCTTACAGCCCTCTCTCAGCAGGATCTATACCCAGGAAAACGACATCTTTGGTCAGGAAGAGGTGGCGCGAACCTCCTCAAATCATTAATCAAACATTATCATTCAGGATCAGGACGGGTCGTTAGTGAACTGGTGTGAGTTTTTTCCATGGTGGGTAGACGGACCAGAAGTCAGATGGAGGTGATGTTAGGTGTTGGCTTCTTCGCCAAGCCCTTAATCATCATTACTCACAAAAGGCTTCACTGGCCCACATTATAATACAATTCTCAACCCTAAACCCTCTAAAAGGACAAGGGGAAACACCCCCAAACCCAGAGGAAAGATTTGATGAAAGTTAGGAGTGTAATAGATGCTGAATCAGAAAGCATAACAGACTGATATTCACCTAGTGGCCACATTGGCTATTTGGTAGGGGAACCCTTCTTGTCTTCTTGTTTGGGGAAACATGTAAACTTAATGAAAATGCATTCTATATGCTTCTTGGGTGGGGTAATGCCGTACCTAAAATAATTGATTGAGTCGTCCTGCTTTCCAAAGAGTTTCCCTACCCAACAAACCAATATGGCCGCTGGATGGAGAAGGTCTTTAGTGGCTCACTCCTCTAACCTGGAGGTTGTAGTCCTGCAGGATCTTGACCAGGGAGTCTCGGAGGTTGGGGATCTCCATGCCCTCCTTGATGCGGTGGATCAGCAGTATGGGGTCCACGTGGGTCCCGATGTTATTCAGCAGACCCGTGATGAATGCTGCAGACAGTGATTCACACACTAGGAATCACTGTTCACTGCTAGACGTTCAGCAGGCATATGTATCCACAGCAACTTGTGAGTGAGTACTCAACCAAATGTTTTGTTTTTATTGTCTGCTAAAGCACTTCAAAAACACTGTTTTTAAAAAGCACTTACAGTACATATGTGAAACTGTTTACACTAATAGTCATTTTTTGGAGAGTTTTTTTGATTGGATACTTTGATTATACCCAGCCTCCACTTTGGCTGAACTCATCTACTGCTGACCAATCCAATGAGCTGAACAAAGACGGCGGAAACGTACGCGGTTTGTCTATGGAGTACGAGATTAGGTCCTCCCACAGCTCAGAGTCGTCCTGCTCCTTAGCGAAGTCTATGGCCTTGTCCACGTTGCCCAGCTCCTCCATGATCATCTGCAGTGCCCGCCTGCAGTTCCCCATCCGGCCTGGGGGTCAGGGGTCAGGGGTCAGCCATGTCACACCCAGTTCCAGTGACCGTCATTGTAAAGCTCTAATGGTAAGGACAAACTGGAGCCCGGCGGCCTGTACTCACTGAGCAGGAAGACCGTCTCCTCCACAAAGTTCCTCTCCTGACAAATCTCCAGAGCCTGGGGATAGAGAGACATGGGGAGGTGGAGAGACAGGAGGGGAGAAGGGAGATCCAGGAAGAGGAAGTGAGCTAGGAGCGTCCGTTTAGCTTGAGTAAGAACTAAGAACGCAATGTGATGTTTTTACCTTGCAAAAAAGAACGCACTGTGATAGGTTGAGAATGAGTAACTGGACGTACTGTGATGAGATTAGCTGGAGAAACAGGGCGTTGTGATGTTAACGTACCTTCTCCAGAGGACAGTGGGTGCTGTCCCGGAGGAAGGGCAGCAGGTTGGGCCGGTCGTACTCGGCATAGAGGCCGATCTGTCGCTCATGGTACCGCTGGCCCTTGTGGTGGTCGCGCTTGAACAGCTTATGGAGGTACTGCAGGGGAAGGAGGTGGGAGGTAGGACCGTTAGGGTAGAGCTGCGACCATCCACCTGTACTTCCCTGCATTTGCTATAAGTTACTGTGGATACCAGAATCACGATATGTTTGAGAGGATTACCAAATGGAGCAGCTCCGGTCGGTCCCTGAGCTCCTCCACCACTCTGTCCGTCTGCAGTCAACAGGAGGAGAGCCTATCAGTCCACAGTAGTTAAACGTTAAAACTTTGCAACAGCAACCCATGTGAGAGGTGCATACCGATATCTTGTCTTCGTTATCCAAGAGCATGTCCACGGCTTTCTGGAAACAGCAAGGCACAAACACAAATGGTCCTTGTTACGCAGGGATTTAAGGACAATGCCTACTAGAACTCACTATACTATATACTACTATACACTGGTATTCTAGAATTCATCAGGGTTCTAGAATTCAACATTGGTTCTAGAACACTGCAGTATGCAGTAAAAAACTGAAACAGAGACTTATTTACTGTTGTATGTACTGCACCATGTACTGTTATTTCTGATGTGTATATGTTTTCAGTCCTGCTACCTCTGTATCAAAGTCCATGAGCAGAACGATCTTGTCCTCTATGGAGGCGAAGAGGTTGTGTTTGTGGATCAGCTGATACACGTCTTTGTGCCTCAGCCGCAGGTAGATCTCCAGCGCCCGGTCGTAGCGCTGGTCGTACGTGTACCTGCCATGGCGTGAACACAACAACACGCATAACCACGGTGTCCTGAGGAGCTGGCTCAGGCCAGGGCAGCGCTGGGAGTACTACTCAGGAGATCAACGGCTCCTCACAGTTCAGCCAGGGTGGTGAGCAGCGTGCGGTGGGTGGGATCCTTCTTCAGCTGGTCTCCCACCGCCTGGACGATGGCCATGTTGTTGTACAGCTCCCCCGGCCACTCCCGGATCAGCGTGGCAAAGCCCTGTGAGGGGAGACGCATCCATCAGCCATCCATTCATCCATCAAGGATATATGATGATTCGTTAGGAAAAAACATAATTCATAATTCATTCAGTCATAATTTATTCTGCACCAAGCCTTTTCCCACAGGAATCGAATGATAATCTGTCCATCGTTCCAACCATCAATCCCTCCTTCCATCTTTTATATATCAATCTCTTCATCTCCCTCCCTCTCTCCCGCCCCCTCCCACTACCTCATAGTCGGTCTTGAGGAATTCATGGAGGATCATCTCATAGATGGCTGGTCGTAGGCGTAGATCGCCCCTGGGCAGGTACTGGCTGATGGCCTGGGGGACGGAGACAGCAGAACATGTTACAGTATGGAGGGAGGAGACAGCAGAACATGTTACAGTATGGAGGGTGGGGACAGCAGAACATGTTACAGTATGGAGGGAGGAGACAGCAGAACATGTTACAGTATGGAGGGTGGGGACAGCAGAACATGTTACAGTATGGAGGGAGGAGACAGCAGAACATGTTACAGTATGGAGGGTGGGGACAGCAGAACATGTTACAGTATGGAGGGAGGAGACAGCAGAACATGTTACAGTATGGAGGGTGGGGACAGCAGAACATGTTACAGTATGGAGGGTGGGGACAGCAGAACATGTTACAGTATGGAGGGAGGAGACAGCAGAACATGTTGCAGTATGGAGGGAGGGGACAGCAGAACATGTTACAGTATGGAGGGTGGGGACAGCAGAACATGTTACAGTATGGAGGGTGGGGACAGCAGAACATGTTACAGTATGGAGGGTGGGGACAGCAGAACATGTTACAGTATGGAGGGTGGGGACAGCAGAACATGTTACAGTATGGAGGGTGGGGACAGCAGAACATGTTACAGTATGGAGGGTGGGGACAGCAGAACATGTTACAGTATGGAGGGAGGAGACAGCAGAACATGTTACAGTATGGAGGGAGGGGACAGCAGAACATGTTACAGTATGGAGGGTGGGGACAGCAGAACATGTTACAGTATGGAGGGTGGGGACAGCAGAACATGTTACAGTATGGAGGGTGGGGACAGCAGAACATGTTACAGTATGGAGGGTGGGGACAGCAGAACATGTTACAGTATGGAGGGTGGGGACAGCAGAACATGTTACAGTATGGAGGGAGGAGACAACAGAACATGTTACAGTATGGAGGGAGGGGACAGCAGAACATGTTACAGTATGGAGGGTGGGGACAGCAGAACATGTTACAGTATGGAGGGTGGGGACAGCAGAACATGTTACAGTATGGAGGGTGGGGACAGCAGAACATGTTACAGTATGGAGGAACATGCCTTAAATCCACTTTCCTTGACAGCGGTCTAGTGAGGTGTTCATAAAAGTACAGACGGACCAATTGCGACTGCAGCTCTTGATGCCATCACTCCAAGTTAAAAAGTAGCTGCACCCACCAACCACCCAAACCAATCAGAATAAGTGTATATCAGTGGCGTCTGGTGGTTTTAAAGTGAGGGAGGAAGGACTGTGCGCTTGGTTGCCATTGGCCTGCTTGCACTGATAGTGGCCTATTGTGGCATAAGTATGTGACACTCAAGTTGTTTTAGGGGGCAGCCCGGACGCGGGCTGCGGAAACGCCAATATAAGAGAACAGAGCCGCACTGTACCGCACCGCTCGGTGGAAACGAGGCATACGACTGAGCGGGTTCGTTGGTTCTCGTAGCCTAGACGTAAGGGGATAACCCCTCCCTCCGGGCTGCTCCACAGCCAGGGCTTCTGCTTATTGGTTCATAGCGCAGCCAGGGCTCAAGCCTATTCGTGAATAGACATAGGCGGGATCAAGATCCCTTAGCTAGTCACACCCACTCAGAGGAGGAGATTTCTCCTCTCTCCCATTGAACCCCATGTTATTCACCGGCCGCCAACACTTTCGGGGAAATGAATGGGAGTCAATGGGGGTGAGGGAGGAACGTCCTCCCTGAAGTAATTGTCAATAGGCGATAGGGGGTGCTAATGTCCCTTTACCCAGGGAAACGAACATATACAAAGGCATTAAAGTAGTCCTTTTTAAGGGCATTATTTCATTAAAGTAGTCTGGACAATCTACATTTTTTATTCTCAACAATGTTAAGGAGGATCTTCCTCCCTCTCCTCACTGGAGGAGCCTTCACTGGTGTATACATGTCGATTATATCGGACTACACCACCTCTTCTATTCCGCATGGAATTGTATTCCGATTGAGGCGTATTATATAAATGAATACGCCTCAATTGGAATACAATTCTCTGATCTCTAGAATTAATTTATTAACGTCATTTGCTCAGAAAGCAGGAAAGGACCAAGCTGCTCAAAGTTAAACCATAGTGAGACCGAGCTGGACCGTTATTCATCTCATTTCCAGATATTTTAGATTTTCACCATGGTATCGGTTCAGTATCGAGGTATTTTCGCGCAGGTATCGTATCAAAGTCATAATTTTGGTGTCGTGCAACACTAGTATGGAGGATGGAGACAGCAGAACATGTGACAGTATGGAAGAACCGACTTTGACCCACCTTCAGCTGGCCGATGGTCTTGAACCGGTACACCTCATTCTCCCACAGCTCCATGTTTTTACCCAGAACCTTTTGGCATTTTCTGATGAGAGAAACATGTTTATTATTCTATATTTCTCTTCATAAGAATCATAGAAAATGCGATTCTGTAGGATCCTGGCGGTTTTAACGATCTCAACATACAGATATTTCAAATATCAATCTAAGCGGCCCATCATACTATGATTATAACATAACATATGTGCAGACTTTAACTCAGACACATAGGATATGTTTTCTGGTACCTGGCAGCAGAGTCATAGTCTCCCTTCTCCACCAGGTGGTTGATGTAGGCCATGCCGATCTTCTGCACGTCGTGTCTCTTGATGTTCTTAAAGCTGATCTCTGCTGCCATCAGGGCCTCCTGGGAGGGGGAACACACCACCACAACACACACTCATTCGTTCACCTCATGCTACATCATGTAAGGGATAATCACAGAGAGGCAGGGCAACAGTTTGATATGCCCGGCTCGTGGACGGCTTACCTTCCACGAGCCGGGCATATCAAACTGTTTATTGCCCTGCCTTGAGGTGATTATCCCGTTCATTCGACTTCTTGCTTGCCAACATAATAAAACAATTCAAATACTTTAAAATTATGCTTTTTCTTATTCGCATTGCATCCTTATTTAATGTATACTCTGTTTGAGTTCATCTCCCTCAAAAAGTAGTCCCCTTTAATTACAATCGATCAAACATGTTTTGGACACCTCAAAGGGCATTATCCCGCTTATACCATGGTCACTTGCCAACGAAAAGAAATTAAGATCATTCATTTATATTTTCACGTGTTTTACAATCAAAATATAAAGTTTTTCACAAGTTTCCCTGTTAACGCCTTTTTTTGACTGATTCCTGGAACAATCCTTACCATACCGTAAGGTTCTTATGCAACGGAAACAATGTTCACTCCTCCAGTAAATAGGACGGATCTTAGATATGACTTGGCAATGGGAGGTATTCTAGTCCGCTCAGCTATAAGAGCTAACGTTATGGCTTGTACATATTTATAATTCGATATTCGTCCCAGCCTTTATACCACAGATACTCGGTCTATTGCATATAACCGCATTGTCTGATTACAGTTTAATTCATTTTTCACAATTTACCAGCTCTCGTTTTGAAGGATAGTGGCTGCGCCATTCGTTTCAATGGGAATCGCGACGGCCTATACTTTCAACATAAAGTGAACATATTAATAATAAAAAATTTGTTCTAGCCTTACACCACAGCTACTATAGGGTCTATAGCATATAACTAAGTTTTCTGATTACAGTTTAATGCATTTTGCACAATTTACCAGCTCTCATTTTGAAGGCTGAAAAGACAATTTGACTGGGACTACTTAGCAGGTGTCTATATATCTTCATCTACAACTGACAAGTCAGCGGGCAACCTGCCGGCTTAATGCCCTCCTCCCAGCCAATCAGAATCAAGCATTCTTAAACAAAGTAGAATAAAAACAGATAACAAAGTTGTGACACTGGAGCCCTGACCTCGTACTTCTTCTTGTCCAGCAGCCAGTCGATGTGGTCGTCCTGGTCCCTCTCCTTGGCCACCACGATGTCTTTAGGACTGATGATGTAGAACAGAGACTCTCCCTCAGCATGCTCTGAGGAACAAGCGCTACCATTTAGTCATGAAACATTAGAGCGATTCAGATCAATCATCAAGGAGCAGTTAGGGGTTAGACAGTACAGAGACAGGTCATTGAGCAGGTAGGGGTCTGACAATACAGCGACAGGTCAGTAAGGGGCAGGTAGGGGTCAGACAGTACATAGAAAGTTAATCAAAGAGCTGATAAGGGTACAACAGTACAGAGACAGGTAACTAAAAAGCAGGTGGGGGTTAGACAGAACACAGACAGCTGAATAAGGGGCAGGTAGGGGTTTGGAGGACATCTTTCTATAGGATGCCTACAGGTAGACTGTGGACATTGAGTTATTTGGATTGTGTCCATTCCTCATGAAACATTAAAACAAAACGTACAATCCTCCCTGTGAGCCACTTGGTTCCCCTCTTAAGGGTCGCGACCCACAGTTCGAAGGCCACTGCTCTTATGTACAGCCGTGTGTAGCCCATGCCTGTGTGTGTGTCCATGAGCTGGTATGGAATTAGAGTACTCACCCAGGCGGTAGTCACGACACTCGTTGTCCGTGAAGTTGCGTACCGACAGAGCGTCTGAGGAGATCTCCTCACAGCTCTCCGCCAGCGGCTGGATGATGTCCAGACGAGGCCGCGCACGGAACTCCTCCTCCTCTTCCTGATGCATTTAAAGAAATTGTATGTAAACATTACAGAGTTATGCAGCTCTAGTTAACATGCGTTTCTCACCAGTTGTTAGAGTTATGCGGCTCTAGTTAACATGCGTTTCTCACCAGTTGTTAAGAGTTATGCGGCTCTAGTTAACATGCGTTTCTCACCAGTTGTTAAGAGTTATGCAGCTCTAGTTAACATGCGTTTCTCACCAGTTGTTAGAGTTATGCGGCTCTAGTTAACATGCGTTTCTCACCAGTTGTTAAGAGTTATGCGGCTCTAGTTAACATGCGTTTCTCACCAGTTGTTAGAGTTATGCGGCTCTAGTTAACATGCGTTTCTCACCAGTTGTTAAGAGTTATGCGGCTCTAGTTAACATGCGTTTCTCACCAGTTGTTAGAGTTATGCAGCTCTAGTTAACATGCGTTTCTCACCAGTTGTTAAGAGTTATGCAGCTCTAGTTAACATGCGTTTCTCACCAGTTGTTTTGCGTTCTCCTTGACGAAGTACAGTGTGACCAGCTGGTCAGCAAGAGGTGCCAGACCGCTGATGAAGAACTCTGTCTCAAACGCCGCCACTGTTGTCCAAAATACACAACAAAAGCCACCGTTATCGTAGAAAAACCTACCAAGAGATCACACTTACTAAACCACTTTGCATGCACTTTTCTGTTACTTGATAGTTGGATATATGATTTAGTGTATAGAGCTCACCTATTTCCACGTAGCGACTCGGAAGGTCTCGCAGTTCGGTCGGGTTTCTCTCCTTCACGGCACACATCTGGTGATCAGAACCAACATGAAGAGCACTCCCTAAATACAACCTTAAAATGCCACCAGCACTAAACATCTCAACAGCTCTTACTCTACAACACAGGTTCCTCACAAGTGTTACAGCCGGCACAGTCCCTAAGGGTTCATTTAAAAGTCTGACTTGTCTGCATTAGGAGAAGCGCTCACTCAGGCCAAATCAGCAAAAACACTAGTTCCTCATTCATTTGGTTGCCTGTCGCCTATAACAGACATGGTAGACGTCCGCCCAGGCCCTCATCCCCATCAGTCCCACCTTGATCGATTTCCCCCAGCCCACGATGAGGGTGTGGTTGTCCTTCCAGCAGAGGCTGCAGGGGTACATGTCCGGTCTGAGGCTCACGTCGTCCCGCAGCACGTTGGTGATGCGCTGCTTGGTGCTGATGTCATAGATCTTCACACCCTGAGGGAGATAAGGAGGACCACAGAGGATGAGGACGTGTTCATGGGGATGGCTTGTGTGTAGTCTATCATTGATGGCATCATTATCAACCCTGGTAGGCAGGGACCTTTCAGTAGGGTTTATACCTCAGCAAAACCTTTTCATATTCCAACCCGATGACTTTGTGTGACGTTGCCTTAAGTGTGTGTGTGTGTATTTATGCTTGAGTGTTTGAGAGTGAGTGACTTTGTGTGTGCGTGTGTTGGAATGAATGAGTGTATGTGTCCTGGGGGTCTCACCACATTGTTAGCCCAGGCGATGAGGTTAGTTCTCCACTGGATGTTGGAGATGGTTCCTTCTCCCTCGTGGAGAACAGACGTCTTCCAGCGGTTCAGCCAGTTCCTCTCGTACAGCAGAAGCTAGCACACACACACACACGCACACCTGTCAATCGAACCCTACTCATTCTATTGTATACTACCTATAGCCGTGAGTGCAGCAGTGCAGCTTGGCCAATAGGGGGCAGTAAAGGACCGCTGCAAACCGTAACGTTACATGTCAATTCAATACAAATAGATGACAAGCATTAGAGATCAATATCCTATTTTACCTATTGGTATTATTAAGTTTAGTATAAGTATGTAATTAGGATATATTTTTTAAATGGATGAAAACGAATTGGCACATATTATTTCAATAATAAAACTGATCAATCAGTGATAAACTGCATTAAATATAATAATATGTCCAATGATGGTTATATATTTCATACTACTCATCACTAATATACATTTTCTACCACAAATTGTCACAAATATACTGATATTGCAGCACTAATATACCACAAATATGCATCCAACACACCACAAACGAACCACTACCTGACCACTAATACACGGCCAATGTATGGCTGGCATAACTCCCAGCATGTGGTCAAGGAGCAGCAGAGACAAGCAGCGCCCTAGTGATGCTCTCTCAAGCAGCGGTGAGGATATGTTAATCCTGAGAAGTGGGGAGACCGGTTTAAACTGGCTCCATGGGATCAGTTAACTTCTATTGATTTCATCCCCGTCGGCGGAGGCCTCTGTGGCTCTGAGGAAACGGAAGGAAAATCGGAAACGATGGATAGAAAGCGGCGAGGTACCAACGCGGGGCTTGTCATGGTGGGAAACTTGGCCTTCCCTCCCCTGTCAAAACACACCCTACTCTGTTTCTCCTGGTAGATCGGCTTGTCAGCTTAACGGGCTGAACGACATCTTTGAAATGTAGCGTACAACATTCCCTGACCGCAGTGCTATCCATCTCTGACAGTGAGGAGCGGGATGATGATGATGATACCCGGGCTCCCCGCGTCCGGATCTTCTGACATCAGGAACCGTTCTGATCTTGACCTCCTCGGGCTGGGCCGGAGTGGCTCAGACTTGCACATACTTAAGTATGATTGGACCACTGTTAGACCCTGACAACTCTTCAAACCCTGACACACTATAGAGAAGGCCAAATTCCACTTCCTGCCAAATTGCCCCCTGTAGTTCCACTCTACGCCATTGGCCACATTTATGGTTCTGGGCCTGTGATTCCCAGCGAAGTTTGACAATGGTCACTTATTCAGTGACATCATTTGATGACCTTTATAATGCCATGAGGATATGTCGTAGAATTAAACGTCGGTGAACCACCTCAACTAGTCGGTCATTAATGAACCAGAAACCATAGCAGGAAAGACAAAGCAGGCCATTTTTGGGTGACTGCATACAACCTACAAACAGAAACAAAATAGTGATGATAAGTAGAATAACAATAACTTCCTACCTTGCTCCCCCCAGTGACAAACTGTTTGTAGTTGGATTTGCTGAACTGTGGATGCAGCGCCACCACCTAACAAACATGGCGACAACACAAGCGTGAGATGAACAGACAATGATACAGACAGGCTAGCGAGCCCACAGGCTAGCTAGCAGTCAAGCTACATACCTGAGAGGCAAAGAAGCCCACGGACTATGTAGCCAGGTAACACATTGCATTACATTTCTTACAATGATTTTATGTTTTCAATGGCTAAATGACAGATGTTCCGAGCATTGCATGGATGTCAATCCATGCAATGCTCGAACATCTTTCATTCAGCACCCAGCCTGAAGCAGAGGCAGAGGCCCACCTTGATGGGACAGTCGAAGTTCTCGTGGAAGCCCTCCCTGGTATACAGGCCAAACACCTGGACCTGCGGAGCAGAGAGGGGACAGGGAAGGTCACACAGTGAACGCTCCTCCTTTCTTCTCCTTTAATTGCTGTGTCTGCAGCCGCCCGCCTGCAGGGAGCCCAGCGCTCAGGAAAACACTTTGATTGGGCCCCTGTTCTCCTCCGGGCAGCCAATTAGTGGCCAGGATGATTCTGCCGGCTCTTCTGGGGGAGCGGACGGAGGATCCTAATCTTTGACTTAACTGCTAGCTCAGACGGTAGCATCAAACTGGAAGTCTCCAACTCCAACACTTCTCAGTGATTCTTACCTCCTTAAGGCAGGGCATGTTCCTCTCAACCCTGCTCAAAGAACACACCAACAAGCAGAAAATAACAGCAGAGAATAACTTTTTAAAGGGAAGAGGCATGTCACGGTCTGTTGAGCCCTCCTCTCAGGACTGCATCGGTGATTAAGGATTATGTTTGATTCTTAAGGATTAACTGCCAACTGAATCGGTTGAGGACAGACCACTGCTTGCAGCATCCATTTTAATTGTCTGCTCCACTTTCCCCCTGTGACAACATGTTGTCGGGCGGCCCCTGGAGCTGGAGAGAGCAGGGTGCTACCAGACAGCCACTTTGGCCCAAAGAAACGCATGGAGCAGGATCATGTTCATGATAACAAGGGAAGAGATGGGAACCACATGGAGAACAAGAAGAGAAGTTCCACAGACGGCTGATGATGAACCACACCCTCCCCTCTCCTCTTTTAACTTTGAAATATGGGGGGATATCTCTGAACCTAATCTCACATTATTAGCATTGATATATTGTTTATCATTTAGTCATAAATGAGCAGGTAGTGTTCTTTCTCAGTGATGCCTGACATTGGGGTTGAACAATAGCCTGTAAATGGTTTGGGAGAGATGGGGGGACACCTTATGGTCGCACCCCAGGCAAGGATGCCTGTAACTCCGGGGTCTCACCTTGCCGTCCTCAGAGCAGATGCCCACGTTCTCTCCGCTCTCGTCCAGACTGACCTGGTTGATCTTCACGGAGCTCTGCCGACACACAAGAGAGTCAAATTGTACTGCTTGTTAACAACATGCAGGGTCAAATTTCGCCTTTACGAACAGCAGTATTACACATGGGAATGAGTGAGAATAGCCCAAAAGTGTCTTGATGGCTTTTACAGCCCTGTGTTGGGAGAGGAGAGTATCTGCAACATACGATGAAGAGGAAGCTGAAGGGAAGAGGAAGGAGCCGCTTTGCTTCTGCTAACTTTGCTTTCATAGAGGAGTATGTTTTGTGGATTAACAAGATTTACTGTACTTACTCTCACTGACATCTCTTCGACACATGATTAAAAACTAGCAGTTATAACATTTCCTGATTATTTTATTGCAGTGTCAGCGTCCACCCACAAGGAATTGATTGTAGTGTATTGGTGCTAAAAATAAATGAATACGAATACAACAATGACGATGACATGAACAATTATATAAAATGTGAATATGGCATTTAAGATTAGTTTGAAGTAAGATATAAATCTGATGTTGATTACCGTTTTATTTCAGGCCAAAAATGATGAAAAAAAAGCACATAAAATGTGTTTCCTTTTCTAAGCACTCACGATTTCAAACTTCTGTGTGACGTTCCCCTGAACGTCCAACAGGAACACCTTCCCGAAGTGAGTCCCGAGAGCCAAGAACTGGAACAAACCGGTCACACGTTAATCACCAACATGTTATTGGAGAAAAAACCCTTGCTGACGAACAGCAGGAGTTAAATAAATAAGTGACTGAAGACATTTAAAAAAAAAAGAAGTTTTTAAGGCAGGGGGAAGGCGAAGGAGGAGGGAGGGGGGCCAGGGGAGGCAGGATTGGGGGCTCGAGGGCGTAGGCTGTGAAATTACAGGGAGGGAGGGAGGGAGGGGGGGCCGTTTATTAAGGCAGGCAGTGTGAAATGGTATTTCCTCCCTCATATTAAAAGGATTAAACATAATAAATGCAATGTAAATCTGGGCTCCTCTCGGGCTGGCCCTGAGCTCGCTGCTAACCAGACGTTACCTCCGCTAAACAGCAACTGGTTTGTGTGTGTGTGCATTTGTTTGTGTGTCACAAATGCAGGTTCACTGGAACAGAAACATTATAGAATGGGGGTCTTTCAGCGTTAGATTAAGTGTGTGCTCTTGCACCAAAACTCACTGGCTCACGCCCCCCCCCCCCCACCACCCCCAAATCTCCCAGGCCGCGCTCCCAGGCCGTGCGTGCGCGTGGGGCACGTGCACGTGAGCCCCTCAGGCTTCAGTGCGTTCTATAATGAAATGCTTATATTTACAGGCACAGCTGAGCGTGTCAGACAGGCCTACTGCTTGCCTTCCCCCCAAATAAAATCAGCCCAAATAAATAAATAAAAGGCCAGCCAGGGCAGCCGCCGCCTCTCTTAAAGGGATTCATCCACACGGAATTGTTCAAATGAAATTCCAATTCAGCCACTTAAAATGTGGGGAAACAGACTATTATGGGCTGGTTGCACTTGGTGCTGGTGAGGGTGGGGTGGGGGTTGTTGCTAAGGGCGACGACAGCTTGCTCGGGTTAGATGGAGGAAGATACAAACGTGGGCGCGTGCTGGAACGCAGCACAGGCACGGGTCACGGTTCACGGTCAGGGCAGTCAGATTGGAAACCATAGCAACAGGAGATCAGATAAAACGTACAATAAAGACATGGAAATCAACAGTGCTCCTTAAACATCAGGTGTTGATACATTAGGCGTGAGATATGTCATCCCTGCCACCCCAACTGCAACATGTTTAAACCATCTAGTCAAAACACACCCCTTTGGAAAACATCCACATTCAACAGAAAAGAAAGAAAGAAAGAAAGAAAGAAAGAAAGAAAGAAAGAAAGAAGCGAAGAGCAGCAGGGGAGGAGGTGAGAGGAGAGGCTGGTTACCAGTCGCAGGAGGAGAGGTGATAAGGAGAGGAGAAAAGGAGAACAGGAGGAGGTGAGAGGAGAGGTCTGTGGTGGAGAGGAGAGGGGGGGAACAGGAGAAAAGGAGGAGGTGAGAGGAGAGGCTAGTTCTGGGGTGCAGGAAGAGAGGAGGGAAAGATTAGGTGAGAGGAGAGTAACTTGTTGTTAGTGTCCAACATGTTAACAATGTCAGGTGATGTTCTAGGAGACACTCTGAGCCCTACAGCCACATATGACCCCATATCTCTATCGCTTTTTTTTTTTGTGCTTTTAACCAACTCTTCCCTGTAAGAGAGATATGATTATATTCCCCCAGCACATCATTTTACTATAGTGCTGTATTTGTATATTCTTAAAAAAAGTATTATGTATATATTATTTCACTGTTGTTATTCCAGCGTTTTCATGTGAGTCACCTTTGTGAAATATTCAAATGATGGACCCAGGGAAATAGAGTTTCATTCCGCAATATTACACAGATGGAATAAATAGTTAAACTACGATTACGCGGGAGAACATCAATGTAACACCTCTATCAACATATGGAACGACATCAACGGCATACCATAATCCCACATGAAACTTCACAGTGGAACTCATCGCGGCGGTACCTTGTCGTGGACGGTCATGCAGCTGGCCGCATCCTTCTGGAGGATCTCTGTCACGCCATTGGACAGTCGCTCGTACTTCAGCTTGGGTTCCTCCTCGCTCTCCTCCTCCTACGGGACACAGTCACCATGAACGGACCACGGTGTAGAGACCATAGAGCACTATGGGAAGACACCATACGCCACGGTGTACAGACCACAGACAGGCATCTGGACCACAGACCTTCATGTGGAGGCCCCACACACCACCATGTAAAGACCATACACCACCATGTAAAGACCATACACCACCATGTAGAGACCACACACCACCATGTAAAGACCATACACCACCATGTACAGACCACACACCACCATGTAAAGACCATACACCACCATGTAAAGACCATACACCACCATGTAGAGACCATACACCACCATGTACAGATCCTGGCATCTGGACCATAGACCACCACATGGAGAATGCATAGACAAATACGCAGTGGAGACCCTATAGACCAGCATGTAAGAGCACATTATTGTTACAACTATTCAAGGTCTGAGAGATTCCAGCCAATATTACATGTCCCCTCTCCAGTACAGAGTCATCGCCTGCAGCAGTAATCCAGCATCGGTCACACTCAGCGATGTGTGGACATAGCCGAGCGCGTTTTCATATCCACATTTAACCAAAGAGAATAAGCGTGAATATGTCTACTCTAAAATCCTTCTACTAAAATCTAAAAACAAGGCGTATAACTTATCGTAAGTTCAGACTTTCCAGGGCGCACCCACATTTGTGGCCAGTCACAGCCTGAATGAATCCTAACTCAGTTTTAAACCGATCCTACACAGTCTGTGGAGCCTGGGAGGTCGCATGCCGCCGCGACACATCGTATGCATTAAGGCGCCGATGGGTTGGAGGGTGAGAAGGGGTAGCGTGGAAAAAATGCTATTTCCAAAAACAATCTGTCTCCACTCGTCTGCCCCATATCCCGGCTATTCCCCCTATTCTGCTTGTGAGATCTCTGATGCGAGCGCATTTGTCACGGGTCTCAAAGGCGCATCAAACACAGCAAGCAGCAACCATAAAAAGAAGCCATTGTTAAACTCATACCCCAAGTTGCCCTTTGTTTGTGTCTTCACAGAGTTCCACTAAGTTGCCTTTAAATTAGCTTGGCACCTAACTAACTAATACTAACAAAATGCCAAAAACATGATCACATGAAAACCAACATGGATTTTACCCACAAAACAATAAAATTCAAGATACAAGATGGGAAAACCAAAATTCTGTGCATGAGGCTGATTTAATTTAGAACAGCAGATGTGAATGATGTTTTTAGCCTGGCCCAAGTCTCCATGACAGCCATCTGTACCTGTAGCCGAAGAGGTTACGGTGACCTCTGAACTCAAAGCTAAAAACTCAAAGTAGGATAGGTTGGGGCAAATCCTGAAAGCTGCAATATGACCTGATAGACACACAGCTGTTTGCTTATAACTAATAAGGTTGAATAAGTGGCTAATTGACTTTGCCAAAGCTCTTTCTAATTATTTAAAAAGGTTCTGCCATATGGGAGAATTGTAATCGAGTACATAGAAACAATTAGGTAAACAGCTGACTGTTGCCCATTAGTAGAACAACACTCTACAAGACATACGTCACATGTAGTTTACTATGAATGGCAGATGCCTCCAAGTCTAATATGTCCACCTCTGTTCTCACTCTAAAGAGACTCTCACCAACTTAATAACATGCTATAACACACCTAGATGATGGAAGTATAAGCCAGTGCTGTGATAAAAGGCTTTGTACTTCAAATCATTGTTAAGTGAGGTGTTCTTAGAATGATCAGCATCATTACAGAATTAGTAGTATTCTCACCTCAGAATCATCTGTGAACTCCTCGCTGGACTTCCTCTCCTAAAATATTTCAAGAATGAACATGAAATAGTTCAATCAGTTAAAGTTGTCATTGTCAATGGTAATGAGCAGTTTCCAGGCTAATAGTTACTTTGATTAGTTTTTCAATTGAAATCGAAATTAATATCTACTATCAGATATGAACAATTTACACTCTTACTCATTAGTTAACATACTGGTACTAATTAATGATCAATAGTTAGTGTTTATCCATACTATTATTCTAAGGATGGATGTTTGTTTATACTGGTCAGCTAACGCTAGCAACATGCTTACCTGATCCTCCACTTCCGCCATCGTTATACACCTCTTTTAGCAACAGACAATATAATACGTATTCATTAAGTCGAGACGAATCGCATCTTACTAGTATTTAGCAATTGCATGCCAAATGTTACGAAAATACAGGTGTAGTTATCTCTCTGCAGTTCTTTGTTGACAGGTCCTGGTAGCAGGAGCAACCCTATCATGAGGAATGTCATGTGACTACAACCATCGTGGTGCGTTATGGGTAATGGAGTTTCTCCCTCGCTCGGTCACGTTTAGGAGTTGATGGTGGAGCTGAGAGATTTTTGTATCATGTTTTCCTCGTCTACCGGTATTTACGTAATTCGTTTTATCCGTTCAATTAAACATATTAATTGTTAATCAAAGTTATCCAACGGTGTTGCTATGAAGGTAGGCTACTGCAGCTAATCTAACACCCAAGTATTTCTAGTTTTAAAGGTATATCAGTTGAGCCCTCGTGGTCGACTCGTGAAATTATAAAAAAATCTAACAACAATTAAACAAAAACGAGCATAACCAATAGTTCTATATTAAGCAGTCGTAAGCCTATATAACTGGACATGACATTATTATTATTTCTTTCCTATTGTAGGTCACACTGACCTACAATAGGCAAGAAATTCCTAGCAGGAATTGTAGGTCAAACAGCCTTTTTAAAACTGACATGGTGTATTAAAACAGCATTTATTTAAGACGTGGACATTTTATAACTCTTTAAATTATACATTGAAGGGAAAACGCTGAATTGGGATTCACTTTAATTCACTCACGGCGGGTTGTGATGCAAACAAACAAAAGACATGGACACTCTATAATCATATATTATTCTGCTATTCTGTGATTTTAATTTTAGGTCTCCATCAAGCAAAGGACTCACAACTCATTGAGAAGCACGTGATTTAACCAGATGGCTGCACACGGTTGCCGGCTCCAACCCCTCTGAAACTAAAGGTATGCTTTGCCTTTTCTATAATGAGATCGCGTCACTCCCGAGATCCTACTGCGTCCGCACCAACGGGGAATAGTAATATATTTTTTGTTCTTTACAATCTGCTTAGCAATGATTTATTGATCGCAGCTTCCACCTTCCTCGCCGATCCTTTTTGGGAAATCAGATTTTCACACCTTTCATGAGTGTGTATGTGGCACAGTTCCCCAGGGAGAGTGGGCGGGGGAGGGATGGAGAGGTGGGTGGGGAAGGGATGGTGTGAGGAGGTGGGGTGGGGGGGGGGGTTACTGACTTTGAGAAGAATCACAAGATGCCTTGTGTGAATCACAGTGGCTTTTCTCTGTCTAATGGCCAATGTTTTTTTCTCTCTGTCCCTCCCTCTCCCCTCTCCTTCTCTCTCCCTCCCTCTCTCTTGCTATCTATTGCTCTCTCTCTCTCTCTCTCTCTCTCTCTCTCTCTCTCTCTCTCTCTCTCTCTCTCGCTCTCTCTCATTCTCTCTTCACTTCTCTCTCCTTCTCATTCTCTCTCTTACTGTCTAGCTCTCTCGCCATCTCTACATCTCGCTCTCTCCCTCTTTCTCTCTCTCCCTCTCTCTCAGCTACCCACTTATTTTTTTCTCGCTCTGCCCCTTTCACCCCTCCACCCCCCCCTTTCTCCTTCTCTCATGCTCCCCCCCTCTCAACCCCCCCCCCCCCTCTTACATTATTTATCGATATAAACAGTGTCAATCCTTCAACTCAAGATGCTTTCCCTCTCTCTCTCTCTCTCTCTCTCTCTCTCTCTCTCTCTCTCTCTCTCTCTCTCTCTCTCTCTCCTCTCTCTCTCTCTCTCTCTCTCTCTCTCTCTCTCTCCCTCAAAGCCTTTAAAAGTCAGATGATCAGTCCGGTCTCGTACACTCACTCCCAAAAAGAGCAGGAAAAAAGCATTTCACAGAGGGGAAAAAATAAAATATTATAAAAAAATCAAATTAAATCAACAAGCAGGCATTACGTCCTCCTGAAAGCTTTGATGCTCCTGAATGTCATCCCTGTGGATCACAAACACACACACACACACACACACACACACACACACACACACACACACACACACACACACACACACACACACACACGAACACCCACATGCACAAGCAGACACACGCACAAACACGCTCTCACACGCAAATACACATTCACTCCAATGCCCGTACACACACACATACACATGCACATCACACACAGACCTGATCAGATGTACCGGGGCCCCCGTACTTTAAAGGCTTCAAAGAGTTCCTTTTAATACGGTGCTTTGATAACCCCCCCCCCCCCCGCGTCTGGACCCTGCTGACGTGCTGCCTCATGATATCTATGAGGAGTAGAGTCAAAACAGAAACACTGATAATAACCAATAAATACCAAAAATATGAGGAGCCTTTGAATTCAGAAAACTTACGAAGGTTTTGATGAAGCCCAAAAGGAGGCTATTCTGTGCAATCATATATCATATTATTATTTTAATATTGATATTTTATTTTAGATACAATTTTTGGAAGCTAAGTTGTAAATGATGAAGGTAAATTGGTACTTACCTAGCGCTGGGACCTTGCAGAAGAGAAACAGTACGTTATATTTCCCTAAGGGGGCGACAAATTCCCATCTTCGACCCAAGTATCTTCGCGGTCTGTAGGCAAATAAAGCGCAGGGATGTTCATTCTCCTCTTCATTACAGCCTATTATCCACCTAAAACACAGCAAACTGAAGGTATTTCATCTTATTATAGGTTAATTTCAGAAACATGGAAATTAAATTATAATTTATTTGATATTATTTTCATTATATTCTATATATTATACTTCTTCTTTTCAACTTTTGAAATAAGGAGTGAATAATAATAAAAAAATCGAGTTCTAATAGAGTTTTAGAATTATTTAAAACATTAATAAAATATCTGCTTTTGCATATTGAGATTTAGTGTCTGCCGGAGTCAATTGTTTCACATTTTTTATTTAAATCATAGCCAAATCATATATGATGTTAAATATATGTTTAATGCAATAACAATCTTTCCCATTAAAAACGTTTTCACATTTTCAGTTCAAACATTAATTAATTAATTAGTAAACAATGATATGAGGTATGTCCATATGTAACAATATTTGAGTAGTAAATCACCTTGATTACTGCAGTCTACTGACATAATTTTTTAATCTGCAAAATATATTTATTTTGGGAGATAATCCATTTAGGATCATCATGTTGTTAGTATTATTACATAAAAAGTATAATCTTGCTATAAAGTACATTTTTTATTCAAAACCAGCCAGGAAAGTCATATATATATATATATATATATATATATATATATATATATATACTTGAACCAGAATCTATGGACTTGTAATTATGATTATGCTTCATGAATAGTGTTTACTTGTATAGACGAGCATGTTGGCTACCAGCATGTTGGCTACTATCTTAAAGGCTGCTAGTGTGTTGGCTACTAGTCAAATGGCTACAAATTAGTTTCTACTAGCTTGGATGCTATTAGCCTGGCTACTATTAGGTTGGCTACTACATTTACATTTACATTTAGGGCATTTAGCAGACGCTTTTATCCAAAGCGACTTACAATAAGTGCATTTGTTACAATAAGTACATTTGTCATAAGAAGTGAAACAATATATCTACTAGTGTAATATTACTAGTGTGTTGGCTACTTGCGTGATGACTACTAGCCTAATGGTTACTAGCGTGTTGGCTAATGAGTGCTTGAGCGTCTGGTGACCTGCGGCCCTTCATGTGTGGCCCTGGGGAGCCGCAGAGGACAGAGCCGAGTGCTTTTCCCTGTTTCTGCCAGCTTCTTCGCTATCCCAAAGTCTACTCTCCTCCGACACTCCTGGGCACCAGCTCCCTCTTACACACACACTCGCCGCAAACACAACGCGACACGCATCAGTCACCTTAACATGTCGTTGTAGCAATTCAAGTGCTTCTGTGGATTAAATACATCCAACAAATGTTTTACAAAATAATTATAACAACATAGTGAGCTGGTTGAAAAAACAATAAAAACAAACCAAACTGTTACTGCACATACATATACCTGAGGTTAAACAACCAATCACAGTGTGTCTTGTTTTTCTGACCCTGTTTTCTTGCCCGGTGTGGCGCAGCGCAGCCTGGGGTGGTGTGCTATAGTTCCACGGGTCGCAAGGCTCCCTGGGCCAAGGAAACGTTACACCTCCTGTGATCTCATTCATCCCTGGTCTGGTTGTAGTTTGAGTTCTGAGTCACGTTCATTTTATGATTCAACACAGAGAGAGGGACACACACAGGTGGATAGAGAGATTGAGACAGAGGTGAAGAAGAGATGGAAGGATGTCAGTGAAGGAGAGAGAGGGAGAGGTAGAGAGAGGTTGAGGGGAAGGAGAAGAAAATGAGGGGTAGAAAGAGGGAGGGCTGAAGGTGAGACAGTGAGGGGCAGAGAAGGTGAGGTGAAGGTGAGAAAAGGTGAGTCGTAGAGAAGGTGAGGTGGAGAAGAGAGAGTGAGGGGTTAAGAGAGTGTAAGGTGAAGGAGAGAGAGTGAGGAGTAGAGAGAGGGTGAGGTGCAGGAGAGAGAGGGAGGGGCACAGAAAAGGTTAGGTGAAGGAAAGAGAGAGAGAGAAAGAGATAGAGAGAGAGAGAGAGAGTGACAGGCACAGATATGGTGAGGTGAAGGAGAGAGAGCGAGGAGTAGAGAGGCTGAGTTGAAGGAGAGCAAGAGAGAGGGTGAGGTGGAGGAGAGAGAGAGTGAGGAGTAGAGAGAGGCTATGTTGAAGGAGAGAGAGAGGGTGAGGTAAAGGAGAGAGAGAGAGAGAGTGAGGAGTAGAAAGTGGGTGAGGTGATGGAGAGAGAGAGACGGACAGATCCTGCTGTTTTTAGCTGTCACTGTTTTCTTTGTTCTTTCATTTGAGTATTTCAGGGCAAGGGTTTCTATTTTCTGTCTTTTTAAACCCCTTCCCACACACACAAACATACACACACATGCACACAAACACAAAAGCTTTCGTCTCTATAGGCGTTGCACATGCTCACATGCCCCTAGTGAAAATTTCATCCACAGGAAAAATAAAAACTGTGAAAATTTCCGCACCGCCTACGCGATCCGTGCGGCCGGCTCCTCTGAGCCACTCAAACAGTCAACAGACTGTGAAGAATAAATAATAAAGAACTATTGATTATTTTGATGACTGCAAGATTCAATTAGGTATTAATTTTGCCCTCCAGTGGACCTATCAAGCCGCTCAAAGGAGCCGGGCAAGGGAGAAGGGGGCAGGCCCCACTCAGACCCACGGTGTCGGGGCTCAGACTGTTTGGGGGGGGGGGGGGGGGGTGTTTACTTGACTGCAGAAGAGGTGCATTGATGTGCACTGTCCCATATTTAAGTCCCTCACCTCCCCCTCCCGCCCACCCGCCCTGGGGCCGGAGGACAGCATTGTTACCAGGGACACGAGTATCGAACGGCCCGCCCACAGCTCTTAACGTCAGCCTCAACTATTTCTATTGATTAACATTTCCATAGATTATCATGTGTCATATCAGAGTGGGCCGCTCTACTCTGACACGCACATTAAAGAGCCCCCTCAGGGTAGGAACACACACGCACGGCACACACAGGAGTGGATGCAGGGGTCACCCTGCTTCTCTCTGGGTGTTGGTCCCAGAGATGGAGGCATCCGACATATTTGTGCCACACCTGTTTCATAAATAAGGGAATGGGGAAGGATGACACAGACCTGACCTCCTGGAGTCCTCCACGGCCCGCTCCCTTCACCCGACGGGTGGTGGAGGGGGTGGGGGGTGTTTGCCATTACACACACAAACACACACACACACACCGATGGGCTGTGTGTGTGTGTGTGTCTGTGTGTGTGTGTGTGTGTGTGTTTGGTGTGTGTGTGTTTGTGTGGGAGGGGGGGGTCAACGCTGTCGCAGGGACTCTCCGGTCAAGAGACACAAGGAGGAAGAGACACAAGAAAGAGAGAATATAGAAGAGAGAGAGAGAGAGAGAGAGCCATTGAGAGCAAGAGGGAGAGCGACATTAAGGGAGAGGGGGAGAGAGGGAGAGTGACATTAGGAGAAAGAGGGGGAGAGGGAGCGTGACATTAGGGGAGAGAGAGAGTATGGAGGGGGACATGGGGAGCAAGAGGGAGAGCGACATTAGGGGAGAGGGGGAGAGAGGAGGGGGGCGTAGGGCAGGAGGAGGGAGGAGGAGCTGACGTCTAGTAGTGTCTTGGGAAGCCTCCTCCGGCTGCCTCCTCCAGTGGCTGCTGAGACTCATGGGGCAGGAGAACACACTGCTTCCTCTTGTCCTGCCTGCTACTTCCTGTACCTGGGACTATAGCTTCCGTCCTGCTGAACACACGCTTTTATTTTCTAAACTACTCTCAAGCTTTGGGTTTTCTGGAGTGCAGTGCTGGTAAGCTAAGAGCTTAAGGATTGTTCTATTTGTGTTTTTTATGCACATTGTGTCTGCAGCGTGTGTGTAAAGTAAGAAAAGCTATATGCTGTATATATAGTATAGATTGACCAGAAGAGAGATGATTGGCTGTTTTGTTTTATTTAGCATATTTGTTTATTCATTCTTTTTTCCTTCTTAATTTTTCAGCTGTAAATATTATATATATAGATCTTCGAGTTATGTTTTCATTTTTTATTGAGCCTAAATTTAAACATTCTTAATCATTAATCAATTGACAAATGATTTATTTTTCACTATATTTGTAATTTATTGGAAATTGTTTGATGCTTATATCTTGGAAGTGGCCCTTTTGTCGAAAGAAATGTATACTTTGATTGATAATTGTGCTCACAAATTTTAATGTTTTCCTTATATTTTTTTATTTTATTCTTACAATAATAATTATATTAGTATTAATAACAACATCAATAATAATAACACAATGCAATATGTTTTCATTGTTACTATTACGTAATTCATTATGTTAATTCCAAAAAGTTTAAATCATACTTTAATCACATGCATACTGTTATTGTTTATCATCTATTATTATTATTATTATCATTATTATTATTATTATAATTATTATTATTATTATTATTATTATTATTATTATTATTATTATTATTATTATTATTATTCATAATAATATGGATAATTATATTATTATTATAATTAGGGAATACACTGGTGTGGTTAAGAGCCTATAATGTTATAATGATTATTCGTATTTATAATATCATTAAATGTATAATGATTATTGTATTAATAATTATTATTATCATTAATGTATTGTAATAATTAGCATTATTATAATATTTACGTATTATAGGGCCATGGTCATGAGTTTATAGATTATTGTTAATCGAGCAGTGACATGGTTTATGGGCATTTAGATAAGTTTGACTCGTTAATAGCCAATAGACTGTTCCTAATATTATGAATGTTATTATCATGGAGAAGAGGCATGGTCTAGGAGCTTGGGGAGGTGTGTATGTGGGGAGGGCTGTTCTTTGGCAGCGCTGTGCGATCTGTAACACTCACTCCAGCAGCAGCAGCAGCCCTCTGATGAAGGAGCCCAGCGGGAGAGATACAGAGAGAGGGAGAGAGACAGAGAGGGAGAGAGGGAGAGAGACAGAGAGGGAGAGAGACGGAGCGGGAGCGGGAGTGAGTGGCAGCGGTCGAGCGAAGCAGAGTGAAAGGGAGAGCGGGTCGGAGAGAGCGAGAGTTGTATCCAGATGTGGGTCTGACCGGACTGCGTGTCGCGTGTGTGTTTTCTCCCAGCAGCCTTCCCTTCTGGATCTGATGCTTACAGGGCAGCTGAGCAAGCCCCTGGTCTCCCTGCGAGGCTCGGGGGAGCCCCACAGCCCCGACACACAGGACCTGATGGACAAGCCCCTGCTCCTCTCCTCCTCCCCAGCCCTCCTCGAGGAGCACAGCCCCGGAGCGCTCTACGGTGAGTCCAGCCTCTCTCTCTCTCCTCTCCTCTTGTCTCTAGCCCGGGGGGGCGTGCACGCTTCACTCTCTCACTCTCTCTCTGCTGTGAGGGTGAAGCGAGCGAAGGGGGGAGCAGGTGTCACTGGTGTCACCACGATGTCATCAGAGCACATCAAACTAAGTTGCGCTGGTGCGTGATTGGCTGAGGCAGTGGGACTGCTTCTCTGATGGCATTAGGGGGGGCAGACGGTGGGGTTGGGGTCGTGCCGACACAGCTCGGGAAGTCTTGCTGTTTGCTGTTTGTTTTTATTTTTATTTGATGTTTTCTCCAATTCAAGGGATGAATCGGTTGCTTTTATTGTTTTTATGACACTTTGTGATGCAAAACCTTAAAAAATGATAGTATTCACAATGTGACAAGAACATTTCATACAGAGGCTACCAAAGTGCTTTTGAGCAGTTATGATCAAGGGAAACAATTGTTTAAGGATGATAGCAGAGCTTGAACAAGTCTCTTCCCTTTAGATTTATCGAAGTTACATCTCCAACCTGGACTTCTTCTTCACTATATCCAAGTCCGCCCGTGTGCTTGCGTACTAAATGTTCTTGGTTTTCTCAACAATACCCAAATGATTATACAGAGTCACTTAGTAAACGTATGTTTTCCACTAGTCAAGCTTCCGTTAATATACTACAGTGAGCCTAATTAAGGGTGGATCTGTTGTCGTTCTGATATTGTGATCATCCTGGCTCCTTGTTAATGTGTGGTGTTGTTTAACGAGACCTGGCTCATTATCCTCATCATATTAACGACCTCTTCGCAGTCACTTACTGGGATCCCATAATGCACTGCATCAATTACCTCCACTTCATTTTGTAACTGCACTTGAATAGCCTCGAGATGAAATGAAGAGGTGCTTTCTTTTTAGTCGAAATATGTTTTCTTATGTTTTCGAGAGGTGAGATGTTATTGGGGTATTTCAACACACTCTCTGTTGTGTTTTGTATATTGTTTTGCAGTAATGCAATCACAATAATTTCCTTCGATCATCTTTATTAAAATTATCAAGATTAAATTAGTTGAAAAACAAATTTCTATAATCCGGAAAAGTAACACACTTTATTCTATATATTTATTTTAATTTATTAATTTGCATACATTATAATTTCAATTTTTTATATATTTTAGCTTGAGTTGAACAATAAATGTGTGCATGCATCGATGCATCTGTGAAGTGTGTGTGTGTGTGTGTGTGTGTGTGTGTGTGTGTGTGTGTGTGTGTGTGTGTGTGTGTGTATGTCTGTGTGTGTGTGTGAGAGACACTGTGAATCATGCTAAAGTTATCTTCCTGCCCAAAGCATGATCACGTCATATATTGTCTCCTTGATGTAAGTAACAGGACTAGAGAAGTGATGGAGGAGGGATGGAGGGAGGGGTTGAGGAGGGATGGAGGAAGGATAGAGGGAGGGGTGGAGGATGGGTGGGGGAGGGATGGAGGGAGGGGTTGAGGAGGGATGGAGGAAGGTATGGTGGGAGGGATGGAGGAATGGGATGAATGAGGGCTGGAGGAGGGATGCTGTATCTTCTGCATTATCTGCAGGCTCGTCTGAAGTAGGCATGCTTTATGGTTCTCCTCTCTTCCCATTTTCGTCAATTAACATCAAGGTTCTCTCTTCATCTGTTTTTCTTTCTCTCTTTATCTATACCCATTTCTCACTCTTTGTCCCCTCTGTCAACGAGTGTTTTCAATTGATTTCTCCTAATTCTCTATCTGTTTTCTCATCTTTTGCACCTCTTTTCGTAATTTGCATGCACAGACACACACACAGACACACACACACACACACACAAAAACACACACACGTATTATAACTGTTAATAACAATTACTATTAATACAATGATTATTATTTAATAGGGTTTGTGTAGAAGAGAGCAACAACTCATCAATGAACACATCAAGGAAAACTGTGTTAAATGTTGAGTGTGTTGTGTTGCAAAATTGGACTTGTAGAATGTCCCTTCCTATTGGTCGTCCGAGTTGTGTGTTCCCCTGCTGTGCTCGCTTCGCTCCAGAGGACCCTTCCGTCGCCGTGGGGACCGAGGGCAGGGGGTGGGGGGGGTCACCCATGGGGTCAGTGTGTGTGTGGTGGAGAGAGAGTGAGAGAAGTAGAGAATTTTACAGCAGGAGTTTAAAAGAGCCTATTGTCTTCATCACTTATGTAGACTCCCTTCTGTAATTTAGTAAAGACTGTCCACGATCCAATCATGATGTTTTTATTCGACCCAATACATTCTTATTTATTTGGCAAATACATTTTTTGTATTAGTTCAATTGAACTAAAAAAAGTCAGATTTATTAAATACATTTCCTTCTCTGGGCCAAATGTAGGTTTGTCTCAGAACAGTCAACATTGTGTTTGGATTGAAATGTGTTATCAAAATCATAGCGTTTTAAACACATGATAGTTTTAGATCCACTGTGGTTGTTGGGATGAGTGTTTAACTGGTTATAACAGCATTTGAAGAACAGTGCAGGCAAAGGCATCAGCATCATCTATTAGATCAAGTGTACATGGTGTTCCTCTCCCCTGTGGGCTTTTATTGTGAAAGGTGAGACTCAGGAGCAGTTCAGGAGCACTTTGCTTATCTTGAGAAAATGTTTTTGTGACAAGCTGTGATCATAACAAAGTTGTTATTCTAGGACGTTCTATCAGCTATGCAGAGAAACAATGAAAACATTTCATAATTTCATTTTTTAACCAATAAAATGATGTGTGAAGGCAAATAAAATGAATAAAATGTGCATAAAAGGACCAATCAAGCATCAACATAGTTAACATCACATCTGTTTAACTCTTTATCAATTAAAAGACAGCTTCAGACACACACACAAACACACACACACACACACACACACGCACGCACACACACACACACACACACACACACACACACACACACACACACACACACACACACACACACACACACACACACACACACACACACATACACATGTACGCATTGCAGGTACAGAAAGAGATATGCAGGCCTTCTCACATAGTTGTACAATTGCAATGCATCAATGAAACAAAATATAATGATATGTTATTAATGTTAATAACATTTTGAATGCAAACAATGAAACCCAATTACTTTAATGCATAATAAACATCTTCCAAAAGCTTGCGTTACATACAAAGAAGCAGTAAGTAAAAAGCAAAAGCTTTTCACACAATATTTTGGATAACGTTGTTACCCATAAAATGTTTTTCCGCCACATGCGATGAGCTGCACATGTCGAGACATTTCATCGTTGCCATGCACACTACACACCCCCACACACACACTGCGGGGACGTTGACATGTCCACAGGGAGACGTCCCCAAGACAAAACAACCGTAATGTTTGTCCACATCACTTTCTCTCTCTCTCTCTGTCTCTCCCTCTCCCCCACTCCTTCTCTCTCCCCCTCTCCCCCTCTCCCCCCTCTCTGCCCACCTCCTGTTTCCAGCGGGGTGAGAGGGCTTGTTGTCCTACTAAAAGCTTGCCTGTGCAGACAAGTCTTCCACTCCAGCTAACAGGGGGCTACGCCGTGCCCCTCCACCGCTCCCTGCCCACTCCTATTTATTCCAAGGAGAAGTGGACATTAGGTGGAAAAAGCGCCGGTTACCAAGGGGGCCAGCCATTTTAGATGTGTACAGTTTTCCTGTCTTCTCCTCCTCCCACTCTCCCACCGCGAACGGAAATCTCCCGCTCCCAGACGCCAACAGACAAGATAATAAGACACTCGCCTGCACAATTCCATATTATATTCAGCATTCAAAAGCTCATCTGTTGTCAGTTTGCATTTGCTCTCTCGTGGATGTGACGCTTCTATCATCAGGCTGTCAGAGGGAGCCGCTCCCAGAGAGACGGGAGCCCTCATTTTGTACACTTACTGTCTTCTTCAAATGGTCTGCACTTACACGGCTCCTGCCAAAATGGTGGAAGATGTTTTCCACAAAGGTCACCCCCAGAACCTCTCCCCAAAAAGAGAATAAAATGAATGTTGGATTGATTCTCGGCACCGCGGGCGGGGTCACAGGCAAAGCGGGCCATTCTGCCGGTAGAAACCTGAGCACTTTCTTCACTTTTCAGCGCTCAAATCATGTTGGAAATGTTTACAAAGAACTAATTACTTATCTTACTAAAAGTAGTCGACAGAATATACAACATTTTGACATCAGCTCGCTTTTAAACTCGGTGTCTCCAAACTCATTCAAAACAACTTCCCTTTAAACTTTAATTTGTCAGCCCAAGTTGTCGTGACTTTCTCTTCATATCTCTTTCATTCTCTCTCTCATCCCCCATCCATGGATAGACGTCTGCACACAAACACACACACACACACACACACACACACACACACACACAGAAACACACACACACACACACACACACATACACACACACACACACACACACACACACACAGCCCCCCGGAGGTCTTGTTATTATGCGTGTGTAATGAGCTTAGCGTGCACGCTGCATGATGGAATAGAATGCCTGGCCATGCAAAGCGGTCGTTAATGCTGTGCACGGGGCTAAGTCACAGAGCGGCGTCGGATAGGGCATGCTGGGTAAATAAGACTAGATAAAGAGGACCTGAGTGGCAGCCGCCCCCCTCCAGGAGCCAGATCTCATTATGGGCTTTTCACATGTGTCATGCCGCTGGGAAAGAGGCTTAATGCGTCCCTATAAAGCAGGTGTAATGCACTCAGTAATGCGTCCACGCGGGCCCTTAACGCCCCACCGCAGGGCCCGCCGCCCAGCGCAGCACCCAGCCCCAGACGGCCGCGCTTGTTTTAAATCGGCCAATCACAGCCCCCTGTTTCGCCCGAGACAGCTTCCATTCAGCAGTATTAAGCAGAACTCTGAACACTCTGTGGCCACACAGGAATTAAACATGGTTGGGTGAGGGTGCGTATCAATCACAAACAGACGGGACGGTCCACAAGCGACAGACAGGCCGCGATGCACAAAACACAATGTGTAGCGCAGCTTCAAACACACACCCACGCACGTTTCCTGTTTTGTTCTGAATTATTTGGATTAAATCAAGATTGTATCAAGAAGTTGTAAGACTCCGGCGGTAGGCATAGGGTGACGCTGTGAACCAGAACAGGGCGGTCATATGAACATCAATATCTACTTGTTTTCATTACGCCTCCATCACCTGGTCCTGTTTTAAGTTTGGGGACCGTCTCCCAGCACCCCCCCCCCCCCCCATAAGAAAGAGAGCGGCGGCAGCCCGCTGCAGTCTGGCGCGGCCTCACTGAGCAATATCAAGACAGCTTTCATGTCCGCCAGAGGAGAGAGCGACGGCGGGAAAGAGCAGGCGGCCACATCTGCCCTGCCACGCCCGCCACGCTCGCTACAGCGGCGGTAATTGAAGGCGCGGGAAGGGTCGTAGGTTTTTCTTCTTCTTTTTTTCCATCGGGAGTTGAAATTACAATCTTGTCTTTGACTTGTGTGGCTCAGGGCCCCCCTCCACGGGGCCCCCCTGCGTCTCCCAGCAGACTGTATTATTTATCAGCAGCGCTCTTTGAGCAATGACCAGGACTAATGCTTCACCTTCTGTCCTTCAGCCGCCGCACGCTTCCCTTTGAAACCCCAGACCCGGCCGGCGCTGGGGGGGGGAGGGGCAGCTGGGGTTGTGTGTGTGTGTGTGTTTGTGTGTGTGTGTGTGTGTGGGGGAGAGGGGGGGTCCGGAGAGTCATGTTATCTCGAAGTTATTATGTTTTTTTTCTACCTTGATATCTGGCGGTTGTGGAAAAAAACACTGTGATGCGTTCTGTCTCTGAAATGGAGTCGCCGGCTTCAAAGAAACGCTGTGTGCTTGTGTTTGAGTGTGTGTATGTTAGCCTCTATGAGTGCAGATGAGCTTCACAGAACACCTCGCAAAATTAAACTACAACGCGTTTAGTTTTAAAGCCTGCTACGTAGAACCTGCCACGGTTTATCCCGGAACATTTGCCACATTCGACATTTCCCGAATTAATATAAACGAACAGGACATTCAATGTCCTTATAACCTCTGATCAGGTTCCTAGGTTGGGCCACTGCAGCAGAACACCGTTCTCTGGGTTCTGGTTCTGAGGTGCAAACGATAAATCAAAAAGCGTATTGTAGCGGTGGTGGTTGCAGTGGAGTTGGACGTAGCGGTGCTGTAGAGGTGACGTGGGGTGGTCTGAAGGGTGCTGGCTAGGACAGGGGTGTAGGGGTGCATGCTGGTGTAAAGTGGGCCATGGGCAGCATTAAAGCCAGATCCCCCCGGGGGCTCAGCTTGATGTGTCAGCCGTGACATGTGGTCGTCTGACCCCCCTCGACCAACACACACACACACGCACGCACACACACACACACACACACACACACACACACACACACACACACACACACACACACACACACACTAACGCGCTCACACGTTACACTCATTGTTCGGATAGATGCGTCGCAGGCTGAGGGTCCTTCTCCATGGAAGACTTTTAATGTGAAAGGACTTTCTGTTGTTCTTTGTCACGAAGAGCCCTTTGGACTCCGCAATGTCAACCCCGCTGCTTTTATTTCACCCTTGGAATGAAATGCCACAATACAAGGTACAGTTTTCATCTGAAACAATTAAATCGGGTAGCGATGCTGTTCCCTTTGTTTGAAATCAAATCACATCAGCCTTGCATTGATGACACACTGGGGCGAAAATGGGGCGGAGGGGGTCATGGTCCTCCTTCAGGTCCTCCTACAGGACAGGGACGCAGGGCTGCGGGCCGAATCCTATTTACTGCTAACTATGATTTAAGTGATCTGAGGGGAGGAGTCCTCTAAAAGGCTTACTGATCTCTGGAGTCTAACAGGATGAGGAGTCCTCGGAACCATTCTCCTCCTCTCCCACAGTCAGGACATAATCAGGTTGACATTGGTCTGGGGAGGAGGAGGAGGAGGTCCGAGGAGGTGGGGGGGGGGGGGGGGGGTAGGAGGAGGAGTAGGAGGAGGAGGAGGAGGAGGAGGATGGCTCCCAAGATGAGCTTGTGATGCTTTTACTCTCTCTCTTGCTGTCTTCCTTATTTTTTCTTTGTTCTTTTCATTTCACCCTCTCACATAACTTTTTTCTCTCTCCTTGTCTCTTCATCATGCCTTCTCTCCTTCTTGACCTTTGAAGCAGACACTTCTCACCAAATCACCCTGCTCCTCTCCTCTCCCCTTGTGCTCCCCCCTATTCTTATCCTCTCTCTTCGCTCTCCTCTCTTCTCCATCTTTCTCTCTCTCTCTAATTCTTTCTCTATCTCTCCTCTTTTTTCTCTCCCTAAGTTCCATCCCCTCTTCACCTCCATGGCATATGCATATAAAAACACCCTCCACATGCCATGAAGAAAAAGAGAGAGAGAGAGAGAGAGAGAGAGAGAGAGAGAGAGGCAGATAGAGACAGATAGAGACAGAGAGAGAGACCGATAGAAAGATTGGGAACGAGAGACAGAGAGTGCAAGCCACAAAGCCCTGGTTCTCCCCCCTGGAGCACATCATTTACATACAGGTTATCCTCTGCAGTCTAGTGAACCTCTTTTCCTTCCCCCTTGTTGTCTGAGAACACTTCCTTGATGATCTCTCAGGAAGACCTGGGGGAACAGCTCTCTCTCTGCCCCCTCTCTTAGTGGCTCCAGAGCTCTCCCTCCCTCCCTCCCTCCCTCCCTGCCCTGTTGATTCTACTTACCGCCGGACTAATGAATGAGGAGGCTATTTCTCGCCTGTAAGGTCCATGGCCTCAAATCAGCGTTTAACGCCGGGGCCCCAGAGAGAGGTCCCCCCGCGCTGCGGCTCTTCATTAACTAAACGGCAGCTCTCAGGCTGCGGCATGGACTCTCCATGCCGCAGCCTGAGAGCTGCCGTTTAGTTAATGAAGAGCCGCAGCTAATCGCATTACAGCCAGTCTCTCCGGGGCGCCGGGCCCCCATGCCCCACTGGTGGTCCGTCTTCGGCGGCCTCACACACCACCAAGGGTGGGGGCTGGGGGTCGGGGGAACCCCGACACCCAGGCCCAGTCGGCCGGGGTCTGGGTGCTGTGTCTGTGCTGGTCCCAGGGGGCGACTGGGCTGAGGGCAGCCTGGGATATAGGCAACTTATATAAGGGATTTCTCCCTCTCTCTCGTCCTCTCTCTCTCTGGGCTACTCCGTCCCTCACTCTCCGTCTAAACTTTTTTCAACCTCTCTCCCCTCTCCATATTTCTTTATCTCTTTCTCGGCCTGTCTCTTGATATCTCCTTCCCTCGCCCTCTATCTCACTCTCCCTGTCCATGTCTCACACTATTTCTTGGTCTCTCATTCTCTCTCTCTTTCTCTCTTTTGTCCTCTCCCCCAGCCTACCTCTCTGTCTCCATCTCTCTCTCCTGCTCCGTCTCTCTCTCTCTCTCTCTCTCTCTCTCTCTCTCTCTATCTCTCTCTTTCCCTCTCCCCCTCTCACTCTCTCTTTCTCTCTCTCTCTCTCTCTCTATCTCTCCCTCTCTCCCTCTAACTCTCTCTCTCTCTCTCTCTCTCTCTCTCTCTCTCTCTCTCTCTCTCTCTCTCTCTCTCTCTCTCTCTCTCTCTATCATTGAATGGTGTGTGTGCAGCTGTTGTCCCAGCCCCTCTCCCAGCAGCATTAGTCAGATCAATGGCGGCCAATCTGGGACAATTGGTAGTGTATTGATGGGATTAAACCTTGTGTATGAGAGGGCTTGTCATTCATCCTGCCCCTCCATTATCCTACTCCCACCACCTCTGTGTGCAAATCATAGAAATATCAATGCAGTAACACTCTGCAAAATACAATACAATTCACACAACTGCAACACTCATTTAGCCAAATTGGTATGGATGGATGGAGGGAGAGGGGTGGATGGGAGGGAGGGATAAAGTGAGGAATGGATGGAAGGATTGGTAGATGAATGGAAACACTAGACATTCATCGTCAATTTTTCTTTTCCTAATGTTGTATTTTGTCTGAATAAAGCAAACACAGCCTCAGAGCCATGTCTGAGATCCTTCCATAAGTGGAGTACTACAGAGAAGGGAGTGACACCGGCTAAGAAGCAGACACTCTGCAGGCCCTTTCCTAACAGACATTATGACTCGTGTCGGTGCTAAGAGACCACAATGGTTATCGGGTCCCTCGTGCTCTCACACTCTCCATCTCTCTCATAGCGCTCTCTCTCTCTCTCTCTCGCTCTCCCCTTCTGCGTCCGATGACTTACATAATGCATTTCCACTAAAATAGCTTAAGTGTTAAAGCTTCTTTCATAGTGAGAAATTGATTCATAATGCGACGGGGCGAGCGAGGCGAGGGCTAACGTGAACACAAAGCCTCCAATAACTCGCCTTCCCCCTCCGCCTCTCCACCCTCTCTCTCCCTCCACCTCTCTCTCTCCATCTTGCTCTCTCCACCTCTCTCTCTCTTCATCGCCTTCTCTCCCCCCCCCCCCAGCGCAACAGAGCGGGGTGGCCTGCTGGTTCCCTGATGAAACAAGGCTAATTGTTTAGCTCGGTCCTTGGGGCGCTCTGCATTAAGACACGCTGAACGATGTCAGATAAATATGCCCCCCCGCCTCCTCTCCTCTCCGCTCCACACCTCCACACCTCAAAACAAAGTGCCTTTGACTTGTTCCATTGAAAGCGGCTCTACAGAGGCCACTTTGTCGATCGATGGCGGGGAATTTATTTTGCGGTGGATATCGGCGGATGTCTCCCGCGCCCCAGACACAGCCAGAATCACACACTGAGTTCTATTATGAGTTCTATTATGAGACCCCGTCTTAACCCCAGGTTTTTGTTGGGGGGGGGGGGGGGTGGGGGGGGGAATTCAATTTAAGTTAAAGTATAGACTGTTGCCGTGTTACTTAGTTATGGCTGTAGTATTAATGTAGTAGTGTTGTAATGTAACACAGAGTTACGGTGCTGTTGTTGGTAATATTGCTGTGGTGTATTGCTGTTGTATTTCTGTGTTGTTGTTTTTTGTCGTGTTTTTATAGTGTAGCTGTAGTGTTGTTGCCAATACTGCTGTAGTATTACTGTATTGTTTACCTTAGTGCAGAAGCAGTCTGAGGCCGTCTGATTCAGGCTAATGCTGCAGACAGCAGCTTGTAGACTCAGGTTACTGTGCTCTATTCAGAGCTTAACCAGGGGGTTGCCCTGCAGAAAGCCTTTCCTCAACCCTCACCGCGCTCCCAGATCCAGGTAAAGAACCGAGCGCTGGCTGCGTGTCACCTGATCTGTGACCTCATCCTTTCAGCCGCACTGGCACCGGCCTCGCGGTCCCACCCTGCTAGAAGCCAGGCCGACCCGGGTTTTTGTGTACGCTGCCCTGATCACGTTACGTCGTCTCCACACACTGCTAAAACAGGTTTAGTGGTATAGGGAAGTAAAGAGGTAGAAATGAAGTGAAAAGAGGGACTTGCAGAGATGGAGATGGACTCGTTGGATATTCCTCCCGTCGGCTGTTTAATATGACTTAAGTAAATTACTGGGATCCACAGGGGGAGACAGGGCCAGGGGTAGTTATTGATTATTGATTCTTGCACGGCCATAAAGTGGTTAACGCCATGGTTATTTGCACTCTTTCTAAGTTATTGCGAAGAGATGCATCAGGAAGGGAAGGCGGTGTGTCTAATTCTATGATATTTATGAGCATGGCAGCTGGTGCTCACTGATGTCCTTAGACTCTGGAATCCACAGCCTGATTATTGCTGTGGGACTTCATCTTGTTTAAAAGCATTATTAGGGAAATTATGTTCTCAATAAGGAACTGGTGCTGTAGAGGAATAATGTGTTTTTTGAATCTGTATTCAGAGACATGCTCACAATGATTCACAATCTACATTGACTTTTAATTTTAATTTATTAAAGAAAATACTGAAATACTATAAACTATAAAGTTAAATACAATTGTGATAAGTAAATAGATAAATGCTCTACAAAATAGTTCCATGTGAGCACTATTTTTATGATATATTATATTGAATTTGATCACATGTATGGATTTAAAGTCACAATTTGAAGCATTTCAACTAACTAATTAAAAATAACCTGGACACATCTGCAGTCAATACTGATATGGATTTCAATAATGTTATCAATCAAAACACAACCTAATCTACAAATAAATAATGCTAGCCCGCGACTCTCTCTTTGTTCAAAATAATCCTATGGGCACCTCAAACCGGTCCCAGTCAGGCCACACAGCCAGCCGAGCTACGCCAGTACGCCTCAAACAGTTACGCAGACAGATGGAGTGGAAAGAAGACTACTTAGCAATGTTATTATTTTTTTTTTTTTCTTCTAAATTGGAGGAGATCAATCTTACACATTGTGACTTTAATTATAGCATAGTATAGTATAAACATAGACGTGAGGAGGGATATGAGTAGCGCTAGTGAATGAAGATATATAAGGAAAGCATCTTTATGCATAATGCTAGATAGGAACAGTTTTTATATATGATATTAATAGCACTAGTGAATGATGATATATAAATATCCTAACATAAAACAAGATGAGAGATTGATGGTATGAGATGTGAATAGCACAGATAAATGACGATTTAGTATGTATATATCTTCATGTATAAATATGCAAACAGAGTGATGGTATGAGATATGAATAGCATTAGTAAATCATATATAATGTAAATATCTCCATGTCTCAGGACATGAACAGAGTGATGATATGAGATTTGAATAGCGCTATGGAATGAAGATATCTAATGTATATATCTCCATGTCTAAAGACATGAACAGAGTGATGATATGAGACATGAATAGCCCTAGTGAATGATGATGTATGCGATGTGATGGGGGGGTGGATGCGGTCAGTGTGCGGCGATGCACTGGGGTGGGTGGTTGGGGGGGTGGTGTAACAGGGAGGGACGGGGGTCTCCATAATGGGTGAAATAATGGATGAAAAGAGAGCGGCATGTCACAACATGTACTGCTTGCTGGGTGATGGGCGGGCGCATGAGGACCTCTGTGGAGACACGCGGAGGCCGACCTGCTCCCTAACCAGCCCCCCCCCGCCCCGACCCGGGGGGTGCTCAGCACAGCCATCAACCGCTCCTGGCCCGTTGGCTAGGTCAGGCCACTTACCAATTATTTGGGTTTTATGTAAAGAAGAGATGATTTTATCTGGCAGAGGGGGGGGGGGGGCTCTGTCTGAGGGCGATGTCCCTGCGTCCGGTTTTATGTTGTGTCGCGTTGTCGTGGGAAACCTGCGTATTGACGGCGGGGAGGAGGCGCTTAGAAGCGGGGGCTCCTGCCTTATTAAAGCACTGCACTCGGATTAAAGGTCACCCTGCTCCGTTTATTAAGGGTTGAGCTCACTGCTGGACCTTTGGTGTCGATACTTTATCCACTGATGGAGGTTTAAACATTCTGGGATGTCGTCTAATGCACTTAAGTCATTAACTCTCCCAGTCAGACTGGGTGAATAAGATCTAAATACTTTACGGTGTATGAACCGGTTTATACTGTGTTTATAATATATATACATTGTGTAAAAAAAATATATATATCATGTCTTTTACCCGTAACAAAACCATTATTTTTTGTAAATTTATGTTTCATATATTCAAATCTATAAACACACACCTGCTGCCCTTATGTTTGATCATAAGGGTAGCAGGGTATCCACTGTCTGCTGTTAACTGGCTGCCGAGGAGAGTCTGAAGACAGCTCAGTGCTCAGTTATCCAAAAGCTATCACACAGACAGCGGCCTGCTGCTGGCGCTAATCTCTGATTAACATGTGGTCGTCTGCTCTGCTCCGCGGCAATCGCTGACAGCGAAGAGTGTATGGAGGAGAGGGGAGGAGAGCAGGGAGGATGGATGAGAGGACGGGAAAGGAGAAGAGGAGGAGGAGGGAGAGAATACGAGGAGGGGGAGTGTAGGGAAGATGAGAGGAGGAGAGGAGAGCAAAGAGAGGATGAGAGAGGAGAAGAGCGGGCAGTGCAGTAAGGACTCGAGGGAGGGAGGGAGGGAGGGGGAGGCATTTAGCTGAGTGATACTCAGGGATGTAAATGTGTGTATAATATGGCCCCAGAGAGGCTGGTTGAGCTGCGTCTGTCAGCTCTAATGCTCCATCCTCCGCAGCCACTGATCCTCCGCTCCTGCTGGTAATTTATTCAGCGCTAGCGCCGCTATTGATAGAGCACTTAAACACACACACAGACGTTCCCTCCTCCAACTCCTCCTCCTCCTCCTCCTCCTCCTCCTCCCTGTATCAGTATCTGGCCTGTAGATTTACATCACGGCAGCCACCTGTTCTTCTGCATTAACTGTCTTCTAATAATTCTCTTTGTTTTTATCTTCTTCTTCTGCCTCTGTCTATCCCATACTTTTTTTTCTCTCTCTCTCTCTCTCTCTCTCTCTCTCTCTCTCTCTCTCTCTCCCTGTCTCTCCCTCTCCCTCTCTCTGCAGGGGTCCGGGAGGGTTCGGTCCACTCTGAGGCCAGTAGCAGCCCGTCAGAGCAGAGTCAGCCAGCCCACACCCATCCGGGATACCCCCTGGGTCCACAGGTGAGTCGGATCACTCCAGAACCAACCAGACCCCTACTATGAATTCTAGTCCCAATGAACCTCTGCACAGAGTGGTACTGTTTGTGTGTCTATGTGTGTGTTTGTGTGTGTTTCTCTCTCTCCTCTCTCTAACTCTTTTCTTTCTATCTTTATCTTTTTGTTGCTCATACTCTCTACCTCTATCTCTCTCCACTTCTCTGTCTGTCGCTTTGTATCCTCCCTCTATCGCTCTCCTCCTCTCTCTCGTTCTCTCTCCATCTTCTCTCTCCAGCTCTCTTCACCTCTCTCTGTCTGTTTCCACATTTGACTGATGCTGATGGATTGCGATTGAGACAAGCTCACATGCTATTTAGCAATACAGTCTTGTTTTGGATCGTTAGCTTAGCTTCATGGCACCACCGTGCGGTCGACGTCTTGTCTGATTAGGCTGCTGCTTCTAAATGGCTGAATGAAGCAGTTAGCCGCTCGATGACAAGTGATCTGATTGGCGCGCTGGCACAGGGATGTTAATGAATATCTATCTCAACGCTACTGCTCAGTGTCCCGGCAAACACATGTACACGCATAAACACAAACTTAATCAGTGCTCACTTAAATGCCATAGTTTAATGATTCATTCTCCAGCACTGTGTTGGGTCAAAGGTCAGAGAAACAGCAGCAGGGAGCTCCATACCCTCGGTCTAGTGCAGCAAACGCAGCCTAACTAACACCACTCTGTTCCCCAGTGTGTCGGATCTGTAGCCACCACGGAATCCACTTGGAAAACAAGGGAGGCAAGGCGACGGGAGCGGCCGTTTAGCTTCCCTGAGCCACAGCAGGAGTGTAGCTGGAACACTCTCATATATTAATGCTGTCAGCGCAGTGTCTGCCCAGCACAACACTTTTCAGAAACAAAGGCACTCGGCATGCCACGGCCAATTCCCCTGTTCCCGGATCAATATGTTGTGATAGATTCTCGCTGCGGAGCCGGATATTGTGGGAGCAGCCATTATCCCACGGTAGTTTACTCACCATGGATCCGGCCTCTCCTGCTAGGGCTCAGTGTCAGCGTGGAAACTGCCTGCTATCTGCCGCCATTAGTGCTCATTGCTCAGTGCCCCAGCTGCCAGGTAGACGGGTACCCTGATGGGCGAAGGGGCCGGCAAACACATCTTCACCACCATGGGCCCCGTGTGTTGGGGCCTGTGTATGTAGGAGCACCTGCAGACACGGGGCCCCCTACAGGAGACCACTTGGCTCCTAGTCAACTGTCAGGGTAGACGAGCAGCACTCTTGCTTCCCGCAGAGAGGAAGAGAGGGAGGGGTGGAGGGAGAGAGAGAGAGAGTTGGAGGGAGGGAGAGAGAGGGAAGGAGAGGGAGAGGGAGAAAGGTTGGGGGAGAGTGCGGCAAAGAGGAGAGCAAGAGAGGATGAGGGGATTAGGTAGCAAGATAAAGAAAGAAAGAGAGAGAAAGAAAAGAAGAATGAAAGGGAGCAGTAGACAGGGAACATCACTCTGCTAACTGCAGTGAAGTGATTCAGGAGATACTTTTACCCGGAGCAACCTACAGAGGATACAGGCACAGTCTAATGAGCATTAAGTTGTCCCGGCATCATTATTTTACTCACAGCTAAACCAGACAAGTAAACCAGACAACTCAGTGCCAGCCAGCTCCCCACAGCTGGGATAATGCTAAACACATCTACATCAGATGATTGTACCATCGTCTGTTAATGCTATTCCCTTCTGTGTACCCTTGCCTCCGCAGTCAGACTTGTTTGGCTCAACATCGCAGATCAAATGGTCTTCAAAAAGCATCTTTGATTATCGTCTGCCCTCAAACCCTAACTCTAAAAAGCCAGATTATACACACCACTCACTGACAAACCTTGGGATTTCTCTTTGAGGATTCGTCCAGCTCTCAAATTATTCATTCATTTTTTTCCAACCGCAAGTCGATGGCGAATGTCATGTAGGATTCTTTCAAATCCATCAGATGGTGTCATATTTCATAATGTGTCACGCCGTATCAAAGCAAACACAGAGAGAAAAAGAGAGAGGGAGGGGGATCCTGTTTGATTACTCTTGCTGTTTTATCTCCTTTCACAGCCTCTGCACCACGCCTTGCCCCTTTTAATTCACTTTCAAGTGTAGCAAGCAGCGGTTCAACAGGTGTATCAGTTATCCTAGCACACTAACGCTCTGCAGCAAGCAGTGTTGAAACAGGTGCAGCTTTCATCCTAGCACGCTAACGCTCTGTAGCAAGCAGTGTTGAAACAGGTGCAGCTTCTATCCTAGCATGCTAATGCTCTGTAGCAAACATCGGTTTATCAGGTGTAGCCGTTATCCTAGCATGCTAATGTTCTATAGAAATCAGCGGTTTATCAGGTGCAGCCGTTTTCCTTGCACGCAAACGCTAAAGCCCCCCCGTAGCATTGTATGCTACGGGGCTTTAGCCTTGTGTTATCTTAATATAACGTGTCCACGCGGGCCCTCGCATGCCGCAGCACACCATGCAACGCCTTGGCACCGCTGTCACCTAGCGGCAGAGACGCATGCACTGGCGCCTTCACATCAGTAGACCCCCCGCCCGCTCCACCCTCCCGACCCCTCTCCCCCGGCTCAACCCCATCATGGAGGTTATGCCGGGGCAGACGGAGCGTGTAAAACAGCCTGCCGTGCTGACAATGGGCGTTAAAGGCTGCTGGGCCTCAGCGACTGCCTGCCCTGTGATGACCGGGGCAAACACACAGAGCAGTGCAGCCAGGCTCACAGCCATGCACGTCTGGTGCTTCAGTGTAAGACCGAGACTCTTACAGACCTGCCGTTTGCCTTTACCTGGAAGATTGTGTTTAGCATTTGTTTTTGGAATTATTTCCATCTCATGGACGCGCAGGGACATGTCTGCTGCAGTTGAATGTGAGTTTTTCGGTGGTTGACGTATAAAGAGCCCTTGAGAGGATAAGAGGGAGAGAGGAAGTGTGAGGGAACGCCGAGTGGCTGACGTCTGAAATGTTGTCGCTCGGTGTGATCGCAGATTTTGGGCTGTGATGCGCACCTTACCGGCTGCTTTCACCCAGCTCTGTGAGAAGAGGAAAACACCCAGAACACAGTGTTGGTGGAGGGCTGCAAACACACTCCCTTAGATAACACCTAAAGACATGTTGTGGAACAGGTTGGAGAGATCCCCTGTTAACATGTCTCTAAGAGGATCACAGAAAGCTGGCTTCAACCTGTGTGAATGGATGAATAGATGGATGGATGTTGACATGAAGAGGCTGTTGTGATGTGTTCCAATCTCAAAAGAGTAAAGTGGTGGTACTAGATTATAGTGTTGGAGGTTCATTCATCCCCTGGCTTTCAAAACATGATGTTAAGACCTGCCAGCTGTACAATGTTCATCTGATTAATTTACCCATTTATTTCTGTGTGTGTGTGTGTGTGTGTGTGTGTGTGTGTGTGTGTGTGTGTGTGCGTGTGTGTGTGTGTGTGTGTGTCCATGTCTCTCTCCCTCTGTCCAGTCTCTGCTGGTGGCCCAGCAGCTTGCCAACGCAGTGGGAGGGGTGATGTCCGGGGGGGCTCCAGGGATGAACCAGCCCATCCTTATCCCCTTCTCGGCAGGGGGCCACCTGGGGGGCCAGCAGGGCCTTGTCCTGTCCCTGCCCACCGCCAACATCCAGAGCCTGGTAGCAGCGGCTGCAGCCGGGGGGATCATGACCCTGCCACTCCAGAACCTGCAAGGTACTAGAGGTGGTCTACTAGTGTACCTTACTAGAGGTGGTCTATTGGAGTACTTTACTAGAGGTGGTCTACTAGTGTACCTTACTAGAGGTGGTCTATTGGAGTACTTTACTAGAGGTGGTCTATTGGAGTACTTTACTAGAGGTGGTCTATTGGAGTACTTTACTAGAGGTGGTCTATTAGTGTACCTTACTAGAGGTGGTCTATTGGAGTACCTTACTAGAGGTGGTCTATTGGAGTACCTTACTAGAGGTGGTCTATTGGAGTACTTTACTAGAGGTGGTCTATTGGAGTACTTTACTAGAGGTGGTCTATTAGTGTACCTTACTAGAGGTGGTCTATTGGAGTACCTTACTAGAGGTGGTCTATTGGAGTACTTTACTAGAGGTGGTCTATTAGTGTACCTTACTAGAGGTGGTCTATAGCAATGTACTTTACCTGAGGTGGTCTATCAGTGTACTTTACTAGAGGTGGTCTATAGCAGTGTACTTTAGAGGTGATCTATAGCAGTGTACTTTAGAGGTGGTCTATAGCAGTGTACTTTAGAGGTGGTCTATAGCAGTGTACTTTAGAGGTGGTCTATAGCAGTGTACTTTAGAGGTGGTCTATAGCAGTGTACTTTAGAGGTGGTCTATAGCAGTGTACTTTAGAGGTGGTCTATAGCAGTGTACATTACTAGAGGTGGTCTATTAGTGTGCTTTACTAGAGGTGGTCTATAGAAGTGCACTTTACCTGTGGTGGTCAATTAGTGTACTTTACTAGAGGTGGTCTATTAGTGTACTTTACAGAGGTGATCTATAGCAGTGTACTTCACAGAGGTCTTACAACCCCCGTAGGAACACACTCTTTTTCCAATTAATTTATATTATTCTGTATAATTGTGTCGTATTATAGTGGTCTAGAAAGTAAGAAGAAAGTAAGATTATACTCCTGTCATTTAGCATCAGTAGTGTTGTATTATTGGTCTATAAAGTAATACTACACTATCATAATTGAGTATAAGTATTCATATGTGGTGGCCTATTGGTCTCTGAAGTGGAAGAGGCTGAAGTTTACTTTTATTTTGTGCTTAACTTTATGCAACAACCAACATATATAATGTTAAACAAATACATATATTTTACGTCATATTTTCTAATTTTGTAGAAAATCTTCAAATTGATTTGGTCCACTATTTACTTTATGAATTTTGTGGAAAAATCAACCTGCAAACCAATTCCTTTCTATAATTTGTTATGAGATTCAGTATGGATTCTCTACGGTTAGCGCACTAGTAGGATGCGCCACTACCTACCATTTCAACCTTTCAAAGAGAATGTTATCGTAATGTTATCATATTGTGATCATGTTTTACGGTACGGGGGTAATTCCCTTTATTGCTTGTTGCGCAGCCTTCCCAGAATACATTTATTTTTTCTATTCCCTGACAAATGTCACAAGTGCTGATTTAATCTCAGAGCTGCTCCTCCGTGCCTCGACATGTCAGTGTTCGCCGCGTCCGCTGTACAAAGTGTTACACGGCGTGTGTGTGTGTTCTGCTCGCCTGCCGTAAAAGGCTTTATAAACAGAGCAGGTAAGGATTCCTTAGGGGGGCTGTGGCCCCAAAAAGCTGCAGAAGAGAAGACATATTAATTACAGGTCAGCGTTTCTCCGCGCACCGCCACACCACTTTACGCTCTCTCCTCTCCTCTGGAGCGCGCTCTCCGCTCCTCTCCTCCATCTCTCCCCCTTCGTCCCTGCGTAAACACGGCTGTACTCATCCCTACCTTTTAAACTTTAATACCCGAGTGTTCTCCTTTGATCACAGTTGTAAATGGTTTTCATTTTAATGTTTAAAACATTGTCTCTGTGATGCCATTAGCCTGTGGGGTGGGCTCGGGGAAGCAACGGTCATGAATGTTGGATGAGGAGCGCAGGCTAATGTAAGGAGATGCCCGGCTACATGTAAAGCAGTGTGTTTTGGGGGGCTGGAGATTACAATAATGCCAGAGCAGCACAAAGTGCAAGAGGAGGCTCCTTCCCGGCCTGTGAGGAAATGGATGGACGGACAGAGTGGGCTTGGAGTCCTAATGGACACAAACATGCATAAATAACATCAGCCGAGGCCACGGACAGAGCTTTTAATAGACAGGGAGCTCGGAGCAGAGGCCCCTGGCCGTACCGGCACTGAGGAGCAGGAGGAGGAGGATGTGGGGGTAATGGGCCCAGCGGGGTCGACCGTCTCACACTCTAGCCCTCTTATCCCTCCCCCCTGACCTCAATGAAACAACTGATCAATCTATGTGTTGTCAACAGGACTGAACGCTAAACCTTAAAGACACATCGTGGTCCAGAGAACTCACACAAACACGACCACCTTCCATATCTCGGTGCTTCAGGTCCTCGCCCAACCCCGGTCTGGATGTTGATGCTAGGTCTTTGCCCTACCAAGTCCAGATCTTATTGGAAGGTCTATACCCAACCTGGGCCCAGATGTGGGTACTAGTTCTATACCCAACCAGGGGCCAGATGTTGGTGCTAGAGCTATACCCAACCTTGGCCCAGATGTGGGTACTAGTTCTATACCCAACCAGGGGCCAGATGTTGGTGCTAGAGCTATACCCAACCAGGGGCCAGATGTTGGTGCTACGTCTATCCCCAACCAGGGGCCAGATGTTGGTGCTAGAGCTATACCCAACCAGGGGCCAGATGTTGGTGCTAGGTCTAACCCTCATGGTAGCATGAGGCGCTATGGCAGGTCTTTTTTTAGCACGGGGCTGACAGACCTCCTGCGTCTCTGCTTGTCCTCTCCCCTCTGATGGGCTCCTGGTGACGGGGATCCTGGTGAGGGGACCTCCCTGGACAGGAAGTGACACGAGTCATGGCTGAAGCTAAATGTCTTGACTGGGTCCAGTGCCCCCTGGCCACACGGCTGTCGGACGCCCTCGCTGTCTCGACGCATCACCAAGGCCTGCTGGCACAGCACTTCTGTCAGGCTGCCACTTTTCCACCCCCTCCCCAACACACTCCTCCCCCCCCCCTCCCATCCCACCAACATCCCTTCCTGGTTGGCCAAATTGAGCATACCAGTTCAACCTGATCGGACCCTTTCATCAGTCCATCTCACCCACGCCAAACTCCTCCTGCCCAGTCCCCTTCACCCCCTTCTTCCCACCTTTGTCTTCACCATCCCCTCTATGCCCCAACACTGTGCACCCCCCCCCCCCCCACCGTACATTCCCACCCTTCCACCTCCTATCCCCTCCATCCACACCTCAAAGCCCGCCTCCCCTCCTTCAGCCTCAGCATGCTGGTTCCATGTCGCTGTGTGTCAGGACATGGCCTTCCAGCGTGTTGCTATCACGCTCCCGCTGCGCTCTCATTAGCCTCACAGCAGACAGAGCAGAGGAGTCCAAGCGACGGCCGTGTTGGGACCTAATGAAGCGTCTAATGACCCACTAATCACTGTTTGTCTGGCGGAGGCAGAGGGGGATAGTATACTGAGATGCTGGTGCTCAGTGGTGCCTGAATGAAAAAACATACTGGAAAGAGTGAATTCAAAACAGTTCCAGTTGCAGTAGCTTCACAGCGATGACAAATGCCTGCGCAAAAACCAATGTTTTTACACCATCGTTTCCATGTAAAAAGGATATATCATGGATAACACAATTGTATGTTTTGATCAGTAACCTAAACTTACAGACATACATGTTTTTGTGAGCCCTTCCATGGAGGATGGATTCTCCGTGCATTGCTGGCATCCAAACAGCCCTCATGTAATGCATGAGCAAGTGACCATGGTCTGATGTCCAGGGTCTAGACTCTATATGTTCTGTGCTGTGAGGGCTCATTATATGGGAGCAGGAAGAAACAGAGGATGGACTGGAGGAAATGTGGCGATGAAGCATCTTAGCCCATTGATTTCTATTTCTAATCCTTAATCACAGTGTGTAGCGGTGGTGCTGGCGCGGAAGGTGCGAGGGCCTCCTCCCCTTGTCCCCAGCTCCGTGATGAATAACTATGAGTGGGAGCGGGGCTGCGGACTCTCGGCAGTTTGTTAGGCAGCGAGCAGCGGCCGGCTAGCGGCAGAAGGCATCTTCTCGCCGTTGCCGCCGCCGCTGTAAACACTGCGGAGCCTTCTCCCTTTTGTCAGGATGATTTATGCCCTCCAACATGCAGCGGAAAAACAAACTCCCAATGAAACTAAGCAAGAAGGAAGTTATCTTCCCTGACAGAGAAACACAACAGTAGGACTTCACAGAGGAAACAGAAACTAGGTTGGGTCACGACACGGGGTCTGTGCGTGTACGACAGCTCCCAGGAATTAAGGAATGCACGCGAAAGTGTTTTCCCTGTTCGCGTTTTCCCTGTTCGCGTTTGAAGTAGATACAAATCCTGCACCTGTTATCTCGCTATTCTTTTCTGATTTAGATGGATATGAGACATGATGTGGAACAAGTTTCTTTATTGGAGGACTAATAGGGTTTACATTTCACTTGATTTGCTAACAAGAATAGCATAATTACCCCGCTTGTACACGTCTGCGGTATCAAAGCAGCGTGCGCCTAATGCTCAGCGCTCGAAGCCACGGCTGTTTGTTCCTACTGTCTCTAAGGTAATAATGCCAGGAGCCGGCTTTACCCTTTTATATTAATAAGCACATCCCATAATATACCCTCTCCCCAGGAGGATAACCAACACGCCTCCCGACATCAGAGAGCAGTGTGAGGCGGAGGTGAGGGGAGTGTGTCTCCCGTCCACAGGAGGCTGACACACGCCCGCTCCATCAGAGACCCTGATGAAGCTGCGCGGTCCCCCTCACCTTCCGTAATGAGATCGGCTGTCACCGCAAAACCAAAGAGCCGCCTGCACTCTGCTCGCTCACGCATGCAGGCTGCCGGGGCCGGGGGGGGGGAGAGGCGGGGGCTGAAGCGCGCTACAAATTAGGGAAATGATTCCGCTCATTACCACGGAGATGGCTGCCTTCCTCTGGGTAGGAGAGCCGCCGCCTCCTCGTCGCTTGTTAGCCTGGCGTCCGCTCCTCTCTGCTCCGCAATGGCTGAGCTTGATGGAAAAAATGCTGCTACGTCTATATTTACACTAGCCAACGGAGGTGGCGGAGTAGTCCCAGGTGGCTGACATGACCTCACCACCTGCTGGTCCTGCAACCGAGACGCTTTGGTTCTGCATCCAAGACGCTCCACTCCTGAAACTGAGACGCTCCGGTCCTGCACCTGAGGCATTCAGGTCCTGCGCCTGTGACACTCCGGTACTGCACCCATGATGCTCCAGTCCTTCCAACTAGCCTGGCAGAGAGGGGAAGTCTCCTGTGTCATCCCAGCTGTAATGTCAACGCAGCCACCTGATGGGCTTGAATTGACTCAGAAACCTTCTACAACATGACCCAAAGTAATGCAAAAGAAACTGGGACCCATGTTCTGAACCCATGTTCTAAAACAGTGTTCTAAACCAGTGATCTGAAACTGTGCTCTGAATCCATGTTCTGAACCTGTGTTCTAAAACCGTGTTCTAAACCAGTGATCCGAAACTGTGCTCTGAATCCATGTTCTGAACCTGTGTTCTAAAACCGTGTTCTAAACCAGTGATCTGAACCTGTGTTCTAAACCCGTGATCTGAATCCGTGTTCCGAACTCGTGTTCTAAACCAGTGATCTGAACCCGTTCTCCCAACACAGGGCTCTGGGTGCTGCCGTGTGTGTGATTACTCCAGTGTATTTAGCTTGTTTAAGTTATAGTGCCATGGATCTGGTGCATGATTAGAGGGTTACCACACACTGATAAAAAAGCTTAGTGCTAGAGCCTCTGGTCCTCTGTCCTCCCCACCCCTACTTTCCACCTTCCCGGTTTTTTTTTACTTTTTTGCTTCCACTTGGTACTTTAATGATTCAACTTGGCCGTCGTTCGGAGGAAGGAATATTCGAGGAGAGCGAGGCAGAGAGAGTTGCATTAAATAAATAAGAGTGATAAAATGTGAAGCTCATACATTTCAAAGCTAATGCGACGAGCGCTGCAGCGGCAGCAGCTGCAGCCGGTCCTGCAGCCGTAATTTGATTGATCTGTTGTGACAGCAGACAAATAATTGAGAGTGAGAGGTGGTGGAGGAGACACAATGGACAGGAGGAGGAGGAGGAGGAGGAGGAGGAGGGTGCACCAGCTCTCCTCCTCCTAATGCTCTCAGAATCTCTCCTCCTTTTCTTTATTCTCCTCCTCCTCCTCCTTCTCCTCTGTCATCCTCCATTTCCCCCTCCCAAATATTGCTGCTGGCTTTCTTACTACCTGTCTTTCTACCTGGTTTACTGTCTTGCTTACTGTCTGCTTTACAATTATTCACCAATCATGAGGTGCTGAGAAGCATTCACAAGGTGAGAGGCGACATCTCCCTCCTCATTTACAAAACACAACATAACATAACATGCTGGAGAGAATCCGCCAGTGTGAATATGTACCAGCCAAGATCCTCCCGAGAGACTGCCAATTTAGAGCGCGCTGTGTATTTGTAGTATGTGTGTGTGTGTGTGTGTGTGTGTGTGTGTGTGTGTGTGTGTGTGTTGCTGGGGCTAGGAGGCAGCCCCCCGCCCCCTCCACTTCTGCTGCTAGTCCCCGAGCCTGTTAATGATTTGTTCTCATTTTCTATTCACACATCCCATAATTGTATCCACTTTAAAAAAAACAAATGAGGTCAACTTCATTTGTTTTCATACATGCTGCCTTATAAAGGTTAATATTGTGTAGTATAATATTGTAGCAATAATAGTATAAAAAAATATGCTGTCTTTAGAGGGTGTACTCTAAAAAGTAGAAGCATAGTATATTTTCAGTGTGTTTTAAGTGCTACTTTTTTTAAAAGCAGTTTTGTATTTCAACTTCATCATGTGTCATGTGTTTGCATGCTTCATCCATCCATCATCTATCCTTCCTTCCATCATTCATCCATCCATCTTTCATCCATCAATCTATCCATCTTTCATCTATCTATCATCCATCCATCCATTATCCATCCATCTATCATCCATCCATCCATCCTCCATCCATCCATTATCCATCCATTTAGCATCAACCCATCCATCCTCCATCCATCCATTATCCATCCATCTAGCATCCAGCCATCTATCCTCCAGCCGTCGTCCATCATCCATCCATCAATATAAATCCTATCTTTGTGTTATTGACGTATTTTTACACAATTCAAAAACCCCACATTTCAACTATTCAAACTTTCTTCCTCTCCGTTGTACATAATTGATTCTCTGGCGAGCTAACTGTTTTTCTGCTGAGGTTTCAGCGCTTTTATTCGAGTTTCCAGTGCACGCGTCCACCTCGTGGTCCAAAGAGTTGCTTTATACAATTACCCATTGGTTCCTCTAAAATATCTGCTCCCCTCGCGTCTCCCCCCTCGCGACTCCCCTCGCCGTCTCCGGGTTACTCAGACGGCGGCGACAGTCTGTAGCCGAGCATTTGAAATGAAAATTGATTTGTGATTTACATGGTCAGCGAGGGGAAAATGAACTTATGAAACGTTGTAAGTGAAGTATTAGACAAGCTCCTGGGTGGGAGCAGCCGAACGGAGATGGTAATCCGCCGGAACAGGGGTTCCCGCTTGGCAGAGCCGGGTGACATTTTACATTTATCTGTGTTCTGCTTCAGCTGTAATGCTAATGGTAATTTTATGGGAGTGAGCTGAAATCAAAATGGTGTTATCAGCGATTGCCTTTAAATGCGGAGTCGTGAGTTGAGAAGACCGGGCTGCCTCTTCTATTACGTGTGAAACGTGGACCGTGTGCTTCCTTCAGGATGACCGCCTGCCTGTATCCCAGCCAAGGCCATGTTTTGAAAAGTTGTTTTGGAGATTTGAAAACGTACCATCAAACTACATAAAGCCTTGTTGATTTTAGGATGTAGTCGTTAGACAACGTACCATCAAACTACATTAAGCCTTCTTGGTTGTAGGATGTAGCTGTTAGACAATGTACCATCAAACTACATGAAGCCTTGTTGGTTGTGGGATCTAGATGTTAGACACGATCAAACTACATTAAGCCTTGTTGGTTGTAGGATCTAGTTTTTAGACAACGATCAAACTACATAAAGACTGGTTGGTTGTGGGATGTAGTTGTTAGACAACGTACCATTCAATTACATAAGACTTGTTGAGGTGCGGAAAAGGAACCTTGTTGTAGGTTGGGTGGTAGCTAATGGTTTTACACAGAGGTCAATCTAATAGTATTGCACTGTATGTTTTGGTACACAGTAGTACTGTAAATACTGTCTATAGGAATTTTGCTAGTTTTGCTTTAAGACAGAAGACCATGGACCATGTTGAGTTATTTGTTCCAATCTGATTATATTTAATCAAGGGACTATTTTGGAAGGGAAAAAATGTATGTATTTACTGTACATTCATTTCAAGTGTAAAGGGTATTAAAACATTTGAAACACAATACGATAAGATACGATTGTTTTCTATGTGACCCAGCAGAGAACTGAGCAGCACAGAGACTGAGTAACTAAAGGTGATAACTGTATGAACAACGTTAGGAGTAAGAAGTAATTACAGCAGCTCTGATTGATTCTGATGCCATGTGACTGCTCTCCTTATCCCATTCCACCAGTAATATCTTTCGGCATTTCCTCTGATACATCATACATGAAAAGATGCTCTACGATCACTTATCTTAATTTGACGATTTGTCCTCGTGGCGATACATATCCACCTATCAATGCCAGCCAGCTTCTTTCCAATACCGAGCCATCGTCAAGTTAATAATAAAGGAAAATCAATGGAGTTTCACCCCCTACTCAATACTACTTACACTGCATCAACATTTTCTAATTGTGATCGATATCCAGAGCAGCGAAAGACTTCCTAATCCCACTAGGACCGGCCATAACAGATATGGATTTACATAGAGAGTGAGGGAGGGAGGGAGGGAGGGAGGGAGGGAGGGAGGGAGGAAGGGAGACTCATACACAGAGAGACGGATTGAGCGAAAGGGTAGAGAGTGTTAGGAAAAAGAAAAGGAAGAGTTAGAGAGAAGAAGGAGGAGAAGAAGAAAAGTAGGGAGAAAGAGAAGGTGGGAGGAAGAGCAAGAGAAGGAGGGAGGAAGAGAGAGAGAAGGTTGGTGGAAGAGAGAGAGAAGGTTGGAGGAAGAGAGAGAGAAGGGGGGAGGAAGAGAGAGAGAAGGTTGGAGGAAGAGAGAGAGAAGGGGGGAGGAAGAGAGAGAGAAGGTTGGAGGAAGAGAGAGAGAAGGAGGGCGGAAGAGAGAGAGAAGGGGGGAGGAAGGAGGGAGCGGGGGAGGAAGGAGGGAGTGGGAGAGGAGCTGATTAGGGGGGAGGAGAACAGAAGAATAGAGAGCAAGGGAGGATAATAAAGGGAGAGAAAACAAGGGAGTAAAAGGATGGAGAGAGGGGGGAGAGAGGAAGAAGAGAGTGAAGGACTAGGTGTCCAGGCGGCGTAGCCCGGCTGTGTGTCGGGTGCTCGTGGGACGTCCAGAGGTCATTATTAAACACACCCCCCGGGGTCCCGGGGGTGTGAAACCCAAGGCGCTGTGGTGGCGGTCGTCAGCAGATGGCGTGGAACCGGAGCCGCAAGGCTCTGGCAACACCGGTCCTGCTAAGAGCTGAGAGCTGAAAGCTAAAAGCTAAAAGCTATCTGCGGTTACTAATTGCTGACCAGGGCCTTATTACCTTAATTAATGATCTGGGGGTTTAGAGTGTGTGTCTGTGTGTGTGTGTGTGTATGTGTGTGGGCCGTAAGATCAGTAACAATAGCCCCTAAAAAGGTCCCCCAGGAAGCTTGAAGAGTGTGTGGTCCCAGAGGCCTCCTCGTCTGGGCTCCAGACAGGTCGTAGAGCGTCTGGTATGGAGAGACATGTCGCTATACTGACCCCCCGTAAGACAACACCAGTGGTGGAGAGACATTGGGTCTGGCTTGGCTACTCTCTCCCTCTCTTTTCTATTTCTCTCTTTTTGCATCATGCCGGATCTCCATTCCACTTTCATACATTTTGACTTGACTTTCTTTCTACTTTCTTTATTTAAATTTCTCCTGCATTCTAAGTTTCTCTCTTCATAAGACTCTCTCTCTCTCCCCCCCCCCCCCCCCCCCTCTCTCTCTCTCTCTCTCTCTCTCTCTCTCTCTCACTCTCTGTCTCTCTCTCTCTCTCTTTTTCTCTGGTTATTCATGAATCCAGTGCAGACTCCCCCTCCTCTCTTCCTCCCTCTCCCCCTGGACGCCCTGACTGTGAAATTAGCCCTCAGTGCTCCCATTTAGCACCAAACACACTCTGCTTAAAACACACATCAGCCCGTGGCAAAACATGAACCAGTCCAACATTACCTAGTACCTCTCCTCTCCTCTCCTCTCCTCTCCTCTCTTACTCTTCTCCTCTCCTCCCCTCCACTCTCCTATCCACTCCTCCTCTCTCCTCTCTCCTCTCCTCCCCTCCCTCACTCCCCTCCTCTCCTCCCCTCCACTCTCCTATCCACTCCACCTCTCTCCTCTCTCCTCTCCTCCCCTCCACTCTCCTATCCACTCCTCCTCTCTCCTCTCTCCTCTCCTCCCCTCCCTCACTCCCCTCCTCTCCTCCCCTCCACTCTCCTATCCACTCCACCTCTCTCCTCTCCTCCCTCACTCTTCTCCTCCCCTCCTCTCCACTCTCCTATCCACTCCTCCTCTCTCCTCTCTCCTCTCTCCTCTCCTCCCCCACTCCCCTCCTCTCCTCCCCTCTTTTCTGCTTTCCTCTCTTCCCCTCTCCTCTTTCCCTCTCTTCTCCTCTACCCCACCCCTCCCTCCCCCACCCCTCTATCCCTCTCTCCTCTCCCTCTCCCCCCTCGCCTCTCCACTCCATCTGGCTCCCTGTCTGCGTGTGGAGGAGGGTGCAGGTTCCCCTTGCATATGTTTCTGTTGATGATGTATCGTGGCGGCGCTGGAATTTCATTTACCGCCTTGCCCTTTGTTGAACCTGTTGCTAGTCACTGAGCACGATAAGCGCATAAGTAGCACCCCGCTCCATTCATCATATGTCCTCCTGGCCGGGCCAATATCTCACACCAGAGAAACTACTGCACCGGCACAAATACCCTTACCAGGCCCGGCCGGCATCCCATGAAGTAGTAATACACCGTACTCTGTAGCTACCAACAAATACACCTTTTCCTATGTAGACGGATCAAAGTACAAGGCTTTAGTGCTGCTGTGCTCCCCAGTGTTTATGCAGCGATCACACGCTTGTGTACTGTGTACTACATAATGACATTCATATTGTATTTGCACTGCTAGTATTTCGAAATGTGTTTCTCCTTCGTGGCCATGTCCGTGTGCTTTGGTGTATGTATGTTCTGTGGTGTGTGTGTGTGTGTGTGTGCGCTTGCTGTGGTGTGTGTGTGTGTGTGCCGTGTGTTTGTCTATGTGTGCTTACTGTAGTGTGTGTATGTTTGTGTGTATGTGGGTGTGCGCTTGCTGTGGTGTGTGTTCGTGTGTGTACATGCGTGTGCTTGTGTGTGTGCGGTTGGTATTAAACAGCATTAATAATCACAAGAGGAGCGCTTGTCGCGGGGCCCGGGCGCTCCCAGGCAGACGGAGCCGCTCGGCTGGGTGCGCTGCGCTGTGTGAAAGTGCTTACACGCTGCTGCAGACAAGCAAAGGGAATAATTAAAGAGCAAAGATGGAGCCACAAGAATGGAAAGCAAATCCCATTGTTTGGACTCTTTTCATCCCACTGAACTCTCTCTCTCTGTCTCTTCCCTCCCTCCCCTGTTGCATTGTGGGTACGAGGCGGGGGGGGGGTATCAAACGTGTGTGAGAGCGAGGCAGTACTGAACAAAGGCTGTGTGATGTCCTACTCATCCAGACATTGTCTTCTCATTACCCCTCCATCACGCCTCCCAGAGCCAGGCAGGGCCTAATTAGCCCATAATGTACAGTACACAGGAGGAACAGGAGGAAACGAACCCAGCCGGCGCCAACCCCTCTCTCTCTGCCTTCTTAGAGTTTCGCCCCGCGATCGGGACGGAGGCCGAGGTGTTGATGCAGAATGAGGAGGCCATCAGGGGGACTTGGTGTTCCCCCCCCGCCGCTGGTGATCGCAGCCCTTCCATCTCTCTGTGCTCTTAGTGTCAGAAAGCACTCACTCATCTCTGGCGTCACGCCACACTATTGATTTTTTTCCCGCCCGCTGAAATCAGCCGCGTGGAAATAAATTTTGCATGACGCCTTTCACTCCCCTGCGTCGTTTCGTTCTGATGACACGTATGAAGTGGTGGCGAGCGCACGTTAATAACACGCCACGAGATGTATATTTAATGGAAATAATAATAACAACAGTGGTCAGCCTGGAAGGAGATGAGAGCTCCCCTCTCTCTCTCTCCCCCTCTCTCTCTCTCTCCCCCCCTCTCTCTCTCTCTCCCCCCCCCCCCTCTCTCTCTCTCTCTCTCTCTCTCTCTCTCTTTCTCTCTTTTTCCCTTTCTTTATTTTTTTAATGGTAAGATGGGGGGCTGTATAAGCCTGTGATCTCCTGCTGTGACATCCCATATCCAGGTCACCATAAACACCAACAGCTCTCAATCGTTCATCCTGTGCAAGCTGCACTAATAGGATTATATTAACACAATTGTTAGAAAGACCAGTGAGACCAGCAGAGACTAGAGACCAGTAGAGAGACTAGAGACCAGTGGAGACCAGAAGACAGACTAGAGACCAGAAGACCACCAGTAGAGGGACTGGAGAATAGTAGGCCACCAGGTGAGCCCAGTAGATGGAATTGAGACTAATATAGAGCCTAGATACTAGGAAACACCATTAGAGACTAGTAGACCACCAGTAGAGATACAAGTTGAGAGATTAGATCCCAGTAGAGATCAATAGACTACCAGAAAACACCAGTACACCAACAGTACAGAGACTAATGACCAGTAGACCACCAGTAAACACCAGTAGACCAATACAGACCAATAGACCAACTTGTATTATGTGGGCTGGAGAAAATACAAGTAGCAGTCAGAGAGAGGCCCTGGAGTCAGCCGCGTGGCTCCTGCATTGCAAAGTGCAGCATTATCTCTGAACCCCGAGCAGCTGTGTGTTTAACTCCCCAGCACCCCACTGCCCTGCACACATCTCCTTCCCTCTCTCTGTAACACACACACACACACACACACAGATCTCACCACTGCTGGGTCTGAAAGCAGCAGTTCTTACACTGGATATTGTTTGTATATTCTGTGCTGTGTTGAAGTAATGTGTGTTTTTACTGTGTTTTCATCTTATTTGTGTTCATTCCTTCTGTTTTCTCGGCCTGGGCAGCCACCACCTTGTTAATCCTTTAAACATGGTTGTGTTGGATGGATGTTGTGATGTGTTTTGAAATACTTTTTATTGCCTTTCTACGTTTGGGCTTCCTGTTGAGGTGTACACAACTATTGATACATGAATACTATTTCCCAACCGGTTTTTATTTCATCTTTACTTTCCTTGCCCACTTCCAACATATAAATTTGATCAATCTCCGAAATCTAATTATCGTACTACTTCGAACTTCTGTACTTACTAATATAAGTGCAAGTAATTTGGATCAGTTATTAAAGAATGACACACTTTTGTCAGTCCATGCCAAGTCCTATCAATCCGGTAGTACTTAAAGTATTATCGACGTATTATTCACAAGTGATGGACACCCATAATTAATCACGGCAGTTAGAGAATGAAATGAATTCCCGTGGAAAGCGAGGTATTTTATCCACTTCACCGCTAAGTAAGTGCTGCCATCTCATCCAGTGAGTCAGAATGACCTTGGTTTGGCCACAGTCTTAATTACCTCTGGTCCATGCTGAATGTTAAGTCTCCTCTGGTGGAGTCATTACCACCGCCAGGCGCTGGACGGGTGTGTCGGAGGGGGGGTAGAGACCGAGTGGTGGAACAGGCCCCCCTGTGGAGCGCCCTGGTCCTGAGGAGAACTGGCTGGTCGCGTGTCCTCTGCTGGGTCTCTCATTATAGGGGAACTGTCGAGCTCTGCTATTTTTCTAATATGAGAGAGCACTGCTGTTGTTTTGAAGAGATCAAGGTCTGCACCATCAACTCATGTCTCTTCTCTTGACATCACTGATTCTGAGAAGTTGGACTAGTCACGCCGTTGGTCCTTTCTGGAGAATGCAAAGCCTTGGTCAATGATGTGACTGGTGAAACTTATCACGACTTATCACGCATATGAAGCATTATTGTCTTATATTGCAAAAAAACTTGACTGTTTTTCAACAGTCCCTAATCCTATTTTCCCATCATTTTTGGGTCAAAGTGATGGAAAGGATCCCGACATAGAATTTACAACTTTTGTCTTTACTTTTGGCTTGATCCGGTCGGCTTGTTGTGTCTTATCAATATCTCTCAAGGAGAAGTCTCACTCTCCTTGAATCCTGTGAGAGTAGAGTTGTATTTCTCTCTGGGATCCTTTCCATAATTTTGTCAGTCACTTATGCTGGTAATAACTATCCGAGACTGTCAGTGGCAAAATCAAGCACTTTTAAAAGACCCACATTGACTGGGCACTTTTGCCCCTTGGGGTTACATCACAGCCGCGAATTGGCTGCAATGGCTAAAGCGCTCTCGCTCAATACTGGTCCAATTTCAAAATTGTTGGCCGCATTAGTCACCTAGACCCAACATTTTTCAGAAGTTAGGGTCCTGGTTGTAACTTCCCGAAGTTATCCTATTACGAAGGGCTGCTGTCTTCAGACAGGGTTAGGTGCTGAGTTACCCCCTGATGGAGACCTCTTTGGCCCCTCATTCGAACAGTATTGACGGGCAGTTAGGATACACTATCTTCCAAAGCTGCTAACACTGAATACAGATACAGGTTGTTTACAAGCAGGCACGGGTCAGGGTAGTAGAGATACAGGTCGTTGACCTGGGCAGGGAACACAGACACAGTTTGTTGAGGAGCGGGTAGCCGTTAGACATGATATACATAGACAGGTTATTAAGGAGCAAGTAGGAATTAGCCAGTGAATAGAGCAACTGGTTAACTACACACAGGAAGGGGTTAGGCATCCTGCTCAAGGGATCATAGATATTGTATGCAGGACCTTTTTTGAGTCAAACTACTTAGCAATGCATTTAAATGGCTGAGACATAATCCTGGATGATTCTTCCTGAATCAGGGCTTCATAAGGTTCTGTTGTGGTCGTTGATTTGTTTTTCTTGGATGTCTTTTGAGTCCTCGTCTCTGCACTGCATGCTGTACTGTAGCAGACAGCAGTTTGATGGTCTGAGAAACTCTCTGTCTCCTGTTGTGTTGAACAAGACCGCTCACTATCAAGCCTGTGTGGTGATACTTCTTGTTCTTGGATGGACGTGTCGGTGGGATATCAGCATGGTGAGGACAAAGGAATCAATGTCTTCAAATCGCCTTCTCTGTTGCATGCAACAATATTGGGGGGGTTGCATTGTATAGAATGATCAGACGCATAGAGTAAGTAATGCATAGTAATACATAAGAGATGATCCAGCTCAGACTGTTATGCCAGTTGGCAGGAACACCATGGTCCACCCAGGGTAAATTATCAAATTGTATCACATGCAAGTAATGCATTCATGCTAATGTAGTTGCTGACAAATTTAACATTATCTCCCAAAATTATCCCTGGACTCTCTGACAGTCCACCAAGCATGCTGAAAGTCTGACCTGCCTGATCCCTCCACTTGATAACACAAACACAAGTCAATGTGCATACAAACACCGATCCAGGAACCCAACCCCAAACACTAGGAGAGAATACAACCCACACGCTCACGTTCACTCCAGAGAGCATCAATCTACAGGGCCAGGCTGTGAGTGTACCTGCTGTGCTCCCACAGAGAGAGCTATGGAATCAGCGAGGGGAGAGGAAAGTGGTGTAATGCGCGGGTGCCTTCAGAGCCATGAGATAGCGCTGGTAATGAGAACACCGGCTGCTCCTTCCTGTGCCGCCCCGGCCAGACAGGAAACAAAAATAGCATTTGTCTGACGAACGAGCCGGCGTTGACCTAGCCTCCGACCTCTGACAATCAGTCTCGCGTCGCGCTCCTCCACTTCAGGAGACAGCGACAGTCGGAGATAACGGCTGATTTCTGGAGGAGGAACGCCGCGAGCTGCCGCCCTGTTTAGAACAACAGCAGACAACAACCCCTGAGAGAAGACGCATGGTCGTTTCATCAGCTAACCAGAAGACCACATTCACTGATGTGAACTAAGTGTTTAACTTGCGCTAAATGGCTGATTCATCATGGCATCTAGGACGCTATTGTTGCGGTTTTTTAGCACATTTACTTTGTTAACTTGTTTTTAAGGACCAGTGCTAAGAAAGCACTTAATCCTACGGCGAACCACAAATGTATTATATCCATGAACTTCAGTTTAGCATGCAATCAACAAATTAAGTCAACTCAGCATGTAATGAGGCGTGCAATAGTGATTCCCTCCATTTAGTCTGCGTGTCTTCTGTGTCCTGAGCTGCGATAACACAGGGCTGGTCGGTGACACCTCCCAGTGCCTTAGTGCTGGTGCGTCTACGGGGGTGGGGGCTGGCTGGGGCGCCGCGGGCCCCTGCGTACACCCACAGTCAGGAGAGGAGCATAATGAGCAGGCTAGACCCCCCCCCCCATCCCACCAGCAGACCGTCACCCCACTCCCCCCATGCCCCCTAGCCAACCCAGTCGCTAGCATGAAGGAGCGCAAACAATTAGCCGGCCCGGCCCCCTCTGGATGATGTGCTCAGCCAAAGCAATCACACAGGCGTAACTCCAACACCCAACTCCCAGACACCAGTACCACCACCAGCTGGCAGGAGGGATGGGGGGGGGAAGGGTCAGTGGTCCAGGCAGTCTTAACAAGATGACAGAGTTTATAAAGCGCTGCGGTTAAAGCAGCTAGTTACCTGTGGTGTAGCCCCTTATAATAGGGCCACAGGGGGGTTCCTCCGTTTTCCCTGCGTGTTTGTTTTGCTTTCCGCTCCTATACTTCTTCTGTTGTTCTGCCGTCTAATGGTCGACGCTGGAGGACCTTCTACACTTCGCTTTGATCTCCTATGCCCCCAACCCCCCCCCCCCCCCCCCCCGGCCCACGACCCACACTCCATAATGTCTGACAGACGTTTGATTTCTATGGCCGTTCACTACTCTTGTTTATCTCTCTTTTCATTTCTATGTTTCCCTCCTGTGATTTTTCTTCTTCTTGTTGTTCTTTTTCGTTCCATTTTTAAACAGGCTTCAAACCATTGTTTTCCCATCCGCCCGCTAAAGGAAGAGTGCTCTGAGTTCTGTCAAGGACGCGGGGCCAAGCAGAGACTACTTGCCCCTACATTTGGAGTGAGAATTGGACTTGTGGCGCACGCGAGCGCAGGCTGATTTATAATTCATGGCGGGGTGTGAGGGAGGTGTCAATGTGTCAGTGGATCGAGCAGAAGTGTAACAGCGCACTGTTTACTGGGCGAGAGACACTGGCTTCCCCTGGCCGGGAATCTGCTACTATACCGAGAACAAGGGGAGAGAGAGAGAGAGAGAGAGAGAGAGAGAGAGAGAGAGAGAGAGAAGGGGTATCATTTTGATCAAGTGTACATCGGGGGCTATTGAGGAGTCGTAGTGGTCGTGCTAATCAAAGACCTGTCTCCCTGCATGTTTTATTCACCCCAGACCAGACGAGCAGCAGGCAGTACATTATTGAAGTGCATTGATTCTGTATGTATACAAGCTTGTCAGTGTTCGGCAGCGCTATCAATCCACCCAGCTCCTGTTTGAACCTTTGCTCCATTGTTGTTCTCCATGCTGCTTAGGCCCTTTTAAGAACATTGTATGAGTGTGAGAAACTGTGTTTTACACAACAAGGGCCAACCAAGACCAAAAGATAGAGGTCATTATTTTTTTCCATCCGAAAAGTATCTACATACAGCATGTTGCAGAGATGTCATATTGTCATATTGGTTTGATGAGTACTTTATTCATCAACAAGGGGGGATTCTGTGTATCTCTGTATGCATGTATGTATGTATCTATCTTTCTATCTAACTTTCTATCTATCTATCTATCTATCTATCTATCTATCTATCTATCTATCTATCTATCTATCTATCTATCTATCTATCTATCTATCTATCTATCTCTATCTATCTGTTCCTGTTTTCTTGTTCTACTAAACAGCTGAGATGGACAACACTGTGCACTACTTCAGTTAACTTTGTTTCTCTGTATCTCCTATGTAGTGAAGTGCAGTCTTTAGATTGACGTTGTCTGACAGCATGATAGAACGAACAAATTGAAAAGAAAAGTGTGTGAATCTAATTCAACTATGTGCATTTAAGTCAACAAAAGAGATTGTAGCGACGTGCTATTATTGGATTCAATAAGTTAATGGGTTAATTCCTCTTGAGATGGATGGCTGGATCCAGGCAGACTTCAAGCCATTAAACACCAGGATTCTGACATTCAACCCAGGGACAATGAAGAGCCCTTGGTCCGCAGAGAACCATTATATCTCTGATAGTTGATAGCTTTGTCCTCCAGGCGGCTGAATTAGGTTATTCACAGAGCTTTAGTGTTGTAGCAGCTAAAAAGTACTCCAGGTCTATGTTGTGACGCGTCACAATTTACATCTGAGCCCCTCTGGGTGCCCTGTGCACCTCACACCTCTCCTCCATATGTATATTCATTCAGAGGTGTGAGAGGCAAATAGCCTATAGGGCTTACAGCATGGCTCTGTACATTGTACTTGCATCCCACTTCCTCTACACTACCTGCTGTTTACCGGCTCATTTGGAAGGATGTCAACACCTTATGAGGGAAGCAGAAGTGTGTGGCGCGGTGCTGGCGTGTACGGGCTCCTGTGGGTGTTAAAATGGCCATCAGCAGTTGTATTTTGTAACTATGGTGTGATTAAAGAGCAAGCAATGTTCTCTATTTCCGCCCTAGTGCACTCCTAGACATCCCTGGGCAGAGGAAGGCCAGCCAGCGTCTCTTGCCTCAGCCCTCACACCTTTCTCCTTCTTGAGCGCTTAGGATTCACCGTCATCCTCCTTTAGGACTTTACTACTGTACTGAGGAAAGAGAAAGGCTCTCCTTTCTTGACCTGACTTGATGATCTAACCGTGTGTGGTCCTGTCGCCCACAGCTACCTCATCGCTGAACTCCCAGCTCCAGCACCTCCAACACCTCCAGCAGCTGCAGCACCACCATCACCAGCAACAACAGCAGCAGCAACAACAACAACAACAACAACAACAACAACAACAGCAGCAGCAGCAGCAGCAGCAGCAGCATCATCAGCAGCATCACCAGACGGTCCTGGGCCACGCCCCCAGCCAGCATCGCATGACGTCGCCCAGTCGACAGCTCTCCTCCGTCCCCTCCCCGGGGGGCTCAACGTGCTCCTCCACCTCCGGCCACCAGCCCCTCTCCCCGCCGCACCGGGCCACCCAGTCACCCGCCCGCAGCCTGCCCTCTCCTGTGACTCCGCCCCTGCCGCTGCAGGTAAGTCTCAGGGGGCTTGACAAACACAGACAGCAGGCTGTGTTTGTGTCGGCCTGCATCATAAATCACAATATGGTCTGCCTTCCATGATGACGTGCACATTGTTCAGTGCGGTTTGAGCTCCGTGTGTAAGCAAAGCTGTGCTCTTAAACTTGCAACGATATTTCATCTTTAGATGGCAGCAAACTCCCAGATGGGATATAGCAATAATTACTATTTAACACTTATTTTGTTTTTACCTTTAATTACGTTTACACGTTTAACATGCACAATAGAAAATAATTAAACGAACAAGTGGAGGACATAGAAGGCAGAGGAGGGAGGGGAACAGACCAATGTGTCGTTACCCTTTATGATTTGTCCCGGCCAAGAGTTCCTGACTTCCCACCCCACACACCCCACCTGGCTTGGCAACATACGGCGTACCATAGTAAAAAAGCCCTGATTAACTGTACTACCTACTTTTTCCCCTTACCCTTTAAAAGTCAATGGGAGTCAGGAGTAATGAGTATGATAAAACTATTTAGTGTGGAAGGGTGAAGGAGGAGCGACCGGCGACGTGTCGCACGCGGGGACATCTGCAGATAACACCGAGCTCATGCGGAGCTCCGGACACCCCGACTCTGATCCTTATCCCGGCCGGTTGATTGATGGCAGCCCGGCCGCTGAGGTTCTGGAGAGCCGGGGGAATATTCGTCTCCAACATGAAAGCCGTGAACACCCCCCCTCCCTTTCCTCAACTACAATGAGCACCTTGGGGTTATCTTCCCTATGGCTGTATCAGGGGTCATCAGCCCCTATGTCTCCATGTCTCTTCCGGTCCCGCAGTTTTTTTGTTGTCAGTCTGTCCGTCCATTCATCTCTGGTGCACTGTCCGTCCGGCTGTCAGGGCGGGGCGATAATAACCTATTTTATATCCCTGCGGTTTCATTTCTGTTGGATCCCGGCCCGGGTCGCACTCCCATTCATCAGCGTCAGCGTCTTATTGGGTTGTGGAGCAGCCTTCTTTATGGCGGGGATGTGTCTGCTATTAGTTTCCCCGTGCAGCCCTCTCTGGTGCTGTCAGCCTGGCCAGACGGAGGAGCAGCGCCTCTGGTTTAATGGCTTCAGAAGGACCGCTGCAGCCCAGCACCATACAGCGACTCTGACCACCGCCCCCACACACATACACACAGAGCACCTCATAAACACACGCACTGACCACCGCCCCCACACACACACACACACCGAGCACCTCGTAAACACACGCACTGACCAACCCCCCCACACACACACACACACCGAGCACCTCGTAAACACACGCACTGACCAACCCCCCCACACACACACTGACCACCTCACACACACACACACACAGACACACACACACTGACCACCTCCCTCACACACACACTGACCCCCTCACACACACACACACACACACACACACACACACACACTGACACACACACACACACACACTGACCACCTCACCCACACACACACTGACCAACTAACCCACACACACACACACTGACCACCTCACACACACACATCGACACATACAAACACTGATCACCTGTCACACACACACACACCCACACACACACACACACACACACACGTTGACGACCTCACACACACATACACACACACAAAATGACCATCTCTTACACAGACACCAACACACATTCACACACACACACACATTGATCAACTTACTGAGTCTCTCTCACACAGACACAGACACACACAAAAACACTGATGACTTTTTCGATTCACACTGAATAACAACATAAACAAATCAGTGATTACTATTATTTGTGATTATTAATACTAATTTAAAAGTATTATTAATCTATTATTTAATAGTATTGTTAATGTATTTTTTAATAGTATTATTTATTCATTATTCAATCCTGTTATTTATATATTATTTAATAGTATTATTTTGGACTATTTGGATCATTTCAGTCTTATAACAGCCATGTTGAGTTACTAACGTCCCGGAGGAGTGAGGTGAGGCTGGCTTGAGAATCCTGGGGGGTCGAGAAGCCTTCAGCCTTCATTAAGATATTGCCTCATCAAATAGGATTAAACTGTGTTCGTGGGTGTGTGTGTGTATGGGTGACGGGTGTGTGTATGCACTTGTGTGTGTGCACGTGCGTGTGTGTGGTGTGTTTGTGTACGTGAATGCGTGCACGTGTGTGTGTGTGTGTGTGTGTGTCTGTAGCACCCGTCCAAGGGCACCCCCCCCTGCCGACCCACCGGTGCAATAGGATCTCAGACCCCAGCAGCTCCCATGGCCGTGACTGATTGGATAACCAGAATTACTAAGCCTCTCATTGGTTAATCCATAGAGGTAACCTATCCGCTGAGACAACACAAACGCACATATTAAAACACACACACAGCAAACACCCACAGGCACACACTAATAAGGGTGTGCGCATACAACACAGAAACACTTACCACACTTACCCCTCCCACCACACAGACATATACACACCAATAAACGTGCGTGCGAACACACACATGCAGCTGTAATTATGTAAGTGTTTCCATTGCGGATGTTGGGCCCTGAGGTTGTAAAGTCTATTAATAGAATGAAGCTTATCTGAGCCTACTTAGCTAACATTAAGTCATTATTACGGTAACATACTAATACATACCCCTCAGCACACACACACACACATGCACACACACATTCACACACACACACACACACACGCACACACACACACACACCCTCAGCCAATTATGAGTTGACAATATCAAGAGAGACTGGGACATGCTAAAGGTCATTATGCTGTTATTAACGGGCTATTGTAATTCTCTCTTCCTCTATCATGTCGGATACACCACCAGCCCCCTACCCCCACCCTCGCCATCAACTAACCTCTAGTCCACAGGGACTTTTAATTTGTAGGCTCCCATCATATTAAGCGGCTCATTAGTATCGCGTCTAGGGGAGAAGCAAGCCTCTCAGTCGCTTCCCCTCGGTGTACTCACATTACCCTCCACACACACACACACACACACATACACACACACACACACACACACACACACACACACACATATATACACATGTTACTGTACTTCATTTAGCTTTCATTGATCCGCACCACTGTCACACACAGACATACAACCATACACACTCATACACACACATACACGTGCACACACGCTCACACACATGCACCCACACACACTCACATACACACACACACACATATGCTCACACACATGCACACACGCTCATAAACATACACACACACATACACACATATACGCTCTCACATACACGCTCCCACACATGCACACACACACACACACACACACACACACACACACACGCACACACACACACACACACAAACAAGCACACACATGGTAACCAATGCAAAGCTTTTCTCTTATTGGCTGAGGTGCAGACGGGGCAGGTTATGAATGTGTGTGTGAGTGTTAAAAGGCAGATTATGAATGTGGCTGTGCGTGTGTTAATAGACAGATTATGAATGTGTGTGTGAGTGTTATTAGGCTGATTGTGGTTCTGCTCTAGGAGTTGATTGATTGGACCGTAGGCGTCTGGACCCGGCTGGGGAGCGGGGGATTTGACGGCATGCTGCGTTCGCCACCTCCGCTACGCGGGAATTGATCTTAATTAGATCTGAAAGACCTGCCACAGCAGAATGGTCGCGGCGATTAAAATGAAAAACAGGAGAAATTACTGATCAAATTAATCATAATGTCGGGCTACAGCTGTAGGCCTGCTGTAATTTGCCACTCCAGTGGGTTACATCGGAGCGGGAGGCGGAGGAGGAGGAGGAGGAGGAGATGAAGGAGGAGGAGGCATGCTGAGCCTAGATCCTGCTCTGTATTATTCAGCCTGACCTGCACCCTCTATTCCTCTCTCCCTCTCTCTCTTCTCTCTCTTTCTCTCTTTATGGGTCCCTCCCTTTGTCTGTCACCTCTCTCTCTCCCTCTCTCTCTCTCTCTCTCTCTTTCTCTCTCTCTCCCTCGCTCTACTCTCTATCTCTTTCTCTCTCTCTCTCTCTCCCTCTCTCTACTCTCTCTATCTCTTTCTCTCTCTCTTTCTCTCTCTCTCTCTCGCCCTCTCTCTTACTCTCTCTCTCTCTTAGTCTCTCTGCCTAGAACTAATGGGTGTATTTAGAGAATCTTTTGACAGTTTACTTTTAAAACTCAGAATTCTTACTCAGTCTCTTATTCTTGATTGTTTCCCTCTAAATCAACGACCTGTCTGACTGCCTCCCAGCCTGTCTTCCTATCTGTTTTGTCTACATACCTGTCTGTCCACCTGTCTCTCCCTCCAGCCTCTGTCTCTCCTCCCTTCGGGCGCTCCCGACCCCTCAGTGTTTCTTTGTCCCTCTCAGCCCAGACCTCTCAGGGGTGATTACAGCCTTGCAGGTCCCTTCCTCAGCTTCTCTCCTCCTCTGCTCCTTCCCCTCTGCTCCACAATTTACCTCTAAAGGCACCGCAGTCCTCCCTCTCCCCCCCTGCTGTACCCCGACATCACACGACCGCCCGGCCTCACACACACAAGTGCTGCAATTACCTGCAGCTCTCCCCTTTCTCTCTGTCTTTTCCTTGCCTCCCCCTCTCCCTCCTTTCCACCCGGACAATCAGCCTACATGAGAGGCCTCTGATACGCAGCTAGCACCCCCAAGGTCACTCTGCCAACTACAGGGCTCCCTCCCCACCCCACCCCTTCCTCCATCTCCCCCTCTTATTCTCACCTCACCCCTCCTACAATGCATCTTTTTGTTCTCCACAACATTCTCCCAAGTGTCTCTACTCCCCCCTCCTCTCAGCCCCCAATGTTGCATTTGTACCACCACCCTGCACTTCTCCTTCGTTCAACTGCCGTTACAGTCCCCTCCATTGCAGTCACCACCGTTACAGCCACCTCTGTTACAGTCACCTCCACTACAGCCACCTCCACTACAGTCACCTCCACTACAGTCACCTCCACTACAGTCACCTCTGTTACAGTCACCTCCACTAGCCCCTACAGTCACCTCCATTACAGCCACCTCTGTTACAGTCACCTCCACTACAGTCACCTCCACTACAGTCACCTCCACTACAGTCACCTCTGTTACAGTCACCTCCACTACAGTCACCTCTGTTACAGTCACCTCCACTAGCCCCTACAGTCACCTCCATTACAGCCACCTCTGTTACAGTCACCTCCACTACAGTCAGCTCCACTACCGTCACCTCCACTACAGTCACCTCTGTTACAGTCACCTCCACTAGCCCCTACAGTCACCTCCACTACAGCCACCTCTGTTACAGTCACCTCCACTACAGTCACCTCCACTACAGCCACCTCTGTTACAGTCACCTCCACTACAGTCACCTCCACTACAGTCACCTCCACTACAGCCACCTCTGTTACAGTCACCTCCACTACAGTCACCTCCACTACAGTCACCTCCACTAGCCCCTACAGTCACCTCCATTACAGTCACCTCCACTACAGTCACCTCCTCTACAGTCATCTCCACTACAGTCACCTCCACTACAGTCACCTCCACTACAGTCACCTCCACTAGCCCCTACATTCACCTCCATTACAGTCACCTCCACTACAGTCACCTCCTCTACAGTCACCTCCATTACAGTCACCTCCACTACAGTCACCTCCTCTACAGTCACCTCCACTACAGTCACCTCCACTACAGTCACCTCCCCTAGCCCCTAGAGTCATCTCCACTACAGTCACCTCCACTACAGTCACCTCCACTACAGTCACCTCCACTTCTCACTGTAGTCAGTGTCACCTCATATACAGTCACCGCCACTTCTCACTGTAGTTAGTGTCACCTCTACTAGAGTCACCACCACTAGTCACCATAATAACAGTCTCCTCCACTTCAGCACCTCTTCCTATTAACATGTGTATTATAAATGACGGTTCATTGATTTTTCCAGATCACTGTGTCTGTTCAATTTAGTGAAACGTGACGCGTTTAGAGGCTATTAAAGATAAATTATAATAGGTCAGTTTCTCAGATTATGAAATGCAAAGCTAATGACTCCTACTAAGTTAAGTTGCTCATTTTTTACATCTGAGGAATTATATTAAGATTATCTAATCATATTTGATAAAGTGACCAGTTCAACTGTCTTTAAATTATTATTTAATTTTTATATATTGAGGAAAAAGACATCCTGTTTGTCGTGAAGGACATGAAGAGTATGGAAGTATTATTATTATCATTTGAACTAGCAAAAATACGTACAGTACTGTAAACTGTATTTCAAAGTATTGTCTGAAAGTTTGAAAGTATTATTTATGTTTAAATGTACGGCTCCTTAGTTCTAAAATAGATAAACTATTGGAGGTAGTTCATTTCATAATTATACAATTCCAATGGATTCAATTCAACTGAATTTCGGAAGTCTTTATATTATTGTATAATTTAAATATTTGTTTACCCAGTGATAGTTAGTATGAAAAATGATGCCATGTAACAAATTCTACATGATATAAAAATATATGTTTTATAATTTCCCCAAAACCGAGTAGATTTCTGTAAAGTCTTTAAACATTAAACAAATCCTACGTCTTTATGAATTATAATACAATACAAGGTGAAAATTGATAAAGAAATATCGTAAGAAATATCAACAATCATATACGCAATAAAGAGACGGAAACACATTTTCATACACAAAATTATCCCAAATATTACACCTGTATTGTCTCCTTTTATTCCTATTAGGGTGTTTATCATCACATTGCAAACTAATTACAACACTCACTCATTACTATAATACTGGTGTCTCTGGATGACTGTGGCGAAGTAGCAGCTTACCCTGCATGGTTTGGTCGGTGCGCAGGCGTCCTACGGATCAGCCGAGCTGCTTATTAGCCCACCGGAGATGGGAGTCTTAAGAAGGCAGAAAATTGCCTTATATAACAAGCGTACGTTTAGGAAGTACACACATGTGCGCTGTTGACTGGAGCAGAAAATAAGAGCACTGGCCATCAACAGAGGAGTGAATAATGATGAGGAGTGGGGGGCGGGGGGGAGCCACAGACCAGGGATTAAGAGGAGTTAAGGAGCAGGAGGGAATAATGATGAGGAGCAGGGAGGTGTGGGGGGGGGGGCACAGACCAGGGTTACAGAGGAGCAGGAGTTAATAATGATGAGGAGCAGGGAGGGGCTAGCCACAGACCAGGGTTAAAGAGGAGGTAAGGAGCAGGAGTTAATAATGATGAGGAGCAGGGAGGTGGGGGGGCGAGCTACAGACCAGGGTTAAAGAGGAGGTAAGGAGCAGGAGTTAATAATGATGAGGAGCAGGGAGGTGGGGGGGCGAGCTACAGACCAGGGTTAAAGAGGAGGTAAGGAGCAGGAGTTAATAATGATGAGGAGCAGGGAGGTGGGGGGGCGAGCCACAGACAAGGAATTAGGAGGAGTTAAGGATCGGGGGGGAGGGGAGGCGAGCCACAGACCAGGGATAAGGAGGAGTTAAGGAGCAGGAGTTAATAATGATGAGGAGCAGGGAGGATGGGGGGCGAGCCACGGACCCGGAATTAGGAGGAGTTAAGGATCGGGGGGGAGGGGAGGCGAGCCACAGACCAGGGATAAGGAGGAGTTAAGGAGCAGGAGTGAATAATGATGAGGGGCAGGGGAGGATGAGCACGGACCAGGAATGAAGAGGAGCTAAGGAGAGCAGCCTTGCATCGCAAAATATTTCCACGCTCAGTATTTCTAAGAGCCGCACCGCCGTACTCACCATGTGGGATTCAGTTCCCCCGGCGCTGGGATTCCTTGGGACTTCCTACCCTCCCATTAGTTTCCCATTGTTGTCCTTTCATCTCACTAAATGTTACATCAAATCGTTTTTTCCTCTTCACATACTTGCAGACATGCACACGCTTAACTGAAACCACACACACCCGTACCTGATCGTGCTATCTCTCTGTAGGTGGTCTCGTTGTGCTGTAATCTCTCTAACACACACACACACACACACACACACACACACACACACACACGCATGCATTAGCCTCCCACAAGGGACCTAGGATCCCGGTCTCAGCTAACAGTGGATGAGGAGTAGAGTTTCTTTAATTATGAGGCCGACCGTGATATTGAGGCCCCCCCCGACCAACCACCCTCCCCCCTCTCCCCTCTCCCCTCTTCCCCTCCCCCCTCCCCCCTCTTCCCTCCCCCTCTCCCCTATCCTCTCTCAACTCTCCCCCATCCCCCCTACTCCCTCCCTTCTTCCCTCCCATTATCCTCCCCTACCCACCTCTCTCCCCTCTCCCCTCTCCCAGCCCTCAGGCCTCCCAGACAGGGTCTAAGTGCTAAGCGACGCGGGGCGGGCCGGTGGATCCCCCCGCGGGGTGCGATAGCGCTGCCTGTTGTAATTCCTGATATCCATTAGCGACCACAAGCAGAGCATTAGAGCTGAGCAGCACACGCACAAGGCTGTATTGGCCGGCCTCTGAATGCTGCCCCTCCAGAGAGAGAAGCTGTACATCACACAACCCCGCTTGGGCCGGTCGTACACCCCCTGATCTACACTTTCTGTCTCCCTTTGGAGGTCTAGACCTGGAGGGTCAAATGATCCCTCTTAGATCCTTCTGCCTTGCCCATCGGGTTTACAACAGTGTCTTTGCAAGAAGCTCAGTGTGTATGGTTTCTGCTTATTCAGCCGCTCTGATGTAAGGGATTTACAGTTAGGTCTGATGTCAATGAACAAGGGTAATGATAGAAAGTACATTTTCTCAGACATTAAGGTTGTACGATTATGAACTTATGTGATAGGGTTTGGCCCTAATAATTACTGCCAGAATAATTTTCAATGGGGATTTGCCGTGGGGGAAATCGGAGTGGAACCTTACTGCTTAGGTCCATAAGAGAAAAGGTTAGGCCATACTATCTACTGCAATATCTGAGGTAGGACAGTTTACTCTGCTGTGTTAGTTGACATGAAGTCTCTGTGGACGTTGGCATGATTAGCAGCTTGTATATTTCTATCCTTCTCTCTCTCGATAAGTGAGCAGACATGCAGAGCTCCTGTGGTGACCAGGTTGATTTAGCGATGTGTTTTATGGATGCAGGGGGAACATTTACATCTAGCCTTTAACTAGTCAGAGGAGAAGGAGGAGAAGAGATGAGCAGGTCCCAAAAGTGGACTGAATCAATTTAAAAGAGGTCCATAAATGTCAGCCCATGCTTATGCTGATGTACACACAACAACACCACACACATGTTTACACAGAGGAGAGGAGAAAGAGAGACATAGGGAGGGAGGGAGGGAGGGAGGGAGGGAGGGAGGGAGGGAGAGAGCGAGTGAGACAGAAGCATTTAGATAGAGGAGAGGCAGCGAGAGGGGGGAGAGAGAGAGGGAAAAAGAGAGAGAAAAGTAAAAGCACGAGCGGAGCGAGAGGGAGAGATGAATAAAGAGAGAGACAGCAAGAGGGACAGAACGAGAGGTGGTGAGAGAGGGAGAGAGCCATAAAGAGAAGAAGAGAGGGACTTATGGAGAGAGGGAAAGACAGAAGCTTAAAGAGAAAGAGAGAGACCTGCAGAGAGAGAAGAGGAGAGAGACATGAAGCGAGAGAGAGCGAGACAAACGGAGAAAGAACGGGTGGGAGGGGTGTTTTATCGATCAGGGGCGACCACATCATCCGCTCCTCTCTCATGATTAATCTGGGAGCTGAGCGCTGGCCAGCGACACATGACAGGCTGCGGCGGCGCGCCCCGCCATTCCTCTTCATTAGGGCTGGCTAGCGGACAGCAGCGAGGAGAGCAATCAGTTAGCCTTATTGTGTTTATGAAGCGCCAGCTAGGATGACCCCGCGCTATATTGAATTGAGGACATCAAAAGATCACCGGACATTGATTAGGAGGATATTAAAGTAATTCAAATGCTATATTTATATGTCAAACAAGCACGGGAGTGGAAAGCGATGGCATTCTCCCCGCTAAATGAAAAGTAATAGAACCGAGGAGGACAGCTGGGATGGAATTGTGAAATCCAAGAGAGATGATGTCGCGGCTAAGGAAATTACATCCAGAAACTCTGGGGAATAAGACAGAAGCAAACAAAATAACTCAATCACAAACACAACATTTCCCTCTTATCTTTTACCATCTGAAACCATGTGAAACCTTTTGAATGAACAAACTATTGAATATTTTTCTGACGCTCCCGAGGCAGCTTTGGGATCTTCCAGAAGCTTCCGGCTTACAGCTTCTGCAGTATATTTCACTACGCCGCCGCCGCCATGATTCTCTCCCGGACGCCGCGACAGAAATAACTGCACCAAATATGTCACATCACGGGCTGGGACGGTCAGCACTTTTACCCACCCACACTTAATCACTGGCTCGTCCAACATTTAATATATCTGGAAACAGCTAAATATTAGACATCATTGCTCAGGATGAGGGATCGCAGGAGCGGAGCGCCTTATAACTTATATTTTTAGTCGCCAAGCGTCCCCCTGACCACAGGAAGTACAGCGGGCCTGGGTGATGGATGCCCGCAGGCCCCTCCCCCCCCTCCCATCTCCGTGGCGACCGGGCTGCGGCTCGGGCCAGGTTGTGGGTGCTGGTGATCAAAACCAGAGCTCTTAATTCAGCCGGCGGTAATGAGAGGGGAGATTGACGGCCGGGAACCGCCTCTCCATCATCCCTTTATCGCGTCCCCCCCTCTCTCCCTCCCCTCCCCCCGTCTCTCTCCCCCCTCATTTGCATCTCGCCTCATTAGACGTGGCCATTTACGGCTCCAGTAGGGAACGCCGTTTCCTGGACTTAATGCCTTTTATTTGATCAGCCTGACCGCCGCAGTTTAACGAGCTGTCATTCTGACCCCTCCCCCCCCCGATTCTGATGACATCACTCTGTTATCACTCAGGACCACTGACACCTTCACCACTCGGACACACACATTGAGACACTCTCTCATTCACTAAACCAACACACATGCACATACCCCTACATACAGATACCCGCTCCCACCCCACACACAAACAAGCACAAACACACACACAAGCACACACACATGCATATGCACATGCAGGCACAAACACACCCCTCCCCTCCCCCCCGCTCTACTCCTCAGATGCTCTGCGGTGCTGCTGTGTCTCCTGGTGGCCTCCCATTTTACTTCCTGTCCGTTCCTCTGTCTCTCACTACGGCTCTCTTCATCCCTCTCTCTTCCTCTGTCCTCCACTCTCCCTCCCCCTCCATCACCTCCTCCTCTCCGAGTCGTGTTGTGTCCAGCCGAGGAGGGCATGGTAGCGGTGGGTGTAGCCAGTGCTCCGTCAAGGGGCCCGGAGTGCCCCGGCCCTGGGCCCCCCGGTGTGGCGGTGTGAGCCCCTGGACAGCCAGGGGACCAGCCGTGTTCAGGAGGCCCTAATGGCATTTTGATGTTCAGCAGTGGTGGTGGTGGCGGGGGGCTACTGACAGAGTTCGGGGAGAAGGGGTTAGCGTGTTGTTCCTATGTCACAGCGTATTACATTCACTCAGAAGAGAGAGGAGGTGGAGGGAGGGAGGTGAGGGAGAGGAGAGTGGGAGGAAGAGGAGGGAGAGGAGGACAAATGAGAGTTGAGAGAGGGAGTAGAGATGTCAAAGCAGGTCAGGGGACAATGTTTAGACTGGCCATGGAAGACAATAGTGATAGACGTTGATACTGGTTTGGAGTAGAGTGTGCCCAGTATAACCCAGTTTGGGTTAAACAGTGTGACCTAGTCTATAAAGCTGTACCAGTTAGGGTTAAACAGTGTGATCCAATCTATAAAGTTGTACCAGTTAGGGTTAAACAGTGTCATTCATATGGTAATGTCAGCTCTGGTCAAGCCCAAAAGCGTGTTTCTCCCACATTGCTAGTTTCCAGTTTGGAAGCTCTGCTCCAAACTGTAAGCATCATACCCCCTTTACCTCTTTGTGCAACTATACCAAATATATTTATAATGAAGGAGTAAATACCCTGTAGTTTGTTTTTGTTTCCATGGCATTTCCACGGCGATAGGAAAGCTATTTCTCCCTGTGTTCCTGAGATTGCACGCCAGCTGACCCTAGTGGTCAAACAGCCAATAGAGAGCGTTCTAGTCCACACACCCTTCCTATTGGATCGGATCTCCAGAACAGATGCATCTTTTAAGCAACTTGCAGGCTTCTTTTAGTGTCAGGCACATTCATTCTGTGCCGGATGACCCCAGATTGGCGCCATTTGTGTGTGCTATTCCACTTTGGCTGTTTGTATTGGATGGTGTCAATGATGTTATATTGTTAACAAACTGAGCGTCTGAACGCGGCAAGGTCTGACCTCGTGTGACATCTAATCAATGCTCAACCCCAAAAGATCCAGCCTTTGGAAATGTGATACTCTGAAGCTCACATCTCCCATGATCCCTCAGTGCACCGTCTCAAAACATTTTTGAATAACTCAACTCCACTGGGTTTCCTGCTGTGGTGGTGTTAGTTGACCTCTTTAAACCAGTTCACTCTACCCTTCAGTGCCCAGCCACCTTGTGGAGACCCTATTTAGTGGGAGATAGAGAGAATGGTTTAACACAAGGACCCTGAACGCTGGGAGGTCTGTGCAGGTCTCCACGGGGACGTAATAATCATAGAGAATATAGACACAGAGCTGGCATTTACCCTCTGCTGGTGAGCTGTTGGGAGAGAGGTCACTGTGGAGGTGAATCATCTGTTTAGATGTTCAGAAGGTCCTCCTGCCTCTGCTTCTGATCTTCTCCAAACGTCCTGCTGTTTTGGACACACCAACAGTTTCTGAACAAACAGGGCTATAATGTGCTTTATTCACCTAGCAGCCATCTAGGCTCCATCTTGATTCAGAACGCTAGTCGGATGCGGAGACTGAATGAAAAATTCTTAATTAAATTCCCCCCACACAACTGGCGTTTAAATCCAGGAGGGCTGCTAGGTGAGTAAGGCCCATTATACAAAACAGTGGTTTTCCTCTCTTGAGGATGATAAAGTGTATCTAATCTCATGTGATGAGACCCTAGGATCTTTTGATCTCTGGAGCTTTGCAAATATGATGTTGTGAATCTCCTTAAAACTCTCCACCCGCGTGTTCTGTTGCAGGACAAACACACACACACACACACACACACACACACACACACACACACACGCACGCACACAGACACACACACGTAAAGCACATATTCACCAGACATCAGGCAGAACATCAGGGCACTTGCACAGATTATCAGTTGAAGAGCTTAATGTGTTTTAGATGTAGACCTTCTCCCACTATCTCTCACCTGATGGGTGGGGAGCCAATGGGAAGGGAAACTGTTTATTTGACTCCTGATGAATCTCTTAGACCGACCAGTATCTCCACACCACCGACCAGTCCATTCCTCTTGCTGATAGTGGGAATGTGTTTAGATCTCAATCTGAGCTACTGAGATGGAGAGAGTGCAGTTATGAGATGGCTGATAGGCCTCTGCTGCTTATAGAGTATCTTAATGTCTTTGTTGGGTGGGAGGAAGGAAGACAGGAAGGATGGAAGGAAGGAACGAAGGAAAGAAAGAAGAAAATAGGCAGAAGAAGGAATGTTCTTTGGAAAGAGAAAATACGGAAGAAATCGATGGAGCAGAGGAGTAATAATTAAATAAATGAAAGGAGAGTAGAAGGAAGGAAATAAATTATTAAAAATGGAGGAAGGAAAGCAAAGAGCAGAAGGAATGAAAGGAAAAAGAAAGGATGAATGCCTCTTCCCTGTGGTTAAGCCGCTCTTGATGGGGCCTCTGGCCCCGAAAAGGATGGTCTTGTCGAGGTGTCTCAGCTTGTGTCCACATCTCTTAACGCTGTAGACGTAAGATTTCCAGAAGGGCGTATATCGAGCACATAAAAGACAATCTTGTGATTATCGAGAAAAAACTGGATGACTTTCAGACACACGGACGCAATATCAATCACAGCCAATTTGAGGCCACCAACATGAAATATGATTTCATAAGACAAATGCGGTGTCATTCTTAATGTGCTTAACCTTTACTGTCAATGAAAAAGTATTGATCGCTCACTGGTATTTCTTCATCATTTGATTTCCGAAAGCCTAATAATATATGGTGCTGGAGTTAGATGAAAGATAAATGGCAACTCAATGATGTGCCGGCTACAAGACTCGGTCCCCCGCACGGAGATGAAAGAACCCGCAGAAGTTGATGCTTGTGTGGTTTAAAAAGAAAAGTTGAATGTTAGCTTTTATAGTCTGCCGCTACAATCACTTTACCTTTGTCTTCGTACGTTGCCCATTTAACATGTGGTTCAGAAAACCATAGAAGAAAATAGGAAAGAAGATATAGAATACAGATTTGGTATATTTTTTATCTATATTATTTCATGAATTTTCTTATTTACCAACATTATATGTGTAACTGCCATTAATATATACTCACGTATATATGGTAGGCCTTATTTAGATAAGATAAGAAAGAAAGAGTTCATAACTGGAATGTAAAAAGCCTTCTGAAGCCTTCTGTCTAACAATGTAATTCTACATTCTACAACACAGTCAAACATTCTAATCATACAATGTAAAGAACAGCCTAACAATGTAATTCTACATTCTAAAACACAGTCTAACATTTTAATTGTACAATCTAAAGAACAGTCTAACAATGTAATTCTACATTCTAAAACATAGTCTAACATTCTAATTATACAATCTAAAGAACAGTCTAACAATGTAATTCTACATCCTTAAGCAAAGTCGAACAGTTTTATTGTACAATTTATTTCACAGTCTCACATTGTAATTCTACAATCTGAAGCCACTCTAACACAAGTGTATAATGTGAGTGTATTGGCAGCCAGCAGTACTTCAGTAAGCCTGGGGTGTGTGTGTGTGTGTGTGTGTGTGTGTGTGTGTGTGTGTGTGTGTGTGTGTGTGTGTGTGTGTGTGTGTGTTTGATCTACTTCCTCGACCTAATAAGACCTCGTCGTGCTGTGCTGCAACCAAATCGCCCCTGCATCCCAGCCCCTAATAAGCGGTTAGCTTGATTTATGCGGGCGATCCGGCCGGGGGGACGGGCTCCGGGAGCGGCCGGGAGCGGCCTGGCGCGGCGGCCGGAGCCCCGGCAGACGGCTCCATTACAGAGGGGCGCAGGGGGGTTAAGACGGTCCTTCTCCAGGAGTGCATTATGGCGGCGGCTAACTGGAGGGGACGCTGGCTCTCGCTACAGTGATGCATGGTCACTCCCGTCCTCCATTGTGAGGGCCAGGTACCGTGGGGCCTCCGCGGACCGTAAAAAGACCCTATTCAGCCCTGTGGGGGGCCCCTGGGGCCCCCCACAAGCACTGACAGCAGTAAAATGGCCACTTATTCACAGCTTCCTCCACACACACACGCACACATGTGTATGTGTTCGCACATACACATACACTGGCTTCCATTCTCCCTTCAGCTCCCTCTCCCCCCCCCCCCCCCCCCCCCCCCCCCCCCCCCCCCCCCCCCATGTATACAGGCCTCGCTGCAGTGAACCCACTCTAGTCGAACAAAGCACCCCGGTCTCTAGTGGAGCCCCAGAACCCTTCAGTCCACCTCTGTTTGGACGTCCCGCCGGCCTCTAGTGGAGCCCCAGAACCTCTGAGATCTGTACATTCTTGAGACCTCTCTCTTGAGTTTACTGGACGTGATTGAATGATCAAGTCTCTATGTAATAGACAGGAAGTGATATATTATTAATAAAGAGTTAATAATGAACATTTATTGATAACTGGAAAGGGCTCATTAGGAATCAATCATGATTTCCCTCCCTCTCCTCCTTTTCTTCATCCTTCTCCTTCTCCTGCTCCTCTTCCCTCTCTTCCTCCTTCTCCCTAGTTGAATCCTCTGGCCAGCCAGGCAGCGGTTGCCGCGGCAGCAGCTATGGGCTCTATTGCCGGTTCCCAGGTGTTCGGCAACGCCTTGTCCAACCTCCAGGGGGCGACGGGGCAGCTGGTCACCAATGCACAGGGACAGGTAAGACAATGCTGACCCTATGAATACATACAACATCACACACATCTGTGTGATTGGCTCGCCGAGGCTGAGTGAGTTGGACACAACATTTAAACCAATTAGGATGTGATCACACCCCTCTTAAGATTAGTCTCAACTTCAGGACCCATTCTGGTTATAAAGACATCACATTATGAGCCTTACTCCAAAACTCCATCTTTGTCCTAAAGGCTGGCTTGGTGGGGGAAGTGAATGCAGAATGAGGCATTCATGTGAAGAAGTGTAAATGGCCACACATGTTTAAAGAAGTGCTTGATACAGTCGGTTTACCATTGTTTGTGTGACGTCTCCCCCGGCGGTATGCTCAGCGTTGGTGTAGCATATCAGTCTTCTGAATTGCACAGGGGCCTTGATGCTAATTGTCGCTAATGGGAAAGTATGGAGAGGCATGGTCCTGAGTCTGGAGCTCTGCAGGGGACAGATCGCCATGGTTATGGGTTTGATGGAGCGTGCTGGTCGCTAGCAGTAGCGGCGGGGCTAGCACTAGCGACCACGCTAGCTGACACTCTGTGACATAATCAGGTCAGAGCCTTGGGCTACAGCCTTTGCTCTCTGCCTCATTACTTTAAAGCATTATTCAGAGCCGGGACGCTGTAATACGCACCCCACTATCAGATACTTGTCATCCCCATCGCTCTATCCCCCTCCGTTCTCTCTTACTCTCCATCTCTCTGTCTCGCTCTCTCCCTATCTCTCTTTTTCTTGTTACTCTGTCTTCCTCTCCTTCTCTTTTTCTCACTCTCTCTGTTATGAAATATAAGTTTCTGTTTACAAAGCAAGGGAATTGCAATCATGAACAAGCCTTCAGTAAAGAATAACATTCGAAAAAAAAGTACAGTCTACAGTACTACTCCTAAAAAAACAACTACTTAGCAATTTGTTCATAGCTCAATACTGTTGGAAAGTACAATACACACAAGTTCTAGAATTGGATCTTTTGATGCAAAACTCTTTTCTTATTATAGTTTTCCACCTCTTAGAGGAGAATGTCAGACACAAATTAATATAAAAATGACCAGCCTCTGTTCTTTTTGTTGCACGCCTCTGACCTCTGTGTGGCAAAAAGATAACAACAAAGTAAAAAAATATGACATAGAAATACCAGCTGTTGGCTTGGATTGAGAGCACAATATGGTTTGACCTCTGCATTCACTCTCCGTTCTCCTCTTCAGTCTGTCACTGCTAGCGGCAGTCCTTTTAGAGGATGCTTGTTTATGGACTTAGAGTCCAATACGTTGACAGTGTTTGAAGCTTTATCATGGTGGTTCCAGTATTTCTTCTCCAAGGACACTCATTGGGGCTTTCTGCTGCCAGCCTTATGTATGCTAGCCTCTAGTAAGATTTCCTCCACCACTGCTAGCCTCAACCCCCACTATTAGGCCTCTATTATAATAGACTCTCTGCATGTGTGCCTGGGAGTGAGGGGAGATCACAGGTCTGTTAAATCGTGCCTCCGTTGCCATGGTTATTCTCTGTGACCTCCTTTAAATCCCTCCCGTTAACCTCTCCTCTACCTGGGTACACAGGGCGGTAAAAGGGTTCAGAGGTCTAACTGACCACCCAGAGAACAGCTCATCCCTGACTTGCTTAGATGTGATTTACCTGCTGAGGACACGCCACCCATGACCCTCTGATCCAGTGATGTACTGACAAAGCTACATATGTGGATGCTTTTTAAACCCAACAAGCCATTACCCATCATACAAAGACGAGACAATATCCACCAGAAAAGGGCAGTATGAGAGAATGCCTGTTGGTTTGAGAGGCTTACTTATTTCAATTATTTGGAAGCAATAGAGGTTTTGAATTAAAATCACCATCACGCTACGGCAAGCGGAAATTCCTTCTGTGAAATGATGGGAAAAACAAAGCTATATCTGACCTCGTTGTGGTGTCAAAGGGTTTCAGTACCGGCTGCAAATGTATTTCTTGTGAAAGGTCTGGAGCCCTAGATAGGCCAGTAAAGATATTTACAGTATACCTAGTCTAAGATTCATTGATTAGTAACCATTACTCAACATAACAGTTAGTTTATTTAAGATGAGAGGAAACCAATCAGGAAGCTGGGGGGAAGCTCATCTTGGCAGTTAGTGGTAGTTTAGCTGCGGTGGGCTGAGGTCTCTCTTTCCCCTGTAGAGGTAGTGGAAGTGTTTCATGCATGGTGGAACCTTATGTCCTGACCCTCGTGCTGATGTGCCTTTGAGATGCGTCTCTCGCCAGACGTGCGGTGGTGGAATGAAAAGCCTTTAGTCTCCGGTGGGGGCCCTGTGAACTTTATGATTAGTTTTGTGGACTGGTAATGACGCAAGTCCAAACATTTTCCTCACCCGCGTTTGGATGCAGGGAGGTGGAGGAGCCTAAATGGAATGGATATTGTCTGGACACCATGGCTAAAGTCACAGATTGGCCCGGCACAACCATGAGATGACATTTCTCTGGGAAACAGGAGCCTCACCTGTACACTGGGACGTGGAGAGATAGAGGGACAGAGAGACAGAGAGAGAGAGCGGCTGCAGAGGTAGAGAAGGACATGGAGGTAGAGAGAGCATATGGGGAAAAAAAAGGATAGGAACTCAATCTGCAATTGCATGGCCCTAATGATAAATTAGTGATTTTACCTTTAACCTCGTGCATATTTTCTATTATTTAAACATCTTAACTTAAGCTGATGTGTAACGGATTTAGTTCTACTATGACTAAATTACTGAGGGGTGTAGTTACTGTACTGGCCAGCGGGGGCAGAGCAGCTGCTCTTTATTAGCTTCCAGAAGACGCCAGTCCGTCCGAGGGCGATGAATAATTGAGCGGGACAAGTTCCACGCCACGGCAACGGTGCCCGGAGACACGGCCACCATCAGCCAGGGCCATAAAATATGCTAAGTGGCAGAAGAGCATGACAGGAGAGGTGGTGGAGGCGTTGCGGCGAGAAAGAGCGAGATAAATTATCTGGGCTCTAATGCGAAGCAACGTAAGCAAATGAGGCGTGGAGAGGATGAGTTACTGCTGCTCAGGCTCGGACGCCCCCAGCCCTGCCCACCCTGACAGGAGAGAGAGAGATGGAGAGAGAGAGAGAGAGAGAGAGAGAGATGGAGAGAGAGAGAGAGTAGCATACTTGGTACAGCGGTAAGAGGAGACCGGGTTGTTAAACCTGGTGGTTTATAGTTGATTCATAAAATGAACAATATCAATCGCTACTCTCAATTGAGCTCTTCTTTATTTATCTATTAGTTATTGATTTATTTATTTTTGATTTATGTCAAATTCATCGATAGTTAGCAAGAATCTCTCTCTCAACCGGTTTGAACCATCGTGTTTTCATGCAGTTTTCTAGTACTGCCTAATTAATGATATAAAACATAATGGTGTCTGTAAGTTATTGAGGTAGATGTCACAATTTCCCATTGAGACTAAAGGCGGTCTCCAGGTGATGTCAACCTCTATCACGATAAAGAGGAGGGTGCCGCCTCTAAACCACTGAAGTGACATCCACCTTGATCTACCCACCTGATTACAGAACACCCTGGGGGTGTGTGTGTGTGTGTGTGTGTGTGTGTCTGTGTGTGTGTGTGTGTCTGTGTGTGTGTGTGTGTGTGTGTGTGTGTGTGTATGAGTATGAGAGAGAGAGACAGAGAGAGAGAGCAAGAGCTGGATGTACAAATCAGGACTCTCTCTCTCTCTCTCTCTATCTCTCACATTCTCTCTCTCTCTCTCTCTCTATCTCTCACATTCTCTCTCTCTCTCTCTCTATCTCTCATATTCTCTCTCTCTCTCTCTATCTCTCACATTCTCTCTCTCTCTCATTCCCTTTCTCACTCTCTGTCTCTTTTTCTCCGGCTCTCTCGCTATCTCTCCCTCTGTCTCTCTCTTTCTCTTTTTGCGCTGTATCTTTCTTGTTTTTTATTTGAACGTCACTTTGATCTGACCTCTTCTAAAGTGTGTCCGGTCGTGTGTGATTGTGTGTGTGTGCGCGTGTGTGCATGTGTGTGTCAGGGGGATCCACTCTCTCGCCACATTTAACAGACAGAGACTCTATACTTGTGTGTGTGTGTGTGTGTCTCTCTCTCTTTCTCTCGCTCTCTTCTCTGGGTTAGTGCAGGTAATCAGTCAGTGGTGTGCACCATCTCACACAGACAAACACACACACTCACACACAAAAACACACACACATACACACACACACACACACACACACACACACACACACACATATAGGTATTCACTAGTGACCTTTACAGCCAGCTACTAGCAGTCTGGCCTTTCTCTCTCTCAACCTCTCTACCTAGCTCTCTCTACCTTAACCTCTCTCTATATACCTCTCTATCTATCTGTCTACTTTTCTATGTCCCTCTCTGCCTCTCTACGTCTCTCAACCTTAAACTCACTCTCTATCACCACTCCTCTTTCTATTTCTCTATCTCTTGGTATATCTTTCTTTTTATCACTACCTCCACCATTATCACCTTTTTTCCTGCCTACTCTCCTCACTCTCTCACACACTCTCTCTCATACACACACATACACAAACACACACACACACACACACACACACACACACACAGAAACACACACACACAGTGCCGCACAGCCACACTAGTAGTACAAGTATCATAGCAGTTTACTTTGTTAAGTCAGTTTCCTCCCCCTCCCATCTAACCCCTCCTCTACCAATCTAACTCCTCCCATACGACTCCTCTCCCTCTTATCTGACTCCTCCTCCACCAATCTCACGCCTTCCCCCTGACTCCTCTAACTTTGCCCCTCACTTCCTGGCAGATCATTGGAACAATCCCCCTGATGCCCAACTCAGCCTCCAGCCAATCAGGAGGGGGCAACCCGGGGATGCAAGTTCAGCCAATCACGCCGCAGCTCCTGACCAACGCTCAGGGACAGATCATTGCAACGGTGATCGGCAACCAGATCCTCCCAGTCATCAACACCCAGGGAATCACTCTGTCCCCCATCAAACCTGGACAACAGGTAGCAGGACACACTCACACACACACACACACACACACACACACACACACACACACACACACACACACACACACACACACACACACACGCACACAGAATCACTCTGTCCCCCATCAAACCTGGACAACAGGTAGCAGGACACACTCACACACACACACACACACACACACACACACACACACACACACACACACACACACACACACACACACACACACACACACACGCACGCACACAGAATCACCCTGTCCCCCATCAAACCTGGACAACAGTTAGCAGGACACCCATGCCGCACACATACACACTTACACACTTACACTTCACCCAACAAAATTGAACATCCACCTAATTGTGGCCCCACAGCGGCTCTTTATGAATGAATTAGCGGTGCGCTAATGGCTAGCCCCTAGCGCTGGCCCTACTCTCTTTGAGCTTTCTTCTAGCGGTGTAATTTACGGTTGTCACGGTTTTCAGCGGGGGTAGGGGGGGGGGGGGGGGGTGGGCGGTTGGGTGGTTCCCTCCATCCCTACCCCCCCTCCACCTGTCAGACATGCTGACATCGCCTTGACAACATCCAGCAGCATCCATACAAACAAACAAACACACTCCGCCACTGAGCAGCAGTAATGAACAGCGCCGCCGCGCCGAGCGCTGCGTACCCGAGCCATCAGCGTGAGACGTGGTGCCATTTTTTGATCTTGTAGGAACAGTTGAACAGTGCATAATACATAAAGACACACCGCCTCTCCGCTCCCCTTAAGCGGCCGGAGCGCCGAGAATTATGTCGGCTCCTCCCGCGCCGACATCATTAGGTTGCTCGGCGTTCGCCCGGCGCTGGAATAACATCAGCTCTAATTGCTGTTGAGACGCGTTTTAGAAAGATGAAAACAGTCAAGAAGAGCTCCTTCAGCTCACGTGTGGAAAAAAAGCTCTTTGAACGTCAGCCCTGGGCCCCCGTGACTGTTCTGAGGCCCTCAGAACATCTGTTAAATGACCGAATATATAATAATAATCATGTCACTATGATGAATGTGTGTTGTTATTATGTTGAAGAGAAAAATGCAACTATGACTTTAACCCTCTGCTTATCTGTTTGTGTTTGTGTGTGTGTGTGTGTGTGTGCGTGTGTGTGCGTGTGTGCGTGCGTGCGGGCCTGCGTGTGTGCGTGTGTGTGTGTGCGTGTGCGTGTGTGTGTGTGCGTGTGTGTGTGTGTGTGTGTCCTCCAGCTCCCCCAGCCGCAGGCAGTCCAGGGTGGTCCTGCCTCATCCCAGGTCGGTCTGCTCCACCCACCTCACAGACAGAGCCCCCTGCAGCACCCGGCCTCCTCCTCGTCCTCCTCCTCCTCTTCCTCCTCTGCCCTCAGCGTGGGACAGCTCGTCAGCAGTGAGTCCTCCACCTGCACACACACACCCCCCCCCCCCCCCCCCCCCCCCCCCCCCGGCTCACCTACGAGACCCTGCCCTACCCACCAGTGACATCACAAATGGGAGAGCCCACTCAGAGGTGATAGGCAGACCTACCAGCCTGCCGAGAGGACTGTATCAACTGGTAGGCTGCGTGGCCTGTCCGTCCCACGACTGGTGGTATAACTCCCACTAAAACATTAGATAGTGATTAGATAGGGGATCTTTACACCTGTGAGGACCCCAGTTCTCTGCAGAGGTGGCTCCAGGTCCACACAGTCAAGGCCTGTCGTCTTTTCCTTCGAGCCTGGCTCTAAACCAACCCTTGATGTATCTCTGGGCAGGGCCTTTTAGCGCACTAGCATTAAGGGAGGACCTTTATTTGGAGAACCGGGAAGTTCCATCGCTTACTTTCTTCCTGACTGTGCTGCTTTGTTTTCCTGTTTACTGTAAAATAAAAGCGTGTTGTGTCTGGAACCGAGCCTTCGCTCCCTAAAGTGTTTGGGCCGTCCATGCGGCTCTATAAATCATTAGGCTTTACCCTGTCGTCCTGCTACCATTCCCTTAAAAACTATGTTTTATTCAGCTCCATTTCATTTGTCACAGTCAGTCCCCCTAAAGTCCAGGTTAAACTCATTTTAGAGGCAGCTATGTAGCGGCAAATGTAATTATTGTGAAAACAGGCACTTGATGCAGGAATTGTTTTCATTTCATATTCTCCTCCAGTAATCAAACATAACTTAATTAACCCTTTTTCAGCCTGCATAATAGTGTTGTGAATCTCTATGTCCTATCGTCTTCTCTGGTCAATGTTATCACGATTTACGCAGCATTTACCTGCTGTGTTTGTACATAAACAGGTTATTCGTATAAACACAAGGGCAGGAAAGGAGAGATTGTCTTTCATACTCAATAGTACAAAGCTCTCCTTTGGGAGATGGCTGAATGGTGTATACCACCTTCCCCCTCTGCCACCTCCTCCTCTCCTCCACCTCCTCCCCTCCTCCACCTCCCCTCCCCTCCTCCTCTCCTCCTCCTCCTCTCCTCCACCTCCTCTCCTCCTCCTCCACCTCTCCTCCACCTCCTCTCCTCCACCTCCTCTCCTCCTCCACCTCTCCTCCTCCACCTCCTCTCCTCCACCTCCTCTCCTCCTCCACCTCCTCTCCTCCACCTCCTCCTCTCCTCCTCCACCTCCTCCTCTCCTCCTCCTCCTCTCCTCCTCCTCCTCTCACCCCCTCCACCACCTCCTCTCCTCCACCTCCTCTCCTCCTCCAACTCCTCTCCTCCACCTCCTCTCCTCCTCCACCTCCTCTCCTCCACCTCCTCCTCCTCTCCTCCACCTCCTCTCACCCCCTCCTCCACCTCCCCTCCCCTCCTCCTCTCCTCCACCTCCTCTCCTCCACCTCTCCTCCACCTCCTCTCCTCCTCCACCTCCTCTCCTCCTCCACCTCCTCTCCTCCACCTCCTCTCCTCCTCCACCTCCTCTCCTCCACCTCCTCCTCCTCTCCTCCACCTCCTCCTCTCCTCCTCTCACCCCCTCCACCACCTCCTCTCCTCCTCCTCCTCTACCTCCTCTCCCCTCCTCCTCTCCCCTCCTCCTCTCCTCTACCTCCTCTCCCCTCCTCCTCTCCTCCACCTCCTCTCCCCTCCTCCTCTCCTCCTCCTCCCCTCCCCTCCCCTCCTCCTCGCCTCCACCTCCTCCTCTCACCCCCTCCACCACCTCCTCTCCCCTCCTCTTCTACCTCCTCACCTCCTCCTCCGCCTCCCCTCCCCTCCTCCTCGCCTCTACCACCTCTCCCCTCCTCTTCTCCTCCACCAGCTCCTCTCCTTCACCTCCTCCTCTCACCACCTCCACCATCTCCTCTCCCCTCTTCCTCTACCCACCACCTCCTCCACTCCCATCACCTCCTTTTCCCACCTCCTCCGCCTCCTCTCCCGTCATCCCGTGCACACACCATCACGTGCACGCCACAGACGCATGGCGTCACTTATGAGGCTGGCGGCGATGGCAGCCCATAGATTTCTGCTTAAATACGCTTGGAGGCTTTCTTAAATAATTCATTGATAATGACCAGCATGAATAATTCAGACGCACAAACTTTGCTTTGGTAAGCATGATGCCAGCGTAGCTGACAGTGATGTACAATGTGAAATCACTTTTTATTAGGGGGGACATTTTTCAAAAACGCCTCAACCAAGTTTTTGAAAATCTGTTTAAGTGCAGCGGGCAGGTTCTGTTCATAAATAATGTTTTCTTTAGATTGGTGCGGGATATTGTGTTGACTCACATTATTGTGTGTGAATGTATTTTATTGTGTGAGCAGATTTGAAAGGCCTTACCTTGGGCGGTCTGATTGAGAATAATCCTGTCATTCCACCCGGGCTGCATTTGAAGAGGGTCTGTTTTCACGAATGCCCATAAAATCTCTGATATGCCACGCATGACGGCCACATTGTCACGCCTATATCTTTGTGTAACAACATGCTCTCTGTGTGACGATTAAACACATTAGGGAATGTTTATCCGCACAAAGGATCCATTTAAACCCTCGTTAGGTGTCGGAGCAGAGCTTTCTTGAAGCTAATAGGAGGATGTTTGGTGCCTTGCGTTCTAATGTGGCATTGCTTAATCATTTTCATCATTGCGCACATATTTTCAAATGTGTTTTATTGTAACAATATGCTTCATGCAGGGTGGGTTTCAAAGCTTCAACCTCATACATTATATTAAAAGTATATCCTTACCTTTTAATATGTTAAAGTTCCTAAACAGCCTTATTTACCACACTTGGTGTTGTTGCTCAAAATAATGTATTGGGACCTCTGTGGGACAGAACCTGAAAATAAGTGTCAGACATAAATATAAAGGATAGTTCTGGAGTTTTAAACCTGGGCCCTATTTTCCCAGCATTTTGGGTGCAAGGGACGATTTCGGACGACAATTTTGGAAAATGGTAGAGTATCGAGCGAAAACACTGCCGCCACTATCTACAATCAGACTGGCTCTGATTGTTAGTAACTGTGCAAAATTATGGAAAGGATCCCTAGAAATACAACTCTTTTCTCTACCTTTCGTTTGATTTGGTTTGTTTGTTATTGTGTCCGATCAAGTCTTGCTTGAGAAGTTTTGGCTTCGGAAATCTTGAGGTTTGAGTTGCTAGAGGAAATTTGCAGAGGGCCCGGTAGCGCCCTCTGCAACTCACTCATGTTTCTAAAGTTCGCTTCCTTCAACAACTCAACTCTTGCGAGATTTCACATTGAGAATTCTCCTCAAGCGAGATTTGGTTAGACACAATAACAAACTGTCGGGATTAAGCAGGATTAAGTTAATGAAACATTAGGTTTTTCTCTGTAGGAACCCTGTCATTGGCGAGAACCAGCCCTTTTTAGAGGACATACATTGATAGGGGGCTATTGGCCCAAAGGATTACATTGCAGCCGGAATTAGCAAGATAAATTTTAGAATTTGTTCCCAAAGATGGGAGAATAGGGTCAACGTTGAAAAATCACAGGTTAACCTTGAAGGCAGCACCTTACAATTAGGTTATTTTATACTTCTGCCAAACTACAATTTGGATGCAATGTTGTACATTTCACTCAACAATATTTATTTTGACAGTTTATCAAACTTTGCGTCAGATTCTTAGTACAAAATATGATCAACTAAAAAATAATGATTATTATAAAAATTCCCAGCCGTTCTTACAGTAAAGTAGTTATAATGAGCTCGACCAGACATAGTATAACAAGCACATATTATAGTTATAAAACTGCAGGTTAGGGATGATCTTTCTGAGATACATTGTTACATACGTTATTCTACTGATATGGGAAGGTTCTTTCACACTGAGCCAACCGCACAGAGCACCAAGGCCGAAGGGCTGTATTATTCTTGTTTGCTCAGAGCAGCAAAAGAAGCACAGAGCCCTGCGCTTTGGGCTTCAGAGTTAACCCCGCCCCCTATTGTGCCAATAGTTAACCACGCCTCCTCACATGTCATCGAGCTAACCCCGCCCCCTGTTGTGTGGTTAGATCCCCAGAGCGCGCCCAGCGAGGTGGACGGGGTGAACCTGGAGGAGATCCGGGAGTTCGCCAAGGCCTTCAAGATCCGCCGCCTGTCGCTGGGCCTCACCCAGACCCAGGTGGGCCAGGCGCTGAGCGCGGCCGAGGGGCCCGCCTACAGCCAGTCTGCCATCTGCAGGTGAGGAGGAGTCAAGGCACGCCAGCACCAGGTGTCATGTGGATCAGCCAAAGGTCTTTAAATGGGCCTCATGAAGAAGGCCAGTGTCCTCCCAGTATTCACCTAGCGGCCCTGTTGTCAAGTTGTGCGGGGAAACCTTCTACAGTCTTTGGGGGAGTCTTTTACAAGCATAATAAATGCTACCTAAGGGGAATGCTAAGGGGAAATGGAGAATAAAAAAGAATGTGTAGACTTCCAAAGATTCTCAAAGGCTTACCCAGCCACCTAAATATGGCCGCTAGGTGATTAAGGACAAGGCATTTCAAAATCGACCCTCTACTGACATCACGAGTGGTGAAGTGTGTACATCTAGATGTAAGATAAGAGAGACTTGGAATGTACCAACTTGGTAGGATGATCTACCAATCATACATCTGAGTAGATAACTCTCACTTGTGATGTCACAAGATTGTACATTTTGAGCTTGTAATGATCATCATACCTGGTGTTAATAATAATAATAATTAATAATAAAGTGTGGTACCCACACTTTATTATTAATTTTAAAAAAAGTATAGAGAAAGTGAAAAATTTTAGTCAATTTAGGGACTTTTTAAGTTTCTATCTGCGACAATAATTTCATTCTAACAAGTGATGAACAGCCTACAGAGGTTTTTATTTAGGCATGAGAGCATGGTTTAAATACTTTTCTCGCTGTGTAAGGAATGTCAATCACAATGACTAATATGATTTAGTTGTATAGATTATGATGATCATTATTGTGTTTCTTAAACAGCAGGTTGGTGTCAGCCATCAACAAAAAGACTATATCTCAATGGAAATAAAATGGTGGCAGATCCTAATATAAAATGTCGTCTTGTTTCAAACGATTCAAAGAACACTCTGAATGTCTGTTTTATTCCACATCCCCAAGTAAAACTTGCCCTACTAACTTATTTACTTAGATTATATACATGTGTTTTTCCACTTGGTTGAGCAGAAACCACATATTGTTGAATTAAAAATAATGTGGTTGTTTAATGGAGCGTTGCTTATCTAGCCAGCGCTTCTAATCTATATTTCTGTCAAATGAGGTTCATCCAAGCAGTAAAACTATCGCCTGCCGTCTTTAACTGTCATCTATTATTCAGTTAAAACATTAGGATATTACAATACATAATTAAATATCCCTTTGACAAACCGGCAGCATGCTGACTGCAGCGGATCCTACTTATCCTGCTTCTCCAACTCTGCGACAAGACAGTTACTTATGCAGAATACACACGCTAGTATTACACCCCGCACTTAAACCTTTAATTATTACTAAGGTCTGTCTCCCCAGTCAGACCTAAGTGATAATAACCTGAATGATCTAGTTTGTACGTGTCGGGTTCCGATGTTCCCTGAAGTACAGGAGTTACGTTTTAAACGGCCACATTATCTATTCATGAGACAATCAGTGTTAATGTTGTCTGGTCTTGTCGGGCCCGTCGGTGCGTTTTGCACGATGTTTCGTACGAACATTCCGAACTCCGAGAAGCGTATTTCCCGAGGTAACTAAAGAAAAAGTGCCAACCAGCCCAAACCCAAAGTTCACAGCGTTTCCTCCAAAGTTTTCCACCATAGAATGATTAAACCGGCTCTGACGCACGGTATAATACACTTTTTACACCCTATTTGAATGTAATATCTCATTTTAGCGGGTTAAGCTAAATTCCGTCCAAGCAATTATACTTTACCTTCCTTATCTAAAACCCTGCTCTGAATATGCTGCTGCTGCATCACTCGCTCCGTGCCCTCGCTGCCCGGCGCATGATTTAAATGCGTCGCAGGGAAGCGTGCGCATTACTGACGTCCTCTCCCCGCACAGGTGACACAGCTGCCATGCACCGCTAAAAATTTCATCACATCAACATCAAACCGACGATAAAAGGTGAAACCACAGTGAAGGGGGAGGGAGGGGTGTTGGAGGGGTGGGGGTTCTTAAGAAGCCAACTTATGTTTAAAGTCTTAGAAATCAACCCATGAAATATTCACGCGCCATGCATAATTCACATATTTATAACATACATTAAAAACCATTAGCCTCAAAAGTAAACAGGGGTTGTTAGGACGGGTTTGCGGCGGGCGGCGTGACACGGGACATGGCAGGCCTCTCCTGACGATGGGGGCGTGCTGCATTTAGTCAACATCAAGCCCGACACGAGGACTCGGAGGGGGAGAGAGGGGCTCCGGGGGCCCCAGGGCGGCAGGAACCAGACATCACACACACTGTGACAGATCCCTCTGCCAGGTCCGCTCCTGTCTCCCCCTACCCCCAGCCCCTCCATGATGAGGGGCTGGAGGGAGACCTCCTGCATGGTCTGGGCTTAGGAGTCCCATGGACGTCACATGGTGCTCATCAAATCATGTCGGCTGTGGACAGGCCGGGAACATCTAGGGGTTGCGGGGTTTACCTCCCAGCCGAAAGGTTCTGGGTTCACCTGGTCGACTCTACCTGTAGGCCTCCCCGAGCAAGATGTCCCCCGCTCCTTCCTGCTCCTTAAAGACACGAATCTGAACTCGCTGTCAAGAGAGTTTGGATAAAAGCATCTGCCAAATGACCAGATAGTAATAGTTAAATGTCCATAGGAACTAGGTCTGAGATCCTTACTGTTAAGATCAGGGTGAATGCCATTACTGTAATCAAAACTGTAAAATCACCACTGAAGATAGCGTGCTAGGGCCTGGCGTCTCGCCGGGGCTCAGAGAGAGCGGTGCAGTATGGGTATTTTCTCTCCCCGGTCCCCACGCACCAGCGGCCAGACAGCCTTGACCCAGATGAGCGTCTCACAGCTCATTTTATTATTTCTGGGTCCCGTTGATCCATGAAATGTCCCGGCGGACCCCGGTCATGTACTAATGCTCTCCTCCGCTCAGAATCCCAGACCTGCCCTCCCTCTCCCCTGCTTATACACACTGGACCGTTAATACGCAGACCTAGTGAGGCCCCTCACCCCACCAGCCCAGACACAAGACCCCCTACTCCAGCCCACGCTGAGGCTGCTCTTCCAGGTATGGACAGCCAGCGCTGGTCCAACCTCACTGGAGCAGACGGACACTGTCTCTCAAGGACACACATTCTCCCTTCTCTCAGTGTAACCTCCTCCTGCTCTATTCACAATGGTTGTGAATGGGCATTACCTTTTTCGTCCCATCAAAATAAAAGTCTGTTTGAAACTCGAAAGTGAACATCTACTAACGGTCTTCGTAGAGTGAGTGTTTGCAACGACTTTCGGGAATAATTCTAGCTGAAGGTTTAATTTAAGGAGTACAGAATTTGAAGAATGTGTTGCATGTACATAAACTAACACGACTATACCACATCAGAGCATTAAAATGGAAACGTTATTAGATGGCAGAAAAACAAAAGGAAATGTGTCATATGCACATGGTCGTCAATAATTCACGTCTCTTTGGTAAATAAATTATGTCATATTTAAGGCCTTGTTTTGCTGTTGTTTGGCATTCATCACTTGAAGAAAGGAAATTAGAAACTTAACTTATACTGGTTTGATGCTAAGATATTTCTGTTTAAAGTGCCACATGTTCAAATGTTAGACAGATGTTAAGTATTGCTTGTTGTTTTTTATTGTATTGTATTTTCACAAAACAGTAAATGGTAAAGTATTTTTTCTGCACTACTGCCTTGCTGGGACAGAGGCTAATTTACGTTCTTTAACTCCACATGCTAGTCATGCTGTTCATGCTAACAGTTAGCCTGTGCTAAAGTCAGGTGTTGTCCGGACCAGCACAAGGTCCTGGCCTCTGTCCCGGTATCAGGCAGCATTTCCCCTGCTGTGGGAAGGAACCTCAGTAAGATTCTTCTTTCTTGATTCTCCCCAGACACACCATCCTGAGAAGCCACTTTTTCCTACCACAGGAAGCCCAGGAGAACACTGTAGCTAAAAGTCTGAACCCTGGCCTTTTGTACCCTGCCAGGTTTGAGAAGTTGGACATCACCCCTAAAAGCGCCCAGAAGATAAAGCCAGTTCTGGAGCGTTGGATGGCTGAGGCAGAAGCCCGCCACCGCTCCGGCATGCAGAACCTCACCGAGTTTATCGGCAGTGAGCCGTCCAAAAAACGCAAGCGCAGGACCTCGTTCACGCCGCAGGCCTTGGAGATCCTCAACAGCCACTTTGAGAAGAACACACACCCCTCCGGCCAGGAGATGACCGAGATAGCCGAGAAACTCAACTACGACCGCGAGGTGGTGCGTGTCTGGTTCTGCAACAAGAGGCAGGCCTTGAAGAACACCATCAAGCGCTTGAAACAACCGGAGCCGGGCCCGGCCGCGTCCATGGACCCGCTCACTGACTCTATGGAAGAACTCCCAAAGTAGACCCCCTCGGTGGGAAGGCCCGGGTCTCAGACCAGGGTCTAGAGCCAAGGTCTGTAGCGCATCGAGGAGGGCGGGGTGCCCAGCGGACCGCCCCCCCCCCCCCCCTGCTTGTGTGAAGTGGACCGGATGGACGGAGTTCTCTAACCAAACTATGTGTTGTCAATGTGATTCCCACACTTGTGTTAAATGACCTCGGCAAAACCAAAAAAAAATAAAGAAAAATGAAGGCCAGTATAAAAAGAGAGATGAATATTTGAGGGTTGTGTACAAACTGTGCTGTGTCTAAGAGTCTACGGTTCTGATGCCTCGGAGCCCGCTAACGTCCGGACCGTCGGTTCCAGCCGTCGGTTTGTAAGGAAGTCATACCAAATCAAAACACTATTTACCAAAGTCTGTTGCATCCGAGTACAAAAATAATTTTGTAATGTAAATGTGCTCTAAATTTCTACATTTGTACTGGCAAATCAAAGCTCTATGTGTGCGGTCGACATTTTAACGCCTCGTCCGGCTTTTCCTTTGTCCTTCATTTGTTTTTGTGTAAATAATGAGAAAAATAAATGCTGTCTTCAGATTGCAACCACACTTTTAAAAGAAAAAGCTGTTTTTGGAAGAAAAAAGAATCAAGTATCTTTTCTGTTTAACAATAATGCATATTTGACCGCCTCCAAACTGCAGATGATCTGAGTGTTACGTTTGTAAGACTTCACAGGTGATTTATGAATCATTTTAAATAGCTGGAGGGGGAGAGGGTCTTTCTGTCATTCTGTTACCAAAGCCTGATAGCCAAAGATCTCATCACTTCAGCTCGAGGACTGGGAATGATTTAGACATTCATGTATTCCATTATTTGATTATCTGTTATTTATGGATTTATTGATTTGAGTGTTGTTGTGATGTAGTTCGAACCATCCTTTCTCAAAACGTTTTGAGTCAAAGCAAGGTTTAAAAGACCATTCCTATGTGACAGAGCTCTCCCTACAGCCAGCTCCTCCTCCTGGACCAAGCGCTTTAGCAGGGCCTCACGTCGGGTGGGCCAAACATCACGGTGATATCAATACATTGGTTTTGATATTATAATTGTAATTATTATAATGATCTCCTATAACTGTGTGTGTTTGAAATCTGCTTAGTAAGTCCAAAACGACCAAGCTTTAATTAACTCCAATCAGTATCTAACCTTTTTATGCTCTCCTTTTTATTTTAAACCTTTTTATTTATTTTTGAGAGGAAGAAAACTGAATCATTTAGTTTATTTTTTTATTGTTGTTTCTTTTAAGCTTTAAAAGTCCAAAGGATGTTGCAGTGAATAATTGGTGGAAACATCACATTACAGTTATTTTACATGTCTGTCTTAAGAAGGGTCATTTAAAGTTGTCGTCCCAGATTTTGTTCTTCTTTTAGTTGTATTATTGTTATTATTATTTGATGTGTTATTTATTCATGTGCATGTTCTCCTAGCACCCCGTTCTGAAAGTGCACATCTTGCAGAAAGCTGAGAATAAGTGGCAGATGTCGGCTCCGCTCCGCTGCAGTGGAGATCCACCGCCGTGTTTTCACCGTCACACGTCCCCTCGCTCCGTCCCCACATGTCACTTTGGTTAAACCAGTCCACACTACGCTCCTGGCTCCAAACTCACACACACACACACACACACACACACACACACACACACACACACACACACACACACACACACACACACATACACATGCACACACACACACACACACACACACACACACACACACACACACACACACACAAACAACAAAAAATGTGTTTCAAAAACACATTTATTCCAGTTTCAACACCGAAACCTTTTCATGCTAATTGGATGTAAATGTTTTAGATTCAAAACAGCATTCCGACAGATCTGGAGCATTATTCAAAACGTTTACACAATCCTATTTTTTGAATGCAGAAGGCTCCAGATGTAGCTTCTAGCATAGCAGCTAACCTGGCCAACGTTGGTCACAGGAGACCATAACCACGGTGATCTAAGTCTTTCACAGTTAACTCGAAAGAACATGCAACTTTTAGACTCCACAGCGACCACAATGGGTTCATTTCCACTGCTCATAGGAAAGTCCCTCCTACTTCTGATCAGTATCCAACCATTTCCATCCAAAAACACATCATTCACCAAGGAGCAGGGTCTACTTGAATGACTGGCCTTCTGCTCCCTGTTGGGACCCTAGTTTGGGTCTTAAGCCCAACACAGCAGCAGGAGCTAGAACCAAACTCACAGGAGATGTTGTCTGTCTGGATGCACCTTGGCTTGCCAATACCAAAGACCAACGTCGAGTTGTGTTCACAGGCACACGCACCTGGGATTGACCATCCGGTAGATACGGGAGAGGAGGAAACGCAAGGGGTTTGGGAAATTCAAAGTATGTTTAATCCATTTCAGGTTTACCTCAGTATTCTCCCTGCTCCTTATGTCGGTGTTACAGTAGAGGACCTCATCCATTGTGTGTGTTAAGGGAATATGGACACGAAGACAGGGTCTTTTATTGAATTCAGCAAAGTATTTATGATTTATTTATCTTATTATTTGTTTATTCCATGTCCTGCTCAGTAGATCTTCATCTGATAGACGAGTAGAGCCCAAATTCTGACCAGAAGGGGAAAAAAAAGATCACTATGGAATGGAAACTGTTATTTATATGTTGTTCCTATATTTTTAATATGTTTTTCATTATTTATTCATAGGAACCAATTAAACCAAAGCTGAGGGGTCTGCAGGGGCTGGTTTTATTTTATAAGCTGAGAGCTGAACTGAATATATACAGCAATATCGGTTTGGTCAGTTAAGCAGCACTTTGTGTATTTCTAAAGAATAAAAAATAATGTTCCGCAATTCTGTCAAATTCATACAATTAGTAATAAACGATTGTTTGACATGAAACGTCTGTTCTGTTTTGAATTGTTCAATGAAAAATACCGGGAATGAATGACTAGATAGAGCGAGAGAGAGGGAGAGAGAGAGAGGAGAGAGGATTACTCACTTTAATGTATTTGTAATTATTCAACTAATAATAGGCCTAGGCCTTCCATATCTACGGAATATGCTATAACACTGCGTGTCTCCATGTGGCTAACTATACGGAACCCTAATAATAATTGAAACGTTAAACGGAATGTTAATTGCCAATTAAACATATGGCGCGTGGTGTCGCCCACGTGATTGGCAGCCTGCCTTTCGAGGAGCGACTCCCGCCCTCTTCAGGGTCAATCAAACATCGCTATCTGTGTCAGGGCTACTCTCATCAAAGTTGCATGGCTTTGTCTTACCAAACAACAATAACGAGACAAGTAGAAGAAGAGAGGGAGAATTCCTTTTGAAACTCAGCTCTAAAGTTTGAAACGGTTCCCGTGTCCGTGATGCCTTTGAAAAACCCGACGAGCTGCCGAAAAGACAGTGGTAAATAAATAAATAATACTAATAAAAAGCATAGACAACATAAATTATTAATATGAGGCTGAAAACTGATGTTGGAGTCGCTTTTTGGTCTTCCTTTCAGCGCTCTCTTTATTTTCATTTCAACCCGCGAGATGTTGAGTGCTTGATGCTTGTTTGATGGGGAAATGTTGTGGACTATTTGTTATTCCATTGTTTTTGTTTTTTTCCATTAACTCAGTAATTGTGCAGATGTAGCTGCTGACCCACATCTCAAATATTTTCTCTATCACTGATGATAAAAGTTTACTTTCTTTTATGGCTACAGTGACAGAACCAGCAGAGTTTTGCTTCTCTCCAGTTAAAACTGACTGGAACACCAACTCACAGGCCTAGTTGACCTGTTCTATGGTTATTCATTCTACTGTAGTAGGCCTAGCCTGTATCACATTCACATCAGAATCTGATTATTTTAGCCAGCTTTGAGGTTATATTTTACTTAGATAATGTCAAACTTACAATGCATTGATAACTGTTATTTTGAAACCCCTTAATGTGCTTACAGGCCTAGTAGGCCGATACAGACCCTCACGTGAATTAATACCATAACATGTTCCGCTCCGTGTAAATCAGTCCCATCATTTAGTCGTCTTGTTGAACATCCATTCATCAGCTTGGTCTGAATCAATACCGGCGGAGCTGCATATTGATCCCTATTATTTTATCCTGCAGAGTTAAGATTACATATCCTCAGCTGCCTGTGTTTGTCTGTATGTCTGTCTGTCTGTCTGTCTGGGGGATTAGGAGCCTTTAGTGGTCGTCCATAACAGTCCACTGTCTTCCTGGGAAGGAGAAGCGACCGTTCAAGCGACAAACACTTACAATTGTCGCGGAAGAGAAAAGAGGATAGAAATATTATGACATGTCTGCTGCGCTACAAATGGATTATGTTTCAATGTGAGTGCGGACAGTGGTGGGAGGGGGGCGGTGTGTGTTTGTGTGTGTGTGTGTGTGTGTGTGTGTGTGTTGGGTGTGTGTGTTGGATGCATATGCTTTAAAATTGCTGCCTTTGTTTTCCATCAGGCGTGAGCCATCGCTTCTCTTCTCTCTCCGATGTTCTGGGTAAATGAACTGTCGCTTCGTCCATCCTCGCCCTCTCTCCCTTTCCCTCCCTCATGCTCTCTCCTCCACCGTCCTCCTCAAGGTTGAAGAGCCGTCGAGGCATCTCCTGCTCCTCATCTCCGCACGGACGCCCCTCGGCCTGTGATTACCTGCTGGGGGAAGGCATCCATGCATACATCGCTCCCTCTCTCTCTCTCTCTGTCTCTCTCTCTCTCTCTCTCTCTCTCTCTCTCTCTCTTGTTGTTGTTGTGGACGATGCGTGGGGAGTATTTACAGCTGGAAGGTTAATAACGCGAGTCTTTATGAAGATGTCTGCCAGACACAAACGGCACTTTGGGGGCCGTTTAACTTTCCGCTAAATCTGTCTGAGTGTGTAACGTGTCTCTGGTCTTAATTGCAGGCTTTTTATGTGTTGTTGGCGTTCTGTTTTGGGATCCGAGCTCTTTGTCTGCTTCCTGATGCGGTATTACGACAGCGCTACAGGCTCCTTCCACGTCAAGTTGCTTCATCGCTGAGATATTCCGCTCAAGGTGGCTGGGCAGACCAATGCTTTAAAGTTCACATACAGATGATGGTGAACGTCTATATAAGAACAGACTTTCTATACATAGTAATCTGACTCTAGTAGAAGGCCCATACCGAGGTCTTTAGCAAATATCCCGGATAGTATAAAATATATGGTATATAAACATGAGTAGAGAAGCATGCTCAAGAAGATTGCTAATACTTGATAATACTGGATATAACAATACCACCACAAAGTGCCCTACAGCTTCAAACACCTGCTGACCTTTGACCTTACTGACCGGCTAGCCCCATAGAAGCCATTAGCGCTGTAGAGACTGAAGGCTTCACTTGAAGAAAGGGCGGCTTCTTGGGTCACTGTAACTTTTTACACTTCCCCTCTCCCTCCCTCCCCCTGATGTTCTGAGGAGACGCTCATGACGTCCCTCTCCTCACGCTGACCTCCGCCTGCTGGACCGGAGGAGAAGGAGGCTAGGAGGCGCTAATTGTAGATGGGCTGATGGAAGGGAAGAGAGGAGGAAGAGGAGAGAGGAGAAAGGAGGAGAGAGGAGAGCTTGATGGAAGATAAGAGAGAAGAGGAGGACCGGGAGGGAGATGAGGGAGAAGCGGAGAAGGAGGAGAAGGAAGGGAAGAGGAGGTGAAGTAGAAGGAGAGACGTAATGAGAGAGGCAAGGAAGTGACCTTGTCCACCCTAACATATCTTTATCTTCTTAAAAGCGGCCGTGCGGACGCCCTGCCCTCTCTCTCTGGGGGGGAGGGGGGGTCTCTGGGTGCTTGGAGGGGGGGGGGAATGGCCGGCGGGAAATCACAGATGGAAGAATCACTCCAATGGTGGCGGCGGGAGATGTCAACAGGCCCATAATGATAGCTGATGGCCGCTCTCTCGCGCCTCACCTGCCCAGTCGCACCCACACTTGAAAACATAATTAGAGCGGAGAGAGAGAGAGGGGGACAGCGGCGTCAGGGCCGGGTTTTGTGTAAGCAATGCTCTCTGGTTTCTACCTCCGCAAGTCCTTCACCTCACGCCTTCCTTCCTATCTCTGTCTCTCTCGCTTTGTCTCTCTACCTCTCGTCCACCCTCTCTGTTCTCTCCATCTCTCTCTCTCTCTCTCTCTCTCTCTCTCTCTCTCTCTCTCTCTCTATATCTCCCTTCTCTCCTCTGTTTTTCTGTTTCTGTGTGAGGGGAGAGGAGCTAAGAGGTCGTAAGTGAGAGAGTAAGGGGGTAAGGAAGGGGGAGAAAGGGAGAGAAAGAGAACGCAGAGGAGGAGCAGGCGAAGGTGCTTGGGCTCCATTGTGCTGGTGGCTGTCAGGTTAAATTAGGGAGTACAGCCTCCGTGAATGTAAAAAAATCAATACTTGATGGAAGATTGCTCCCCGGAAAATCTGTTTTGATTCCAGGATTAATTCTTGACCAAAGGATCCAGCAAAATGACATGCCATTAGGGCCAAAATGAACACATTGTGCGGTGGAAATTGGATGGAGATGTGTCTGGTGATTGGCCGGGAGATGGTGGAGGTGAAGGTGGAAGTGGTCTTGGAGAGTGGGGAGACGGGGGTGTGGCGGACGTGAGTGAGGCCCTCGGTATCCGCTCGACTGCTGTTGTCCGGTTTCCGTTAAAATGCGTTCCGCCTTCTTCAGACGCATGTGTCCGCCATCAGCCGTCTCCTGAGTTTTGTTTTGAACACGACATGATGCTTGAGAACTGTGGGAACAAGCCACACTCAGTTGTGGTTCGACCCACAGTGAGAATAAAGTGCGGCGGCGCATTGATGAGTGAGGAATGAGACGGGTGAGGACCTAATGGACTCAACCTACTTACCAACAAATGTTTTTAAATAATATTTCATAATATTATTTTTTAATTTTTTTATTTGAAAGGATGAATGAACATACTAATGATAATGTTTTTTCAAATTAATTTTATTATAGCTCTACTTTATATGCAGTGGGATAAAATAACAAAAACGATTATTGCCTACGATTTAATTCTGAAGGCTGAATAGTCAAAAATAATGACTACCACCAAAAAGAGGAGTAAAGAATTCAATCCTTTAGATTGACACCTAAAACCAATCAGAGATGGAGTCCATCTCAAACGTCCAGCCATCGCGTTTCGTCTTTGCTTATGTTTACATCCCATGTGGATGTGACGCCCTCTGCTGGTGATGGAGGAGAAGTGGGTTTATTCTACTCTGTAACAATAGGTGGCACTAGAACGCATTTCACGTTTTAACCGCCGTAGAAGAAATGGCAGCGCAATGTAATGACGTAGGCTGAATGTGTGCCTCTCATCCCAACATCCAAATGCACACATGACAGTCAGGTCAAGTCACTCTGGTCGACTGGTACGAGTACAGTGACCAGGGAAGTTAAATGAAAGTGAAATTCAAACATGTCGTGGGTTAAATCCGTTTCGGTCAGCGGGGATGATGTCTTCGACGAAGACGCGGATGACATCAGTTTACAAAACAAAGAGTGGAAGCACAACATGGAGAAACGAGTCAAGGTAGTTATACCGATAAGTATTTATGAAGGCCTGTATAACATTATTATGATCATGTATACAATAACCGCTTTGAAGCCTTGACTTATGTGTTTTGATGCGCGTTGCATACCGAGCCATCTTATATTGTGTTCTGCTGACACTGTCCTGTAAAGTGTTGGACCATGTTCCGTGTCCACAGGATGGTTACGTGGAGGGCATCGACACGGCGAAAGCACAGTTTCTTCAGGTCGGCTTCAATCTGGGGTACCGAGAAGGAGCCGTGAAGACGGTGGCCCTCGGCCGTCTCAAAGGGATCGTGAGGTAACTGTATTTAAAAACAGTAATAAAAACCCAGTTGAATGTCGCCTTTGACACACAGTTATGCAGGGTCCTCTTTACTACGATGTTTCCATTGATTCCACCTCACACGAGTCCCTTTTGTCTCTTTGTTTTGCCGGCTATTGACGTCGTTCTCGTGGTTTATTGTTCTGTGTATGACTCACAGCTGGTCGGCTCTTCCCTTTCTCTCTCTCTCTCTCTCTCTCTCTCTCTCTCTCTCTCTCTCTCTCTCTCTCTCTCTCATCCATTGTGTGTGTGTGCGTGTGTGTGTGTGTGTGTGTGATGAAGCTCATCTCTTTCTGTGTTTTCCACCCCCTCAGTGCTATCCAGTGTTGGTGCCAGCAGAGGCCCGCGCCCCTCAACTCCACCCCGGTGTCGGTGAGTGGCTTGCTCCAGCGAGTGGTCCAGCATGAGGAGAGACTGATGAAGGAGATGAGGCAAGCGCTGGAGAGGCCCCCCGTGACCGCCAGCACCGTCTCCGATAGCCTGGAAGACCTGGGGGTCCACCCCGGGGAGGAGGAAGGCTGCCGGGGACCAGGAGGAAAGGACGAAGGGTCGGCTGGAGGATTAGGTGGAGGAGGAGAAGGAGGCGGATGTTGTGGGGGAGGGGGATGTGGAGGGGAAGGTGGTGAAGGAGGAGGATGTGGACAAAAAGGAGGAGATGGTAGCGGAGGAGGAGGATGCAATAAGACAGACTGCTGCCAGAAAGGAGGAGAAGAAAAGATGGAGCAAGAACCTTGTTTGAAGGTTTCCTCCTCCTCCATTTCCTCGTTCTCCTCCTCCAGGAGTTTTGACTCCAGAGAGAGCCTTCTCGAGCTCCTGCGGGCGTGCGAGGACCTTGTGGATGAGCTGGGGTTACCACGGGAACTAATTGTGCACCTGCAGTCGTTGAGGAGCACAGCGTGAAAATAAACACTGATGATGATGTTTTGTTTACATTATAATTTTTTACAATACTTCTGATGTGTGTGTTTTTTACTGTTCACTTCATGTCTATTGAATCCTGATTTATAAAGTTACGGGGTCACATAGTGAACATATGAAGCCGTTTAGTAGACTCTAGTTGTATCTACTTTCTGAAGACTAGCAGAGAATGAATGAAAATAAAACACAGACTGGATGAAAGTTATTATAGTACAGCAAAGATACATTTGTTAATTAAAAGTTTTTAGTCTGATTCAATCTGAATCAATACCAAATTACCAATCACGGAAAAGCAGATTAAAACAAATGATTCGGTGGTAATAATACCTGCTGGGAATACTTTTGCTCTCAAGGTTTTGTGTATTGACACAAATCTCACTGCTAGTTCTATTACTACAACGTAATACTGTAACAAAAATAAAACATAATCAAACTTTTATTGATAATAATACCCTATTTCGACTCGAGTTAAATTCAAATTAGCATGGACCAATAATGGAGGAAGGTGTTAACGTGGTTCCTTGAACGCCTCATTGGTGAGAATTGGATATTTACGAGTTCCCCTAAATGCAGCATCGCGCTGGGCGTAAACGAATGTGACGTCGCTTTTACAAAATGCGGATCCGATTTCACACTCGACCTGCAATGGTTTAGCTTTGGTAATATCTCGTATTATACACAACGCACTTCATATTTATAACTTAGAGCCGTCTGAGCTTGATGCATTAAATGATAACGGGTACCCGACGCGGAAAATAAGCAGTTTAATAACATAGTTAATAATACAGGGGAACCACTAGCTGTAGCTAGCAGGCTAATCCTGTTGTACACGAGAAAAGGAAAGTGAAACAGAAATCGCCTTGCACTGGACTCCCCGGACACGTACTGCAGTGACACCTGTACATCAGGTTTGTGAGCACATCTTTTAAGTCATTCGCCTGATATCTGACCTCAATTTAAAGTAGAATAATGTGATGCCGTGCCCGAATGAATGATCAACTCGTCATGTGGTGGTTCTAATTATTAGCTGTAAAGTTATAGCATTAACATACTTGAGATACAGGTGCATGCAAAACCTCAATCATGCATGGCGTTTCATTTCTGGTTCTACCAGGGAATAACAAACATTAGACTTGACATGAACCCGTGGTCGACGTAGAAGGCACAAAATGGTGAACTTTGTATCCTACTTGGTAGTTATCAACTTTATATTGTCATGATCCAGGGGTATTCAGAGGAATGCACTTCTTCAGTTCGGGCTGTAGTTAAGTTGGAGAACCGTCCAGATGATCCTCGGGGTCACCGGACTCGGGCTGTAGATCCGGTGGACTCCCACACCTCGGGGCTTTTTAATACGATGGGGAGCTGTTGTTGTCATGCCGAGGCTCCCTGCGCATCCCTGGAGGAGAAGAGCGGATTGTTGGCTGGAAAGACCGCCGCGCCCCCCGAAACGGGGATAGAAGGTGCTTTCCCGGACAGCCCGACATCTGATGGGAGGTAAATGTATAAATATGAGTTTAACATAGGATTGTTTACCTGTGTGTTTACCTGGGAATAAAATGCTGAAATACATATGTAAATTGAAAATGTATTCACATGACATCACATTTTGGTATGGTTTTAAATGTACAACAATTCCATGTTGGGTCTATATTGAACCTTTAATATATACAGTGTCCGATCTCATGTTCAGAGGTAAGCTACATCTCTTGATGCTCTAAGACTGAAGGTGTGTGCGTGTGTGTGTGTGTGTGGGCTCTGCAGGAAAGCCAGCATGGATGAGATCAGAGAGGGGGAGATGAAGGAGGAGCAGATCAAAGCGGAGGAGAAGACGTCAGTGACGGCGCAGGTGAGACAGGGAGAAAACACTCCCAGCATGCGGCAGGAGAACGGCGTGGTCCAGAAGGAGAGCGTGTGTACGGAAGCTGTGGCTCCTCCCCCCCGACATCAGAGCAGCGCCGGTGGACCCCCGGACCCCCAGCTCCAGCCGCTGCCCGCCGCTGAAGCCCCAGATGTGGCGGTGACGGCAACAGTCGTCGTGGCAACGCCAGAGAAGCAAACAACAGCAGCGGTGGCGGAGGAGAGATGTCCCCCGCTCAGCGCGTCACAGGAAGTCACCGACGCACACTGTGAAGGAGAGCGGCGGAACTCGCCGGAAGGTCTCCGGAAGGAAGAATCGCCAAAGTCCCTGCTTCCTACTCTGGGGGGCTTCTCCCCCCAGAAGATCTCAAACACACGCTTGCTCTCCCAGCCGCCTCCGTTCTCTCCCCAAACTCCAACCACCCGGTGAGTCATGTGACAGGAAGCAGAGCCCAGGTTAACCCACCAGTCCCGACATATAGATCACTCTCTTTGCTACTTATTTTAATTATTTGTTTTGTCTTTGGTAAGTTTGTATCTTCTCTCTCTCTCTCTCTCTCTTCCTGTCTGTCACCAGGTGTGCTGGCATGATGGACAGGTAAATTAATATTCTGTTGTTTCTTCTTCCTTCTCACCTCCAGGCCTGTGATACCAGAGGGGGATTTGGAGGAGGGCAGCTCCTCCCCAGACCTCCAGGTCTGTTCCCTGGAGCCCCAGGTCGGTGGGGAGGTGCCCGTCGGCAGAGTTGTGGAGCAGATCCATTCCCCGGACCTCCAGGTCTGTGGTGAAGGGCCCAGCTGCACTGTTCAAGGGCTCAGCAATACTGTTCATGACAGTCCCCTGAGTCCCCACTCTACTGGGCCCAGTGACGTCCTGGGTCCAGAGACCGACTGCCCTGTGGACAGCAGGCAGAGGTGAGCTGCTTCACACTCATACTCCCAGAGCAATGCTTGTGTACAGAGTGTTTGTCATGTCTGTTGCTAGTTCCCCTGTGACCACCAGTGGGCACTAAGCCACCACAGTGTAAGTCCCATTACCTGTCCTTTATGTTTACAACTTGCAGAGCTAGGGAGTTTTCCAACTGTGCTCCAAAAAAATCTTACATAAACATTTAGCAGTTTTTTATAGGTTTTATATTTTTTTTAGCAGGAAGTCACTTATATGTGAGGGTAAGAACTAGCAAGTAAAGTATACGATCATAATTTGAGTAGCTCCAAAAAAAGTAAGTTCCAAACAAGTCAATCGGACAGAGAGTAGATATCGGATTTAGAAATAACAGGTTAGTGTTGTGAGTGAGTGCTTTTCCAAACGGTGTTGCTAAACACAGTTGATTTCAAGACTAAGAAGCAAATAAAAATCAGCAAAACAAATGTAAACCGTTGATGTTGGGCTGGCTGCCTGGTGTCTTTGACAGGGAACCAACTCCTATGGAGGAAGAGCTCCACTCGGACCCCCCGACGGGGTTGAGGACCCCCCCGACGGAGCTGAGAACCCCCCCGTCGGAGCTCAGGGACCCCCCGTTGGAGCTCAGGGACCCCCCGACGGAGCTCAGGGCCCCCCCGACGGAGCTCAGGGCCCCCCCGACGGAGCTCAGGGCCCCCCCGACGGAGCTCAGGGCCCCCCCGTCGGAGCTCAGGGACCCCAACGAGACCCTGGAGAAGCCGCTGGAGGATGGACCCAGGACCCTGGTCACCAGTTCTTTGGGGAGCTGGCTCTTGTGCGACCCCCTCCCCCTGAGGGTGAACCAGGATCAGCAGGAAGTGGGCGATGTACAACAGGAAGCAGTTTGGAAAGGAGGCGGCCAGGAGGAGGAGGGGGCCGCCGGCCGGGTGAGGGGCGCTTCCATTGAGCCGATGGAGACAAGTGTCGGAGGAGAGGGGAAGGAGACCCCTACTGCTGCTGGGGGGGATGAGGAAGAAGAAATGGATGATGAAAACGAGGAGGAGAAGGAGGAGGAGGAGGAGTGGAGGAAGGGGGTGCCAATGGTGGACCAGGGAGAAAGGTAAGCTTGATGTTTTTCTACTTTAGTGAAGCGATGAGCTTGTTAGACAGGTTAGAACACCGCTCTTCCCATGAGTATTCAGTGTCTGGCAGAACAGGAAGGCATGATATGTTTAATACACATAAGGAATGGGTAGAACACTCTTAACACATACATGGATAGAAGTGTAAAATACGTATATAGCTGCATTTAAGGTCTTTCAAACTTTTCCTGCGAAGCTGCATGTTTTGAGGGTTGTGTGACTTTCATTCAACTACCTGTGTTCATCAGGGCTTGTAGATGTGAGTCTCTGTTTTATGATTGAGGAAGACCTTGTCCTGTTTTTCCTCCTAGTGACGAAGACATTTATACAGCAAAGGAGGATATGTACTCATCGCCATCCTCTTCGGAAGTCACACGTTAGTAACCCTTGGCAGAATTTATGTCACAACATATAACATATTTGTAGATCTAACTTTATGACTACGTCTAGCACTGGCATTACTCTATGCTACACTTACTATGCTAAGCTTCTGTATGCTATACTAATATATGCTATGATGCTGTATGTTATGCTACTGTATGCTATGCTAGTCTATGCAATGCCACTACAAACTCTGCTACTGTAATCTATTCTTGTTTGTTATTTCTGCAATGCTAGTCTGTACTATTATAAGCTGATATTCAAAGCTATGCCACTGTATGCTATGCCCAGTTATGTAATGCTAGGTGATACTACCTATACTACCATGGACTAACTCCCATGTCTTGTCTCAGCTCTGAAGGTGGAGGAGAGCTGCAGTCTGGCCCCGATGGTGGACCTGCTGTCCTACAGCCAGCGGGAGTGGAGAGGAAACACTGCTAAGAGCGCCCTTATAAGGAAGGTCAGTAAGTTTCCTGATTCATTAATGCTAGGGATGCCAGGCGTTAGTTTGAGCTAGCCACGCTAAAGGCTAGAGTGAAGTAAGTAAAACTTATAAGAGCTAGTCTCTGCAAATGCTTGCTCGGCCTCGCTAAGTTAAATGCGGGTTAGACCATCTTAAGTAAATGCTAGTTAGTCCTAGCCACAGTGATGGCTAGTTAGACTAAGTTGCAGTAAAGACTTGTTTGAGCTAGCTTCATTTAGATGCACTAGCCTAACATTTGTAAGAGCTAACGACAGTTGACTCTTGAAGGTCTTTTAAGTTTGGAAAGGGTTTCTCTAGTTAAATCACAGTTGTGTTTCCATTACATATTAAGGACAACACTGTGGTCCGTTAGTCCAAAGTCCAGTCGTTGGACTAAAGGTGGCTTTGAACTGGTTAGTTGACTAGATACGATTTGGATCTATAAAATCCTGTTTTATAGACTTTTATAGAGACTGCTTTGGTTATAACTTTATTTCAACTTTAACGCGGTTCTGTTGTTGTTGTCACTGTTCATTTGAAGACCTTGTACAAAAGAATGCGTTGCTCCCCACTATATGAGTGTCTGCGTGTTGCAATGCTGTTGTCATAGTGATCCCGGTGGGTAGTGTCGTAGTGCTGGTGATCCTGACCTGTGATGGGGCTTTGATGCAGGGCTACCAGCAGATGATGGAGTGGTTTGGCGGTGTGCGCCGTGTGCGGGGGGACAACTACTGTGCCCTGAGGGCCACCCTCTTCCAGGTCCTCTCCCAGACCACCCAGTCCCCCGCCTGGCTCCAGCAAGATCACTTCACCATGGTAACCGCACAGTGACTGACACAACCAGAGTTACTGGAGCTAACTGTTTTGTTTTTGTATTTTGCTGGGTAGAAAAAAGCGTGTTGAGATAATGGATGTTAACCGATGACCGTTTGACCGATGGTTGACCGTATCAACGTTAACCGATCAATCTTGTCGCTTGTCGGTTAAAAAATAAATCGGGGTCAGTGTGGACTGTGGAGTTAGCCTGGTCCTACCAGACTCTCGTACTTAATTTCATTTGTACAGAGAGTCTGGACCTACTCAATTGACAAACGTAAACTCACTTGAAGGCGGGTGTCTGTTTAAAACTATTGGAGCTGCCAAGTGCCACTCTGGATCTGCCATAACCAATCGCTAACGTTTGGCCGGGAATAGACCTCTGAAGAATAAGTCCCGCCTCCGAAACTCTTGGTTCCATGTTTAAATGTCTATGGAAAATAACATGGGCGTTTTGAATGATCGTACGTGACGAACTCTGTAGGTGGCGAAGAAGTAAAAGCTGCTCAGGTTTTGAACTACACACTTTTTCCATTTAGATTCCACTTGGGTTTTGGATTGTTGAGGCCGTTAAAGTAGTTAACTATTATTAATGCTAACCGGGAGCTAGTTCTGGTCTGCGCAGACTTTATACGTCATACTTGTTAGGGAGGCGGGAGTTGCTCGCAACCATTCAAAACCTAACGTGATTGTCATCTCACGCGTGAATGTACGAGCAGTGATGGTGCCACCTCCTCCGTAGGCGGGCTCTGGTGCCATTTCGGTGAAGACAAACTATGAAACATTGCCGTTGCTATGCAACCTTGACTGGGAGAGTCATGACGTCCTAAGTCGGCGCAGATCTTCCTTAGCATAATGCTTCTTCATAATAGTTAACTACTTTAACGGCAACAACAATCCAAAACCCAAGTGGAATCTAGATGGAAAAAGTGTGTAGTTCAAAACCTGAGCAGCTTTTACTTCTTCGCCACCTACAGAGTTTCTCACGTACGATCATTCAAAACGCGCATGTTATTTTCCACAGACATTTAAACATGGGAACAAGAGCCTCGGAGGCGAGACTTATTCTTCAGAGGTCTATCACGTTGCGCGCAGGCTGTAAACAAGCCAATCACCGTGCGTGAAGATGTCCGTCAGCGAGAGCTGACTTTAACGTCATTGATCTCAGCCACTCCCTCTGTTCGCTGATTGGACGCAGAAAATTTAGACGGAGAAAACCCACTAACATACCGCAGACCCAGTACTGAAGGGAAATACAAATTGAGCGGAAGTACTTAGGCGGGCGGAGCCAGGCTACTGTGGAGTGTGTTTTGGTTTCACTTCACACAAAAAGAAGATCAGATGAGGTGACTTATTGGAAGTTGGACGAACACCAACTTCCAATAAGTCGGTCTCTCTAGCCCACTGTTTTATTTCTCCTCAAGTCTTAATTATTCCCGCATGCGAGCGGCGGAGAATATGATCTGTGAATTATCATGGACAGTAGACTAAACGCTATAAGACTACAGTTAGCCATCTCATTCCAAGATCTTTTTGTGTGAAGTGAAAAATGGTGTCAACTGAGCTCCTAACGCTGCCCTCTTCCGATTGGCCCCTGGTGAATCCCGCGCAGGGTCTCAACCAGGTCCACGCCATCTCAGACCATTGTGGGCGTTTGAGCCCGCTCTCTACACACGGCCAACTTGCAGTAAGCACGCCTCGTGTTTCAATTCAACACAGGTCGTGCCGCGGTTAGAGCCATTGCCTCTCACTCAGAGTGTGTGTGTGTGAGTCGGAGGCAGAACGGGAGAGAGATAAGCAGAGTTACGAAATAGCAGGCAGCTGGCGCGGCTCGAAATGGCTGTTATTTCAAATAGCACATTTTAATCTGATCGGTTAACCGGTTTCAACCGGTTAATGTGGCTCGGTGGTCGGTCAAGAATATTTTACATTTTCGCCATCCTTAGTTGAGTTGGTGATGATGCATATTGTTTCAGAGGTGAAGAACACATGACAGTGTTCTCTGGTTCCAGTGTCACCTGGTTCCATCGGACACTGGTACCAGTGGGCCTGGGTCCAGTGGTCCTGCTACCAGTGGCCTCTGGTTCTAGTGGTCCTCTGGTTCTAGTGGTCCTGGGTCCAGCGGTGCTACCAGTGGCCTCTGGTTCTAGTGGTCCTGGGTCCGGTTGTCCTTGATTCATTGGCCCCTGGCCTTGTGTCCCCTGGTTCATTGGCCCCTGGCCCTGTTTCCCCTGGTTCATTGGCCCCTGGCCCTGTGTCCCCTGGTTCATTGGCCCCTGGCCCTGTGGCCCCTGGTTCATTGGCCCCTGGTTCATTGGCCCCTGGTGTGATGCTCTGTGTGGACAGTTGCCTGGGGAGCTGGAGGACCCTGACGGACTACTCAGCCAGTGGTCGTTTCCCGGGGAGTACCAGTCAGGAGACGGGCAAAGCGACGTGACCCAACGACTTAAAGGATACATTGAACTCCTCAGGAATACGGTATGACACACTACAGTTATGTTATAATGAGGGCTGTTGATCTATTCAACTTTATCTGATTAATCACATCATAATCACAAAACATGAACATTTGCTGGGAAAGCCCTCGCATGGAGATATTTACATTCAAAACACAGATATTTTGCCAGACGAGTAAGGCATTGAATATAATTAGCTGAACTGCACCTCTTGTATATCGCAACTGTGACCTTTGGTCTAAATTAGCCTTTGCAATGATTGCCCTTTTCCACAGGGGAGCCTTATCTAGCTCACCACCAGTGAGACAAGGCTTTTATCTACCCTATGAGGGGTTACACATGTCAAAGTGGTGAATGTAGCCAAAGTTCTGTCCATTTTTCAAATTACCTGGAAAGGATGCTAGTTAGCAGGCAGACTCCATAGTGGCCGTGCAGCCCCAACGTCGGTTTGGACGCGCGGCTTCGCTCACTCCGTACAGAGCTTCCCTTTTCAGAGGTAGGCGAAAAATCGCTGTATAACAAGCGTGAAGATCGCGATGGCGTCACTTATGGTTAGTGCCAGCTCGCGGAGCTCACACACTTGGACTATAAATCAGGTTTGACTCCCAAGCAATCGCTCGCTCTCGCATGGGAAGCCCAACGGCAAAGACACACAGCCCAAACACCACACAGGAAACCACTCCAAACCAGTAGGTAATTTCCCCACAAGAGAATTAGGACATTAGGTATAAAAGGAGGAAGTGCTTTCATTTAAAAACATACAAAGAAAACAGCCCCAGACAACTCAAATATACTGACTCAAGAAGTGTTTAGTTTAACTGTACTTGAGAGCTGGGCCAGCAGGTCAAAGTGAAAGTGCGATCTTTAACCTCTCCTGCTGTGGTCACCGGTCCTGGCTTCGTTAGGGCCCTGACACAGCGCTGGCCTCTGATTGGTTCAATATGGAGCCTCTTCCTGTCAGGCTATTAATACTACAGTCACAGGAGCCTGACTCGTTACTCACATTCACAATACTGTTTAATCCTGACTCTGTACTTACAGTCACATTACTGTTTAATCCTGGCTAGTTACTCACAGTCACATTTCTGTATAATAATTACTAGTTGCATTCACAATACTGTATAATCCTGACTAGTTACTTTCACAATACAATGCACAATACAACAATACAATGCAAGGCAATCAAAAATGCTGAGAAATAGACATAATGGGAGAACATGAGCTAAAGTGCATCAAGGCTGTATTTTATTGCACATGAAATGTATGTTGAAAATAATAAGATATTGTTGATTGAAATTGAAATAGAAATATTGAACAAACATTGAATATGTATGTTAAGTGGGTATGATCTAGAGTGTCTTCAGAGGGACCCCAGCACAGAGGGGAGCACAAAGGTGCTACACTTAAAAGAACCCTAAAGAATTGTTTTTTTTGTTTTAAACATGGTACTAGGTCTTACATGAACTTCAACACAGTAATATACATTTGATCACTGTAACTGAAATAAGACCATTCTTTAGAGCAAACGGGTAAATTCAGATGTTTTTGCCGTCTACGCCAAACGTTCCTCTCAGCACCTAACGCAGCTAACTGTCTTATCGAGTCTCCTCGAGTCACCTGAGCATCGGTGGACCGTGGCATCAGTCGGGGCGAGGACACTTGTAGCATAACGCAGAGGTGTGCGGCTCATTTTATACACCTCCGTCAAGATAACACTCAACGGTACTGCAAAAAGTATCAAAGGTTGCCGTGGTTTGTAACCGTGGGGATAACAAGCCCCCCTCCATCCTAATACTTAAAAAACATCCTAGCGTTCCAGCTGAAACAGGGGGCTCACTTACACTTTAATGCTGAGCTGTTTGGTGTGAGCAACAGTGGTTTAACTGAGGGGCCCAGGCCGGCCTTTATAGCTCCTTTAGGCCCAGGCCAGGACTCTCAAGCGGCCCCATGTGTTTTGCCTCAAACCAGCCCAGCCAGTCTGTCGTCATTAAAACCAGAATGATTTGCCGCTGTTGGCTTGTAGAGACCCTCAACGCCTGAGCAACGTTTCACAGGAAGGGGTCCTGAGTTTGTCCTTTGGTCTCTGTGTAAGATGTTGTTGTTCTGGGTTGACCGTAGCATTGGGGGTTAGTTTTAGATGTTGTTGTTTTTGGTTGACTGTAATACTGGGGGATAGTTTTAGATGATTTCCTGGGTTGAGTAACGCTGCGGGTTAGTTTTAGATGTTTCCTGTGTTGACTATCACTGGGTGTTAGTTTTAAATGTTAGGGGTGTGACGATTCACTCAGCTCACAATTCGATACGATACACGATATTGGGTTCATGATTTGATATTATAACGATATTTTGAACAAAACTTGAATGAAGAAAATGTATGACTGAAAAAATATTGTTTATTTTAAAGATACAAAATATGCAAAACAATGCCATTTGCCCTATATTTCCATTTCTTATGAAACTGTAAACAAGATGTGTTATAGTAACATGGTATAGACTAATCATCTTGTCATGAATGGAAATAAACAAAAAGTTTTTCTTAGTCTATCAATTTTTAAGTGCATACTTATGTCCATAAATAAAGTATGGAAAAAATAATAATTATATCGCAAACCATTTTTTGGCCTCAACAACGCATTTCATCATGTTTTAATATCACGATATTTTATGGCACGAAATATCGTCACACCCCTATTAGATGTTGTTCTGGGTTGACTAACACTGGGGGTTAGTTTTAGATGTTGTTCTGGGTTGACTGTAACACTGGGGGTTAGTTTTAGATGTTGTTCTTAGTTGACTAACGCTGGGGGTTAGTTTTAGATGTTGTTCTTGGTTGACTAACGCTGGGGGTTAGTTTTAGATGTTGTTCTTAGTTGACTAACGCTGGGGGTTAGTTTTAGATGTTGTTCTTAGTTGACTAAAACTGGGGGTTAGTTTTAGAGTGTTCTTAGTTGACTAATGCTGGGGGTTAGTTTTAGAGTCTGTTCTTAGTTGACTAATGCTGGGGGTTAGTTTTAGATGTTGTTCTGGGTTGACTGTAACACTGGGGGTTAGTTTTAGATGTTGTTCTGGGTTGACTAATGCTGGGGGTTAGTTTTAGAGTGTTCTTAGTTGACTAATGCTGGGGGTTAGTTTTAGATGTTGTTCTGGGTTGACTAATGGTGGGGGTTAGTTTTAGAGTCTGTTCTTAGTTGACTAATGCTGGGGGTTAGTTTTAGATGTTGATCTGGGTTGACTAATGCTGGGGGTTAGTTTTAGATGTTGTTCTGGGTTGACTAATGCTGGGGGTTAGTTTTAGAGTCTGTTCTTAGTTGACTAATGCTGGGGGTTAGTTTTAGATGTTCTGGGTTGACTAACGCTGGGGGTTAGTTTTAGATGTTCTGGGTTGACTAACGCTGGGGGTTAGTTTTAGATGTTGTTCTTAGTTGACTAACACTGGGGGTTAGTTTTAGATGTTGTTCTGGGTTGACTAATGCTGGGGGTTAGTTTTAGAGTCTGTTCTTAGTTGACTAACGCTGGGGGTTAGTTTTAGATGTTGTTCTTGGTTGACTAACGCTGGGGGTTAGTTTTAGATGTTGTTCTTAGTTGACTAACACTGGGGGTTAGTTTTAGATGTTGTTCTGGGTTGACTAATGCTGGGGGTTAGTTTTAGATGTTGTTCTGGGTTGACTAATGCTGGGGGTTAGTTTTAGATGTTGTTCTGGGTTGACTAATGCTGGGGGTTAGTTTTAGATGTTCTGGGTTGACTAATGCTGGGGGTTAGTTTTAGATGTTCTTGGTTGACTAATGCTGGGGGTTAGTTTTAGAGTCTGTTCTTAGTTGACTAATGCTGGGGGTTAGTTTTAGAGTCTGTTCTTAGTTGACTAATGCTGGGGGTTAGTTTTAGAGTCTGTTCTTAGTTGACTAATGCTGGGGGTTAGTTTTAGATGTTGTTCTGGGTTGACTAATGCTGGGGGTTAGTTTTAGATGTTCTTGGTTGACTAATGCTGGGGGTTAGTTTTAGATGTTCTTGGTTGACTAACGCTGGGGGTTAGTTTTAGATGTTGTTCTTAGTTGACTAACACTGGGGGTTAGTTTTAGATGTTGTTCTGGGTTGACTAATGCTGGGGGTTAGTTTAAGATGTTCTGGGTTGACTAATGCTGGGGGTTAGTTTTAGATGTTCTTGGTTGACTAACGCTGGGGGTTAGTTTTAGATGTTGTTCTGGGTTGACTAACGCTGGGGGTTAGTTTTAGATGTTGTTCTTAGTTGACTAACACTGGGGGTTAGTTTTAGATGTTGTTCTGGGTTGACTGTAACACTGGGGGTTAGTTTTAGATGTTGTTCTGGGTTGACTGTAACACTGGGGTTTAGTTTTAGTTGTTGTTTTGGGTTGACTGTAACACTGGGGGTTAGTGTTAGATGTTTTCCTGTTTCAACTCCAGCACTAGTTAGTCTCAGATCTTGCGCTTCTATAAGTCATTCAGCCGACTCTTTCCTCCCAGGTGACCAGGTTACGCTGTGGGCAATGACGGCCTTCCCTCCGTACTGGAGCTACTTTAAACCTGCTTCTAGCAGACGTGCGCTAGGAATCAGACCCTGGATACTGTGTCGGTTGTGTCTCTTAGGGGTCCAAGTGCGTAAAGACAGTTCGATTTCCAGCCTCAACTTGAGAACATCACCCAGCTGATCAGAGCAGCGGAGGAGCGGAGGACTTACCGTCGTCTCTAGATGGTGTCCAACCCTCAACGACGCAATGGGTCACCTCCTGACCCCCCCCCCACTGACCTCTCCCCCTCCAGTGGGCGGCGGCGGCGGACTGCCCCACGGCAGAGGAGCGGCGGCGGCTGTGCGAGGGCGTGTTCCAGGGCGGGCGGGAGGAGCTGGGCCTGATGGAGGCCCTCAAGCTGCTGATGCTGGGCTGCGCCACCGCGCTGCACCGCAGCATGGAGCAGGGCCACGACGTCCCCGTGTTCTGCTGGCTGCTGTTCGCCCGCGACACCTCCCCCTGCCCGCGCACCTTCCTCACCAACCACCTGAGGCAGGTGGGCGTCAGCGGAGGCCTGGAGCAGGTGAGCCAATCACACGGTCCGCAACACAGTGACGCACCACATGACACTCGGGACCCAATTAGAGTCGGGCCTCATTAGGTCCCACCCAAGTACAGTGCTAATTAGTCAACAGTGTCCACCCAGGTGTATGATAGATGGAGTGATCAGCCTACCGCCTGGTACAGACCACTGGGTACTTGCTGGACTGTAGCGAGTGGCACTTTATATATATTTCATTTATTGTATATAATAATACATTAAAATATATGTTGATCATGTGATTAAATGGTATGTGTCACCATGGGCCCCTGGAATCCAGAAGCCAGCCTGTCCTCTAATATATGAAGGCAGGTCAACAGGACCTGTATTTGAAACCTCCTAAATGTGTTGCTGGTTACTGGCACACCCACCCTGCTGGTGTCCTGGTTAGAATACTTATTATGGGCTGCCTGTGTGTGTTGTTGTGTGTCTTCAGCTCTGCCCATCCCCAGCCGCTCCTTACTGACACAAACTACCTTTTATTTACCTTCTCTGATGTTTGGTTCACTTCTAGTGCACTGTGAAACTCAAGTCATGTGATCGTAGGGTGACCAACCCTGACCATCTCATGGTGGATCTCTTACTCAACACGATATGCTGGGTCTTAACTGTAAGCCTTCAAGACCCAGTAGATGGATAACATGGAAAGCAGTTTTGCATTACATGTCTTTATATATTTTTGTCCCGATGACGTTATGTTCAGTTCAGGCCCAAGGCCATTCTATTGTCTTTTCAAACAACAGTCATGCTTAATGTTCTTTAGCAGGAAGTTGGCAGTTTGAAAGGAAGGGATTAACGCGACAGAACATCTGCTGCTGCTGTTGTCGGTCCGTTGAGCGTAAAGAGCGTGCGACTCGCAACCGGTTCTTCGGGATAATTCCAGATGAAGCATACACTGGCATTCCACATGCGCCGTCGCATGCACACACTTGTCCGGAGCTGCTGCTGCTGCTGCAGGGAGCGTCGGACATAGTGGTCCGGTTAATTGTTGTTTTCATGTCTTCCCTGGTAGAGCTGGGGCCGGGTACAGCACTGGAGTACCTTTACTCCCACGGTTCTCATCTTCCACAGCAAATGCTATGTTACGTAGGCTAGAGTATGTGGAGTTTCTTTCATATTGCAGGGCTTGGGATTTGTTGAATCTCTTTCTAAAGGGAATGTTGGTTTTTACTTTGTTTGATTACTCTATGACCTAAAAGTACTTGAGTGAAACACTTGATTCACAAAAATCAATTCTCAGAGCTGCGTGTTCAGCTTTAGATGAGTTGCACATTCAGGCTTTGGTGACTGATACTTCTGCGCACCAACATTTTTCACTTGGGTAAAGGGGTTTCAGATGACTATTGGACGAAGTATTGCTTACCAAGGGGATTACTTTCATTGTAGTTGGCCAAATTCAGTGACTCACTGAGACAGTACGTTGAATATCCTGTTGCTGATCTCTTCCAGTAGTGTTTTATACTAATCCCTGAATACACAAACCATAGAAAAACAAACAAAAGGTACTAGTGGTAATTAGTTTCGCTATGTGTTAAGTTAAATAGAATCAAAACAAACAGAACCAAACAGAATGGTTGGAATCAAGAGCTCTCTACCATTTCAATGGTTTCTTTATTACATTTATTAGTAATCCTAGATAATTCAAAATCAAACATTTGATCATGCAACCCAGAACATTAAATATTGTAGAACCTTGACCCCTCCCTAACTCAAGCAACGTTACCTGATCGGTCTTCCTCATCGACATCTTGCTCTTTTTGGAGAAATAGTATAAAAACCTGTCTGAAAATGTGATCAGGATTTTTTTATTACATTGCTTATTACAGCGTTTGTTAACATTGCGATTATTTTACGATATATTATGAATACATTAGTTGGCTATGAACATCAATAGAGTATACATTGCAAATGTTTATTTCAACTGGTAAATCTATCCAACTTAACGTTAGCTAGTTGAATCTATTTTTTTCTTGTTCTCCGGTAACATACAGTAATCCTATCCTGTTTGTCACCCTGCTTGAGGGGAAAGGCTGTACTTCTGCTATTGTTCCTTTGGTTGTCATGACTAGGCTAATGGTTGGTGTCCTGTCATTGTTCCAGTTGCTGGTGCCAGGTTTAGTGGACCAGACAGCTTCGCAGAGGCATGTTACTGCGACTTCATGACATTTCATACAATTCTGACACAGTGGTGGAATTACTTCTTTTTTTTTCAATATATATAAAAGATTGTAAAAAAGCATTTTCCAACTAAATGAGCCAGTGAAATCTTGCAGCTTTATTGGTCAGATGGATGGGGGAGCCTTCTACGGTGTTTGGAGACACCATGTAACGCACTCGGAACGGAAATAAACGCTACATGGGTTGGGAGATCCAGGGACCCCCCCCCCCCGAGGAAGGGGGTACCTGCTTAGCTGTGGATCGACTGAAGGAGCTCTCCGTCCCCCTGCAGGTGGAGATGTTCCTGCTGGGATACGCCCTGCGCTGCACCATCCAGGTGTACCGCCTCTACATGAGCGGCACCGAGGAGTTCCTGACCTACTACCCCGACGACCACCGTGACGACTGGCCCGCCATCAGCCTGGTCACCGAGGACGACCGCCACTACAACGTGCCGGTCGTCACGGCGACAGCGGCACCAGAAGCAGCGTCCAGATGATAGGAAGAGGGGGTTTGGGGGGGGGGGAAGGTCTCCTCCTACCCGTCCACGTCCTCAGGTCCTTCCAGACTCTGGTGCCATATCTGACAAACGGTGTGTGTGTGTGTGTGTGTGTGTGTGTGTGTGTGTGTGTGTGTGTGTGTGTGTGTGTGTGTGTGTGTGTGTGTGTGTGTGTGTGTGTGTGTGTGTGTGTGTTCGTGTGTGTGTGTGTGTGTGTGTGTGTGTGTGTCAGAACTATAAGCACATGCTGGCCAACACCCAAAGCTATTTGTCCCCCCCTTCTTCTTTGCCAAATTGAAGGACGGTCTTCTGAATCAGGCCTCTGCCGCCACAGAAGTACTAAATAACAGCCACCATGGGGGGGGGGGTGCAGTGTCATCCACACTTGAGCCCCAGGCACAGACTTATGGTCTTGTCAGTCCTGTTTTTCTTTGTGTCGCACTAATGTTAAATCAAAGCTTTGGGATTAAGAAATCTGGGTGTGTTCAAACACCAGCTGTGTGTGTGTGTGTTTGAGAGTGTGATTGAGTGAGTGACAAACTGCCTTTTAACCAAGCTGTTCTTGGAGTGAGATGTGCCAACGTCCGACACACCAGCCTTCGGTCCTGCACTGCCGCGGCCCGGCTCAGTGGTTCCCCGCTTACGGACGCCTGGTTTGGATGTGTTGTGGTGGGTGACCCTGCCGGTCATCTATAGACACTCGGCGATACATTGATGAAGTGATTCAAAAGATGCCTTGAAAAGGTCCTGTGTATGTGAGCAGGCCGCCGAGGGATGAAGGGCGGGGTCTGAACCCGAGGTTGGGAACCACTGGGCGGGCGGGCTCCACGGTACTGCGGCCTCATGCGGTGCTCCAAGTTGCCTTAGATTTAATGCACAATAAGAAGGAGGGTCTAACGCGTCCCCAACCGCCAGGACGCTGTCACACCAAAGTTGTACCGGGGGCGAAATTTGTACCGCCTACGTAATCCACGTTGCCAGGCAGGTTTCTTTGGTGTGACAACGCCACCATGGCCCGCCTTTAAGCCGGTGGCGGAGAAGAGGACTCTGATTAGTCTGATCTCTTGGGGGGGGGGGAAGAGCGGGAATCTAAAATGGGAATAAAAATAATTTGTTTTCCAAGCTGGTGTCCCTGATTTGTGCTCCCGCCTTTAGTACAGAGGCTGGAGGCGTGGGTAAATATTAAATCAGTTTATTAGCCAAACAAGGAGGCCTGTACATTATTTACAGAACCATGCGTGCAGAACAACAGCGGGCCGCTTTGGAAGGCAGACAAACTGAATATTCTAGAAGAACAAGCGTCTGAGAGCAGGGTCTCTCGCCCCCCTCGTCCCTTAAATATACACGTAGCATCACCTATAGAAAACAATACTCTGTACATCGTTATGTCAAACACAAGTTGCACCAGCGAACAAGGCCCACCGTATGAAGTCAAACAAGGCCTTATCGGCAAGTTTCAGAGAAAATAATGATAAAAACGTAAAATATGTTCCTCTATTTCATAACTCCACAAGCACTCCAGAGACAAGGTCCTCCTGTGTCCGTTGTTTTTTATTTTTTTTCCCTTATCCGGTTCCCGGTAACCACGGCGGTGTAGGAGGTGACCGAGATCCAGAAGACGTTGAGGTCGTTGACATGGGGTGAGGGGTCAACACTTGGAGGTGGATGGCTTTCTGTACAATGTGCGTCGGAATAGTTGAGGGATGGGGGGATTCAACACAGAAAAATACCTTTTCTCTCTTAAATAAAAATCGAAGAAAAATGTAAAAGCGCTTCGTAAACATGAAGGTTCACCGTTCAGTTTTTCATCTGGGTCGATTATTTTTCAATCCAAACCAGTCCTGAATCCTCTTCCAATGTGTTCTGGAACATTCCACGGTCTCTCTCTATGGGGCCTGCTGAACCCCTGGGTTCAGGCCCTACTCCTGCTCGTCTTCCTCCTGCAGCTCCTCGATGGCCTCCATCTGGCTCCTGGGGCTGACCTCGCTCATGGGGGCGGAGTCTTCCTCCACCACCAGCTCATTGGACAACTCACTCTTTCTCTGTTGCCAGGCGGGAAAAAATAATTCAGTTAGGATAGGACTGGGAACAACAAACGGCAGTTTTTTGTTCTGAAAGTTTAAGTTTAAAAGGTTAGGTCGTAACTACCAAATAAACAGTTTCAATGGTTAGAAAAAGTAAAGTACCCACCTGTTGTCTGTAAACGTAGCACGCTGCTATGGCAACCATTGTAGACTCTCCTATGAAACCAGCCAATAAGGAACCAACGCCAAGCGTGGCCCCATGAACGCTGAAAAGAAGACGAAGGTGAGGAAGAACATTTAACGTTTAACCCCATCTAGCGCTGCTCTCTGGCTAGCAGTCAGTGCTCGTTCTGCTACTGTGTGGTTTTGTTTCTACATGTTCGTGCACACATTGGTCATTATAACAGGGTTAGCATGAGTCACCAGAAACTGTCTTATCCTTCGGAGGATCAGGCAGCCCTGTTAGCATACCTCCAGCTAATCTCATTATCTCATTAGCTTGTTACGTTAGCGAGTCCATATGCTGTTCTATTACCAACACTGGAGGCTGTTATGGAAAATCTATTTTTAGGTTAACAATTTTTATATCTTTCCTTTGATGGAAGGACATTACATTGTGGGGAAGGGGGTGACACTGTATTCAGGGCTCACTCTGCTAGAAACAAGACTGCTGTATGCATACATAAAATATGCATTTCTAACTATTGTGTGCTTTTTTTGCATGTAGATGTGCCATCCGACCTAGACGCAAAATCTCAAAGAAATTGCCATGACTGAAGGCTTTCAAGTTATTCACATGTGATACTGACTAGGTTAACTCACCACTAATTTGATATGTGCAGATGTACTGCAAATTATGAGTTTAGGGATGTTAATATTCTCAGCCACTTCTTAAGTCACTTTGGAAGTTAGCAAGGCTATTTGCTATGTAGCTAGAATAATAGACAAGTTAGCTTGAATAAAAGCTGTGTTAGTATAAAAGGAACAAAATCAAAGATTAAAATATAACAGCCGAGTAATCAATGATAGACGCTGGGGTATCTAGGATCAAAGTTTGTGGTAAGTTAGCTAGGAAAAAAATATCTCAAGATTGACAGATTTCGCTTAGAAAAACAAAATAATGCTTTAGGATTTCACTGACCCCTGTGTGACCCCATGGCCTTGACCCTGTGACCCTGGGGTGTTCACCTTCCCTTGACCTCCCGTGACCCCAGGCTGACTCACCCCATGTAGGGCAGCACCACCAGGCTGGTGATCAGGACGATGATCCTCAGGATGGAGCTAGGCGCCAAAACAAACGTCTTCTTCAGGGTCATCAGCCAGCCGGTGAGGTGGGCCCTCACTGTCACTACACACACACACACACACACACACACACACGAAGATCAGCTCACTGGTCCAACTTTAGCAACTTGGCACCCACAGTTAATGAACTCGTCCGGAAAGAATGTAACAAATCGATGCTAAAAAGACTCTGGATAAACACCTCATCGGCCACAGGGTTCAACGCCCTCGTCAGTCTGCAGCTGCAACATGCTGTCACCACAAATTAATTAATAATCCAACCTGCCCTTTAAAGTGCAAACTTAAAAATTAATCAGTTTTTGAAATAACGAGTAAGAGTCAGATCAGATGTATGATGGAAAGGAATAGACCGTGATGACAGGTCAACTCCAGTCTACCAGATGATACAGTCCACCACCCTCTCTTGTGGGTAGGATACTCCCACATTCTGATATCACAATACATTGGAACCGGCTTGTAATGGCTAAACTTCTCGAAATAAGGGCAGTTTGAACACCTTGACAACTGTGTGTTGATGATTACCCAGAATTCCTACCTGGCACAGGGAAGAAGGAGAAGATGCGGAGCGGGACAACGCAGAGCTCAGCAAATGAGTACTTCACCCCGATCACGTTCACCAGGATCTTCTCGGAAACGTTAGGACTCCAGAACACCACAAAACACAGCTGGAAAACACAAATGAACCCAATGAACTAACAGACAACAGACAGCGCAAATGAACTACAGCCCAAATGAACTACAGCCCAGAGGAACTACCCAACAGCGCAAATGAACAACAGCTTACGTTTTTCAGAATAGAACAAATTAACCACGTAACCCAATTGAACTACAAACTAACCACAAACCTCCACAAATTAACCAAGTTTCTTTCTGAAAACATGGCCCATCTTCCCCTATTTTTTATGAAATAAGGTGTGATAACAGTTTAATAAATGTAAATGTAATTCAGGAACATGTCGACACAGACCTGTGCTGAAGAGGTTTCTGTTTTGGATGTTTGTGTGATATGTAAATAAACCGTCACAACCGTTTTATTACTGAATCAGTTTCTGCACTGGAGGGGGTGCTAGGGGAGCTTGGGATACGTCTGATTCAGATCCACTGACGGCAGGGGGAATCAACCCCCCGCAACCTGTGACAGGAGGTGGAGCCTTCATCCTCCCCTGTCAGACCTAATCATCGTTGGAAGCCAGGTATGCTGCCCCAAACTGGTTTTCAAACATGTGTAGTCATTGCTTTCCTTGTTGTTGTCATTTTTTCATTCACGCTTTGACCCAAAGTAATGAAGTTGCGGCTTGGGATTTTGGACATCTTGCTCTAGGACGCCTGCAGCTGGGGTGAGGACATTGGGGATCAAACTCAGAACACTTGAGCTGAGAGGCAGTCACGAACGCCGGCCTGCACATATCCCTGAGCGTCTCCAACACCCGGTCATGGCACATGCACATTGTGTACTTTGTGTACTCTGAGACTGCGGGGCTGGGTTCTCCTCATTACTCCGTCGACCCAACAGAGCAGGTCCAGACACGCTGCCGGTCGGGCTGGGCCGGGTAGCGTATCGCACCCCCATCGCTCCCCTCTAGGGGCCCGCCCTCCTGGACTTGTTGACAGTGTGGAGGGCCTGCACATCTGGTTCCGTCTCCTCCTGTTTGATCTAAATACGCTCAGACCTCCAGCCACAAGGTTTCCTGTCGGGGAGCAGTACGTGGTTTGTTCTGACCTTGATGCTCGCTGGGTTCAAATTTAGAACTGCCCTCTCAGGAACCCATCTATCACGATCAGAGATCTGATCATCTCCAGACGCAACCACTTCAGCCTTAAATACCGTCTGTAAGCATCTCTAGAAACCACTGAGCAACAACCACAACAACTAGAGGCACCTGAAGACTTTTGACCTAAATTCCTGCCTTATGTTTCCGCCTCTCCTCTCCTCTCTCCTCTCTCTCCTCCTCCTTCCTCTTCCCTGCAATCCGATACCAAAGCTTCAGGTCTACTCTACAGGAGAACACGACGTACAACTGAGCTGGGAATCCTAGACCCGAGAATGAGTGCGCACACACACACACACACACACACACATGAATGCACGCATGCACGGACACACACGCACGCACAGAGCTGTGAAACCCGAGAAGCCGCGCAGCCTTTGTTTATGAGCGCTATGTCAAGCATGAGGAACACGTGGGTCACAACACTGAGCGCACCAATCCAACACCTGCCTCACTTTTATTTTGGAAGGCTTTAACCTTGGTGTTGGCCCAGTGACCAATCAAGAATACGGACTAGTCCCTTACCTAGCTCTTAGGATTGATCGATGAGGTGGAGAAACACCCCATCATTTTAATAGTTTGATGTTATTTTTCTCCAGTTATGACTACTAGAATGCTACCTAGAGTTACTTTTAAAAGTGCTAAATCCTAGCTTTAATGGGTCCTCATGTAGAACAGACCACAGGTACCTCAAACCATGAGACACACCCTGCTTCCTTCAAAGTAAAAGTACAACAATAATTCCTCCGAAATAAAATCCTGCCACACAGAAGAACTCAACGTTAGGACCCCAAAGAGACGCAGCAATAACCACAATGCGGTGCCATGCCAACCCGCATGTTTGTAGCATCTTAGGGTGTCGTTACCGTGAGAGAGAGCACCACACAGCATAATGTGAACTTCTTGATGTGCGTCTTTGTGACCAGACTCCCAGCACTCAACTTGTTGCTCGGGTTGTTCTGTTGGGTGAGAGAGAGAACACAGAGGGTCAGGGTACTGAGTGAGGGAGTGAGGTAAAGTTCAGTACAGCGGATGTTGTCATTGGTAACAGATTCAATCGTTAAAGGGGGCCTGTCTTACCTTGTCGAAGGCGGGGTAGACAGCCCTCAGCTCAGTCAGCCAGCCGTAGGGCATGTGACCCACGGGGTAGGTAGCAGTCAGGACCGCCACCGCCTAAAGGGGGGAGAGAGGGAGGGAGAGGAAAAGATTGTTGTTGTTTTTCTACCTCATCTTCATTGCCATGTTGTTGAAACATTCATGACCACAAAGCATTCTAAACTTGACCTTGAGAGAAAGACAGAAGAGAGAGAGTGAAAAGCCACAGAAAGAGAGATAAGGAAGACAGACAGAGGGAAGTAGAGAGAGAGAGCCGCAATCTCATCTTTTTATTTGCTGTAAAGCAGGAAACATTTTTTTTACTGGTGTTTAAGGAAACTATTGACCTCAGAATAAATCCCGGACCATCAAAGCACTCTGTGTTTGGTGTGTGTGTGTGTGTGAGTGATTGTGTGTAAAACAACAGGCGGTGTGGGGAACAGTAGCAGTGTGTTCACAGCGCTGGGTCCCCTTGCGTCGCCCTAACGAAGGCCTGATTCACCGCTGCTGCTGCCGCTGCCTTGTCCACCAGTTCCAGAGCGTTCTGGTAAACAGCTCTGCTTTGTCTGCGGCCGGGAAGCCCTCCGTTAGCCAGAAACCTCCAGAGGGAGGCCCTCCAACGCTATGTGACGCTGTCCCCCTCGCTGCTCCAACCCCCAAGTCTGTTCCCCTTCCTGAAAACAGCCCTAGTCCTGTGCCCTCGCTCTAACCCCACTGGTTCCTAACTCACTTTCACTAATCACCACGTGATTCACTCATTGTTTTTAATTCCATTATCTAGTACCAGCTCTGCTGTACTCGCTTTTTGAACCAGGTACTTTTGTTTCCTCTGGCGATAGTAACTGTAGATAGTATCCCCTCATTGTTGAGGTCGTCATGGGGTCACCTTCCACACTACACACAAAGGAACAGTGGAGGAAACCGACGGGATGTTGATCTTCCTAGTTTGGCGGGTAGCCATTGCGCCGCTATAGGAGCATGTCCCGTAGGCAGTGATGACGCTAGTGGCAAATCTCTCTGACCAATCAGTAGTCCTCAGTGTTTTCAGGTAGCTGGTACCATCAACAACTTTTCCAGTAGATTCAAGTCGAGGTCAGCTACAGAATCATCCCCAGGGTGGCCCCCAAAAGGTGGGGGCTCCCAGGTGAGGGCTCCCCGGTGGCGACAGGCCCCCCTCTAGTGCTCACCTCAGTGGCAGCAACGCTTCCCTTCAGGTCTCGGGAGACGAAGAGGTTGACGATAGGTCTGCTGATCCTCTGGGTGGCCAGGATGAGGGCCAGGGGCCACCAGAAGCTCAACATCTTCTTGATGGTGGCGTCACCCTGCCGGGGAAATCAGAGGGTTAGGCCGGGGCCTCATCTGTGACGTCTAATGTCACGTTTTACTGCAGCTCGTGCTGAACATTTCTACTCCCTTCACTTTAGTTTGGTATTCATTATTACTGTCAACTTTATGCCTTCATTCTTGCTATGCAGTTGACCTGACTTGCCATAAGAATTTCATTGGAATGATTTACACAGTGGTAAACTCCACATCGGGTAATAAAAATAACTACAGTCCTTCCAGGTGTGTCGTATTAACAACCAGCCTTCCCAACAAATGTATTCAGCATCTAATCCAAACTCGATTAGAGTTAAACTCAAACCTGATGCATTTTTTCAAAGCCATGGTTAGGATTGGAGTTAAGGTTTGTACTAGGTTGGAGGCTAAGGCTTAGAGCTAGGGTTCGTGCTAGGGATATGTTTTAGGGTTAGAGCTAGAAATATGGCCAGAGGTAGGATAAGGGTTAGGCCTAGGAGGTTAGGTTTTAGGATTAAAGTTGGAGGTAGGGCTAGGGGTAGGACTAGCGTCAGGGCTCTCATCGCGGATAGGCTAGCAGGGAGGGTCTTACCCCGACGTCCATGCCGCTCGAGTCGGGGATGTTGTCGTGGATGTTGCAGTAGTAGCCCAGACCCACGATGGTAAAGCGGACCATGGCGCCCATGTAGAGGGAGAGGATGGGTATGAGCATGGGCTCAACACACTTCAGGTTACTGTGGAGCAGGATGGCAACGAACACAATCTACCAAGAGAAGAGCACGTAAGGTTACTGTGTAGCAGGACAGCCAGAAAACCCAATCTACCAAGAAAAGGACCACACGCTGGGGCCAACAGACCAGGGAATCACATCATGGACCAGACAGATTAGATTACTATAACTAACTCTGTGCATTTCTTATAATGGATTGATTCAGCATCAATCAGCCTCAGTTTGTCGGCCAAGATGACCTGTGCTACAATAAGGGAGAAGAACCGAACCGATTTTAAAATTGGCTGTCTGCGGAGAGGGGGAAGAGGCTTTACCTGGGCCACGACATCAGAGATGGAGGCAGAGCCAACGATGACGCTGTATTTGTGCTTGAGAAGGATCCCCGCGTGGATCCACGCCTTCAAACAAACAGAGACGGAGATAGAGTTAGTTCCTCTGGAGAAACAAAGCTCTTCAAAAACTGTCTTTTCATGGCTGATAACGGAACAACTATAGCCTCGATACTGGAGGAAAAGTCAACATTGAAGACAGGGAGGGGCCGAGATTGGTGAAACTGCGGGAACCAAAAGACAACAATGTCTGATTTGTTGCCAAGATATCAAAGAAGGTGGTACTTTCAAGAACATTGCTAGGCAGTTTAAAAATGTATATAGAAACTGGGTTAACTAGTTGCTCATTAAAGTTGATACACAGAAACTACGGGTTTGAGTGGCAAATATTCAGCAACTAGACAGAGTACTAAAAGGGTATCTAGTAGTAACTAGTCAACGAGCTGAGGCTCACCATGGCGTCGAGCAGCGGGAAAGCGGCGAGGTAGAGAAAGGCCCTGCGCGTCTTGTTGCCCACCGAGTCGTCTACGTGGTGCAGCTTGTTGATGATGTAATAACCCAGGTCCGTCTGTGCTGCAGCAGAGACAGGAAGTGGTCGACATTAACTCACCACCATGCAGGAATACCACTGTGGCTTTACTGTAGTAATGATCACACAAGACGGACATATATACACATACGTCATGCTGTGCGTATGTGACCCAAGCTAGACGAGATTTAAAATGCGTCTCAACTTGATTGTTTGAGATAAACAAAAACCAAACAAACACACCCATTACCACATGGGAGTTTTCGACCTAAAAGCAACAACTCCACCATTTGAAACTTTTCCAAGCTCAACTTTGGCTCACATTCAGTTACCACGGGTTGTGTCATGTTTTCATGAAGAAAAAGGGTTACACCACAAGACCCCTTTAATCCAATACATCAAACAAAACCTGTAGGAATGCATCGTGGGAAACTGAATCAGTGTGGCTGAAAAACGCACCGATGAGAATGTGTAGGACGAAGGCTATTATCCCGGCAGCGACCATGCAGAGTACGGCCTTGCGGCGGTCCCGGCGGCTGTTGACAAACACCAAGCCCACATTCTTGAAGTCGCTCATGGGCCCTGTGAAGAACTTCATCAGGGAGTAGGCTAGCCCATAGCTAGCTAGCATCTCCACAGCATCCTCCTTCACAGTGGCTATGCCTCTGTTCAGAGCCTGGGGGGGGGGGGGGGGGAAGGAGAGAGAGAGAGAACCAGCCAGAGAGAAGGAAGTGAGACAGCACATATGGAGCAGGCAGACCAGATGCCGCAGACATCATCATGACTAGGCCTTTCTTTATCACAAACCAAAACACACGTTTGGCTTTCGAAGATAAATAACAGGCAGTTTGAATCGGTTTGTGGGGACATTGAGGAAGAGGGGTTGTACAAATCAATAAATGATTTATTTGTTTGTTAATTAATTAAATAAACAGACTGTCTACAGGAAAGATAGCCGTAAATGGAAACATGACAAATCAAGCGTACCAGTAAAAAATAACAATACGCCGCTATCAACTCATTCTGTCTGCGGAAGTGGAAAATCCAGCTGCCGTTTATCCACAGCGGGGAAAATCTATTTATAGCAGCTTACATAAGCCAAATCCCTTCCTTATGTACTCTCGCGGGGCTTTAATTGAACGCCGTCTACTCTTAAACAGAGTATCCATAGCGAGATAAACAGTCTGACAGGATGATGGTCATTAAGGAACACGACTGGCGATTTTTTTAGCTCATAAGGACGACCCGCCATCTCTGTCTCTCTCTTAAAAAAAAAAGGCCCAGATATTTGTTTGCCTTCTGATTTGAATCACGGCCATCGCTAAGCCGGTTTGTTTAAACATCAGCTTTTTCCCCAAGGACTTTAAATGTTAATAAAAATCGCAACCCGTATTCGTTAATAGTTTTTGATGACTATCAAGCCTCGTTTGAGTGGTCTTTAAAGGACCGGGTATTACAGGCGCCCTCGTACAGGCTCCATACCCCTTGTGTTGTTTACCCTGCCGTGAGACAAGCTACCGGTCTCGGTAGCCACCATCCATCCATCTAACGGTCACCAAACCCCCTCCCCCCTGCCACAACCACGACCCGAACCATCATCTACTCCACGGCTAATCCTTTTCTAAAAGGAAAAACACGACGGAATGTACAGATGGAATAACAACACCACAACGGTCTGATGAGGAGACTGCGGCGCGGGTCTCTTCGGACCCGCAGCACACAACGAGTCCACGCCACACGGTTACCTGCTCGCCGACGTCGATGGCCACATTGGTGATCGCCAGCGGCACCAGAAAGCGCATGAGCGGCAAGTACGGAGTGAGGGATGGAAAGTCCATCATGGTGACGCCGCCGGGTTGTCAGGACGTGGGGCATCTGCCAAGGTCTTGATGGATTTAAAGAATTCGGATCGCAGGCCGAAAGACGCTATCGACACCTGTACTGGCGGGTTTGACGAGAGCCCCGGTCACCGATCAGACGACACACGTCGAGGCGATCCGACACCGGCAGCGGCTCAGAGCGAAATGTTCCGTTGAACGGAGGCGAAGGTCACCAGAAATCGCCAATGAGCGCATCATTTTCCTCCAGAAACATGGTCTGAAATATCACAGCTTGACGCCCCGGATGAGAGGAACACAATGAAACACCTCAGACCGATGGAACCGAGGACATCGCTTGGCAACAGGGGGTTCCGAAGTGAAACCGTAAAGGTGTCCTCCACTGTCGAGGCTATTGTTTTAAGCCTTGCGTTTTATGGGCTGCGTTTGAATGTTCCTGGGTCTGCTGCTCGTCCTCCACCCTCCGCCGACTGAAGTCACCGCACGTGGGTTGGCGTCGCGTGACGTCACATAACGATATAAACCTTTTATTTATCGCGTGTGTGAACCAGTAGATGGACAACATAGAGCAACGATGGGATTTATGTTGAGTTACCAGAACGTATTTCCCCGTCATCCTTTCACGTTTGAATGAATAACTTAAATATACAAAACCTATACAAAGGAAGACGTAATTATTAGGATAATTTAAGAAGTAGGTCTATAATGGAGAAAGTACGAGTTCTTTTGGAAATGTGCTATGAACACGTACATTGGTGTATGCTTTATATAGATGTATATATCACTTGACCTACTTGTGCGTAAAGTAATCTGTAAATTGTGGTCGAGCAGTGCCATCTAGGGGACAGATTGGACCATTGCAACTCTCGCATTAGAAATTGGGACCGTAATAATCAGTTTATAAAAAGAACTGTGAGGTACATCAATGCGTCATAACTCAAATTAATCATATACAATATGTATTATGTCAGATTATCTACACAAAGTGTTGTAATGATGAGAATTTGACGTATGGAAAATCTGCTTATGATTTTTCCAAATGTTTTACCTTTTATGGCCATGAACTCAGCGGCCCTATAGAGCAAGTAACAACGTAAAAATATTGTCAAAATAGCAAAACTCCAGCAAGTAGGTATACTAAAACCACCACCATCTTCCGAGACTGGCATCATACTGTACAGCAATGGAAGACTACAAACTCCTCCAATAATTCCCAACTTCCATACAGTGCAAATATGGTAATTATCAAGTCAGACAATTGAACAATCAAATCTGGATGTATGGAATTTAAGTATTATATGCACAAGGAAATGTCAGCCTACTTAAAAGATAAAGCAGATAAGCCCTTACAATGCTACAGATAAGATTGCACAACAAAAATAAACTATACAATACAATTCACAGTTACAAAATTCAGAACATTGGAATGTTGAAATAGTGTTCACAAGGTGGCAGAGAGAGTCTTTGTCATAAAAACACACACTGTAAGACCTTGCACTAAATACTTGAACTTGATAGAGAAGATTACACGATAAAATGTGCACATTTTTGACATTTGGCAAGCCTACATTTCAAATGTATTATTGCTGCCTATAACTGCCTGTGCTGAGGTCATCTTGCAGACTACAAGACTCCATGGAGAATGAACCACAGAACATGAAGGAAACACCTGGAAACAACACACATGAAGTCAGGCCTACGTTACATGGTAAGCATGTTGTGTTCCAACAGAGCAACAAGGCTTCCAGGTGTGTGTTCTAGATTCAAGTCAATCATTACACAATACAATAATACAAATAGTTAGCAGGTAAAGCGATGGGAAAGTTCGGAGGAATACACATTTTCCCACCTTTCGTTTTGATTAATCGTAGGCCATTATGAGTAGGTTTGTTTTCTCCCCAGCAGAATTAACGTTGTGTAGTGATGTGACTTCATGTTGCTGTTGCCTTAGCCTACAGAGGGGAAGAGTTTAGGCGGATGAAGCTGATTCCATTTTCCGTCCACTATTAATACACGTGATTCACCCCATCGCTTCCCTCGGCTGTCTAGACGGCTCCTCTAATAGCCTGCCAGCATGACGTGTCCATGCACTCTCAAGAGTGACATGTAGGTCTACTGCCCTACAACTGAGTGGGGCCCGGTAACGAGAACTTGCCATCAAGTTCCTTTTTCTGTGTGGAACATTTCATTTACATTTTTAGACACACATACACACTTCTCTTAACGCTGATTCACAGAGTGTCCGAATCTAAAAACAACAAAAGGCCCTTTGAAACGATCTCTTTAAAGGTCATTCACAAAGAAGATACATTAAATGGTAGTTTGCCTCCACCACATCACAGCTGAACTGCATAACACCCAATCTCCCGTGCTAAAGCAACACTGGCATATTTAATGTAAACTCAAAGGTCCTGTGCTACGGTATGGTTGATCCCATACCTCTGGACGTTTTACAGGCCTGAAGAGCAATGGAAGAAGGGACGAAGATAGCTCTGCTCAGATCTCTGCTCACAACTCCAATAGACTCTAATAAATAAGGACATTTTTTGTATTAGTAGAGGCATGGTAGTCTAGTTGTAAGTGTGTCTGACCTCCAGCTGGATTGGCCTGTGTCTTAAACCTTATTATATTTTAGGCTACCTCATTTTTAAGTACACCTAATTCAGTAGATTCAACCTAGACTTGGGAATCCAATTTAATTTTTGTATTTTTCAATGTCAGACGCTTTGGCAATAGCATGTGCTGACCACCAAAGTTGAGAGAAACTTGATGTTCTCAAATGAGCTGGCTCGCTGGTATGCTCAAAGGTCTCATAGACCGAAAGTTCTGGGTTCAAGCCTGACTGTGACTAGTCTAAGTTATATAATTGCCTTGATAAGCAAATAGTTCACTTTTTGATATTCACCTTTTTCATTATATCGGTATTAATTAACAGTTAATAAAAGTCAGCCTGAGTCAGTTATGGTTTTCCATAAAATAAAACATTTAACTAGAAAATGTATTTCCTGCAGAAAATGCGGTGAGTGCTGTAGTACAAAGTGAGGTTGAAAATATTTTTTAATAAAGCCACATAGATTAAGACATAAGGAAACGATAAATGGCCTAAATCAAGTGAAGGGATTTGAACAAAAGTTCAAAAGTCTAAATGGAGTAAACAATGTAAACATGCACACCATTTAAGGAAAAAGTAAATGGTTGGAAACAAATACAGTGACCACTGAATGAAAAGCGCAAAGCATTGCTAAAAATGCAGAAATGTAAAATGAATTTGAACTGAAGAATCTGAAATGTCATATGTACTGCCCTGCACTGTGTGTGTGTGTGTGTGTGTGTGTGTGTGTGTGTGTGTGTGTGTGTGTGTGTGTGTGTGTGTGTGTGTGTGTGTGTGTGTGTGTGTGTGTGTGTGTGTGTGTGTGTGTGTGTGTGTATCAGTGGCAGCTGGTGGTTTTTAAAGTGAGGGAGGAAGGACTGCGCGCTTGGCTGCCATTGGCCTGCTTGCACTGTTGGTGTATGGTGGCATAAGAATGTGAGACTCAAGTTGTTTCAGGGTGTTTTGGTGAACTACCAAATAGTAGGGAGGGATAGTCATGTGAATAAAATAGATACAAAGCCACCAGTGGCATCACTGTAATTTGAAAGCTGGTGGGCAGCATGCCTTTGAAATAGACTACAAGGGCAGAAGGAAACCCAGATAGCAAAACGTGATTGAATCAACATTGAGATATTGTTAGGCTGAAGATTGTGATCAACAATGATGTCAGACATTGAAATATACATTGAAAGTGCTCGCTATGATCAACATTAAAAATAACGTTGAATTTCCAATCAATTTTGACAATGAATCAACCTTGATTCAATTATGATATGATCAACATTGAAAGAATGTAGAATTGAATCAACATTGATTCAACTATATATATGCATTGCATCATACATTGAAACAAGGTTATTATTAAAGGGCCATTTCAACACTTTTCAACCTTGCTTTGTATGTTTGTAATATGCGTCATTAAAAACCCCATTAGATTGGCTATTTCCATTCTTTTTAAGAAACCAAGGTTGAGAACAGCTGCTTTACTGAATACTCTATGAACAACCCCCCCCCCCCAACAAAACAGACCATTATTCAAAAAGTTATTTAATGAATATTCAAAAGCAATTACAAACAAACATCTTAAGGAATTATGACCATTAACCCTAATTAACCGTATAAATAAGAACATCACAATAACATTTGTCCTTAGAACTCTTTGGCACCCAGCCACTCCTCTCAGGTGCGTAACGCAGCCTCTTCTGCAGTGCACCCCTGTACTGCGATTCAGTCCACTTGCGGTCAAATGGACGAGCAGCCGCTGTAACAAAAAGAAAAAGAAAATCTTCATATATTAAAACAATGGCACAATTTATGTCTACTCCGTGTCTCAGAGGAGGGCACTGGTCATTTCCAATGTCCATTAGCTTGAAATGGTGTCACTGATAGGCTGGGTTCAGAACTGTCCACAGGCACAGACCCCCTCTGAGACGCAGAGCGAGCAGACAGAAATGGTGCCATCCTGTTGTGAGCATTAGAGAAGTGGTTCTCAACCTGTGGGTCGGGACCCCCACATGAATCTGGGGGCTGTCCCCAGATGACAGGGAAATGACTATTTAAGGACTTTTAAGAAATATTTAATAACTCAGAAAAAAAAGAAGAAATAATACCATTACTGCATCAAAAGTAATCAACAAATTATACTATAAAACCTGGTCAAACATTGGCCAAATTGTCATATATAGACAAATTCACTGAACTGAGCTGAGCGCTGTGCACGGTGGATCCTTCTATAAGAAAGAGGCAAACGTTTCTTTTTTTATCTATGGATGACCAACTCTGCCATAATTAAAAATAAATAAATAAAATGTATGTATTTATGGCCTATATTTAGGTATTGAGTGATTTATTTATTCATTCATTTTTAATTATGGCAGAGTTGGTCCTCTATATTTATCAGGCTCCCTCCATGGTGAGGAAAATGCATCCATTCTTATTTACTTCAGAAGAAGTTTTAAATACTTATGAAGGATTTGCAGACTCACCAAACATGCAGTCCTGCATCAACGTGTCCTTGAAGGCGCTCTTCAGTCCCTTTCCCACCCAGTTGAAAATTCATGCTACACGGTTTGTCATGATCCGGCGATAGCATTCGCAGGATCATATTTTTGGCATTGGTCCCTCCGACTAATGCCAAGCGGGTAATCTTAACAGATTAGAGAGAAAATGGTTAGTTTGCTAAAGTGTACAATGTGCCATGTCAAATGGACAGCATATTGCATTTAAAGGGATAGTTCTGATTTTTTGACATGAGGTTGTATTACATCCTCACCATCAGTGTCGGCCATCAGCAGTGACTTTTCCCCCACTGCGTCCCGTGAGCGGAGTTTTGGCCCGCTTTTGGTGTTGCAGATATTAGTTCCTGCTAGTTGCTGGGGTCATGCTGCATGCAGCACTCACCTAATAAGTACATGTTATCTATGTAATTTGTGCAGACATTTGGGGGAGAACATCTTTGCAACACCTTTGTGCTGGGCGTCAAACACACTAGCCACTACACTGCCAAGCCAGTTCCTGATTATTATAAAGAATCTACCTCATAGGCTATCTTTTGTAAAAATCAAACATGCATGATAAAGAAACTTATTTCTTACAACACTTTGGGAATCGAACTTAATAGCTAGGCTCTTGGTCAAACACAGAGCCACTAAACTACATAAACAATAAACTCAATATACTCAAAAATAATCCTTATTCACTCTCATAGGAAATAAAATACATATAGTGGCCGTCGCTATGTATTATCACAGCTGCTCACTTCTGTTGAGAACATCACCTCTTTACTATTCAGTGGCCAACACATTTATATTGGTAGGGCTTTACAGTGTCTTAGAATAATCTAATATACAAATAGTACCCTTACATTATAGGTGCTCTGCAATTGCAAGTACACCATTGTATGATATTTTGTTATTTTAATAAAGTGTAGCATATATATAGTAGGATATAGTAGTATAAAGCATTGGAGTATGTATAAAGTATAGTAAAATAAAATGTAATTGAGTACAAAAGAAAAAGTATAGTATAATTTGAAGTTAAAACAAAGATCCAGAGAGATCTTTCTTTCCAAAACCTGAAACCAAACCCTACAACCAAACCCTAACGCTAATATCGAACCCTTAAACAAGATGCTAAACCAAAAATCAAATTAAAACCCTAACCCTGAACCAGACTCTAAAACCCAAATACAAAACCTATACCTGAACCAGACTCTAAAACCCAAATACAAAACCTAACCCTGAACCAGACCCTAAAACCCAAATACAAAACCTATGCCTGAACCAGACCCTAAAACCCAAATACAAAACCTATACCTGAACCAAAACCATCCCCAGGGTATAAGGTTTCCTATTTGGTTTAGGTTTCATGGTTAGATTTTTGGATCTAAGGATTAGTTTGAGAGTTAGTGTTAGCTTTGAGAGTTAGGGTTTGGTTTTTACGGTGATGGTTTTGAGAAGCTAATTTGATTCCATTTTTTTCAATAGGGGAATTATTTTGGATTTGGGTCGTAAACTCCAATTTACCCTTTTGAATACAATAAAGCATGTTTCCACTTTGTATAAGACTTCTCCCTCACATCGTAGCATGTTCCTTGTCTTTGTTCAGGGTCATTTTGCCACGTTGAGATGTTTTCATTCTTCTCCTTTAAAGACATCCCATGTTTGTTTTTTTTATTGATTAGAGTGTCCCGTAATTTCTGCTCTGAATTTCCCTGCGCGCCAGGCAGTGTAGTTTCCCTCCAGCAGAGGGCGCAGGAGGACCGTCTAACCAGACGAGGGCGGCTCGTCTCGCCGCAGTCGCTCTGCTGTCTGCCCACATTCTGAGTATTATTTTCCTAGTCGAACCGAGTTTTATCAAAACACAGCGGAGTTTAATTCCAACATGTACATTCATTATACTGTTATGTGTTTCCTTCAACAGCAGGCTACATCAAATCACACATTAAAAACAATTAATTAGTTTCACTGTTCTGTTCAAATCTAGACCGAAGAAAAATCACCTGTCGTGGTGAATGTATCATTCCGTATTGCATTGCAGCACTGTTATATACACTATATTAATAAACCATATAGCCATTTACACTGAATCAAAAATCACTGTATTCAAACGAATGTTTATTCATTTAATGATGTGTGTCTGCACTACATACGGCACCGGCATATTGTATAATCATTAAATAGCTGTAAAAATTCCAAGAATATGAGTCGACTTTTATTGGGCGTCGAATTGTAGAGTCTACTATCTTTTGTGTTGTTATAGTGTGTGCTTAAGGCGGGGGTGTTCTTTTATGAAGAACTCCAAGTGAAAGGCTAATTCTTGTTATCGCCGTGGATGTCTAATGAGAGGTTACCACCCACCGTACTACAGTACTATTATTATTACCAACCACTTTACTACAGTACCTAAGAGTCAATGGACTTCGTTGCGATACTAACCCCGCCCACATTGTCTCCCTCCACGAGAAGTAGTCCCCCATTTCAAAGATTACTTATACACATTAAATATCCACAAAAACACTCATCCTTGAATCAAGTGTTAATTTATAGCACAACCTGTGGAGAATGTATGTGTTTTCATTAAGACCTAAATCCATTGCTTATTTAGCGGGAAAGCTCTCGCGGAGGGATACATCCTACAGGGGTAACGCGACCTTCTTATTGCAGCCGGTCGCGCCTCAGCTGTGATTTCCATGCAGCTCGTGAACAGCTTCACTCCACAGCCGGTGTACGTCCAGCTTTTCTACAACTCACACAAACGCACGCCTCCTCCCGCTCCACTGACAGTACGAGCGAGATTTTTCCGCCCCACGCCAGAACTGGATTAACGTTTCTTTCTTGCTGGAATACTTGCACTTTTAGCGCATTTTGGGTCCGGGTTCTACCCCCCGCTTCTCAGACCCACACCGGGTATCAGCCTTTTCACGCTTACGGTAAGAGGAGGAATGTAGCAGCGTATTGGACGCATGGTGCTACGCATCAGCGTGTTGCCGGGTTTAAAACCTTATCTCTGGCTTAGTGTAACGTTACTACTGCAGCATGGCGTCTATGCTGTGTGTGTATGACCTGCAGCATGTGTGTGTACTGCAGCATGTGTATGTGTGTGTGTGTGTGCCTGTGTGCTGCAGCATGTGTGTATACTGCATGTTTTAGTTACTTTCAGCCACGCATCGAGCACCTGCTGCTAGAGAACTGCATGCATGCCAGCAGCGCATGCCTGCCGGTGTATTGAACTGTCTGCCATGTGAACAGTGCTGCACTTTGACGTGTACTCACCAGACACCTTGTCGCAGCGTTTACACACACACATCCCTGAGACGTGACCAATTAATACTAACTACAACCTTTTCTTCTCCTTTCAGTTCCGCGACGTTTAGGGCAGCCATGCCGCTGAACTCTTCCTCAGGGGCTACCACGACGAGTAAAAACTATGACTACGACTACGACTCCCTGCAGCCCTACTTCTATTACGACAACGAGGAGGAGGATTTCTATCACCACAACCAGCAGCCCCAGCCGCCGGCCCCCAGCGAGGACATCTGGAAGAAGTTCGAGCTGCTGCCCACCCCACCCCTCTCCCCAAGCCGCAGACCCTCTCTCTCCAGCCTCTTCCCCTCCACGGCCGACCAGCTGGAGATGGTCACGGAGTTTCTGGGGGACGACGCGGTGAACCAGAGCATCATCTGCGACTCTGACTACTCCCAGACCTTTCTCAAGTCCATCATCATCCAGGACTGCATGTGGAGCGGCTTCTCTGCCGTAGCCAAGCTCGAGAAAGTAGTGTCTGACCGTCTTGCGTCGCTTCACGCGGCGCGCAGGGACTCTGCCTCTTCCACGGGGGGGAGTAGCCCCGCGTCAGAGTGTCCGTCGGCGAGACTCAACACAAACTACCTGCAAGACCTCAACACGTCCGCGGAAGAGTGCATCGACCCCTCCGTGGTCTTCCCCTACCCCATTGCCGAGACTCCCAAGCCCAGTGTGGCGGTGCTACCGCAGACCCCCCCCACCACAACCACCTCCATCCACACCAGCTGCACCGCCTCCCCACGGGACCTGTCACTGGATACCCCCCCCAACAGTAGCGGCAGTAGCAGCAGCTGCAGCGACTCAGGTAGGCTCAACACCGGCTAGCGGTTATCTCTGATCTTGTGTTTACTAATGAAGATGAATGGGAGGGAGGGAGGGAGGGAGGGAGGGAAGGTGTAGGGCGGGTCATCCCGAGGCGTGCTGGTGCGGTTCCAAGCACTCGGTTGGGTGGATGGGACGCGTTTCCTCTGTCCCAGCTGGGTTGGTACTGTTGTTTGGTTATGACGCGGTGCACTGTAGTTTCCACGCACTGCTGTGGGAGCGTCTGAGACAGCTGATCCTAGGGAAGATCACACGCCTTCCTGCCTTGTTCTTTAGCAGCATTCCTGTGACCTGAAAGTCTAGGATGTTTGTTTACCTCCCTGCCCGTCCATCTCTTTCAGAAGATGAGGGTGACGATGAGGATGACGATGAGGAAGAGGAGGAAGACGAGGATGACGACGAGGACGAGGAGGAGATCGACGTGGTGACGGTGGAGAAGCGGCAGCACCTTAAACGCGGCGACTCGTCCCCCTCGGACACGCGGCACCCCAGTCCGCTGGTGCTGAAGCGCTGCCACGTCTCCACCCACCAACACAACTACGCCGCTCACCCCTCCACCCGCCACGACCCCCCAGCGCCCGCCGCCACCGCCGCCGCCGTCAAACGCCTCAAGCTGGACAGCGGCAGCTCGCCGCCCTCCCACCAACACCACCACCACCACCATCACCACAGCCACGGGCACGGCCGCGTGCTCAAGCAGATCAGCGGCAACAGGAAGTGCGCCAGCCCGCGCACCTCGGACACGGAGGACTGCGACAAGCGGAGGACTCACAACGTGCTGGAGCGCCAGCGCCGCAACGAGCTCAAGCTGAGCTTCTTCGCGCTGCGCGACGAGATCCCCGAGGTGGCCAACAACGAGAAGGCGGCCAAGGTGGTGATCCTGAAGAAGGCCACGGAGTGCATCTACGGCATGCAGACGGACGAGGAGCGGCTGCTGTCCCTCAAGGAGCAGCTCCAGAGGAGGAGCGAGGCGCTCCGACAGCGGCTCTGCCTCCTGCAGAGCCCCCGGCCCTGAGGGCCCCCGGGGGTCTTAAGACTTGGCGCTGGTGGTGTTTTTTTTTTTTTAATTTTATGCAAGTCAGTTCGGTTGAGTGTGTACAGGTTATGATGTTGCATGCGAATGCAAGACGGGGATTCTAAAGTTGTGGAGATCTTGTTGGATTTCAACGTTTTCAATACTGCCTCAGACGTTATGGTTGGATTACAATATTTAAAGTTTATTTTTATTAATAAAATATAAAAAGAAAAAATTTGGTGACGCTGCACAGTTGAGCGCCCAACATAAAATAAGCATTTTTTTATGTTTCTTTTGTTTTTCATTTTTTTGTAAATAAAATTTCCTATGAAATGTATTTTTGGATCAATTTGACTGGAAGATCTCACCCAGTGGTTTTCAGTGTTCGCTTTTCCATTTTGTTCCTCAATTCAAATATAAAAGAAAAATGGTTCCTGAAACTGTCTCTTGCTTTTCTTTGGTCAGACACTCATCACATGTTAGCCACTAGTATGATGTCAGATCAGCTTACATCAATGAGTGCCACTACTAGGAAACACTGTTCTGTGTTTATGTTTACATTTCTCCCGCCTTGTACACGAGCGTGATGCGCAAGGGGCAAGGGTTCATCGAAGAGCCAACAATACTTGAACTCAGACACGCCACATCCAGTCCTGTGCCCCTGGTGTAGTTATGCTTAATGGTGATCAATGAAATGTCCTGCCAAAGGTTAGCAGTTAAAGGGACATTAGGCTGGTGTGTAATTATAGTAGGAAGTGAGTGGAGACGGGCGACGCCCCTCTAGCCCTACAGGATAGGGACGGGGCTTCAAGACATCCATTAAAATCTTAGCATCGTTATCATATGGTTAAAGAAGGAACTCAAACTATTACCTCTGTTGTCCAGTATATTAAGGAAATATATAGACTTAGAGACCTTAACATGTTCATGTACACTATAGGGCTATAAAGCTTGAACTTCATGACATCACATCTCAACAACTCTCTCCATTTTGGAAGCATACGCTTGTTAAGAGTGTTAGAAATCTTTTTTTTGTAATTGTTTGCTAATGAATCATCAAATTATTTGTCACTATAGAGCGGCATAGTTGTGTTTATAAATATCCAAAGCCCTTCTCATACGAGACATGAAACATTAGTCATTGTTATGTACAATCTAAATTGTACAGTATCAACCCTCTTGAGTCCTCAAAATGTCGGAGTTTTTTCAATAAAAAAATCCCATGAAGTATTCTGAGGTACAAACCCTTCTACATTATAGGTCTACATTATTGCTTTCGTACGGGGTCTCAGAGTATCATTTTTGTACAGGTTCTCCTGGGTTGACAATCTGCTCTGCTATGTGAAGCCTATAATAAACCATGTGTACAGGGATTAACTTTAGCAAGCAGCAGAAACCATAACACAACAGTGGCACATTGAAATTACCCCACTGCATGATTCATATTTAAAATCAATATTATTTGGAGTCACGCATTTAATAAAGAAGCGAGTCGACGGCATTTCCTAACGGAGCCATTACACGATGGAGCGGATTTTATCCTCACCGCGGGCCATTTAATTCTAGTCTCGCCGTGACGTCACTCCCCGTGTCTGACGGATTTCTCGGCTGCGTGGAGCGCGTGGTCGCGAGCACATGGAAATGAGGTGGAGATCTGGGTCTGAAAGACGCGCAAGTGATCATCCGAAAAATGGAATATAATATATATAGCGACCGAATGATCCGGTAAGTGATTATATTGATGGCGTTTATAGATCGATTATCTATAAACGTGTGTGTCGATGCACTGCTGTTCAACAGCAGGAGGATGATGGTGTTATAACAATCATATCACTAGCTTACTGTACTGTACCATTGTCGAGCGCTAATGCGCACTTAAATTAGAAAACATTGTCGTAGACCACTTCGCACTCTTTTATAGAGAACTTATGGAGATACAAATGTTTTAAACGCATCACATGGCTCTATTTTCACCCAACTGTTGTTGTATAACAGTAGTAGGCCTATTATTAACTGCGGGCTGTTATTCTAGCACCCATAACTTTAGAAGAGATTAAACCTAAAATAAAATGTGCTATTCTTTGTTCCATTGTTCACGTTGATGAAATACTATATTTTCTTCCACATTGAAGCTGTCCTGCCATGCCCTAACTGTGTTATGCTGGTTTACATCTCAAGTATGGGACCTACACCTCGAGTTGGGATCATCTCTATCTACTCCATACATTCAGTCAGTGCAAAGGGGCAGAGCTTTAAATCATAACAGATAGTTAAAGGGCCATGTGTTTGGCATATGTTTCAGTTTCAGTTTTCAGTCTTATGTAGGTTATCAAAGGAGGAACGGTGCAATGAAATGTGTTGAACGAGAAGAAAACAGCACAGCTAAGCAGTAAGCGCACTAGTTGCAATAACATCAGTATTCGTATCATTTAATAGAAAAGATGATAAATATAACACTATACATGTATTAACATGAGGTTTGTGCTGTAAGGGTGACAGGTGACAAGTGTAAACAGAAGAATTGCACATTAGGCATGTATAAGTCCAGATATAATGGCAGCAGTCATGGCTGTTGCAGACAGCAGGACTATTTAGGTCAATGAGTTGAGAAGCCTGATACCCTGGAGGTAAAAACTATCCTTAAGTCTGGTGGTACGTGCAGCCATGCTCTCATGCTTGTCTGCCTGAGTATACAAGGAGAACAGTCTGCCTGCTGGGTGGCTGTGCTCCATAATGATGCTGTTTGCCTTCCGCAGACACCACCTGTGAATGATATCCTGCACGGCCAGGAGTCGGTTTCCAGCGATGTGCTGTGCTGCAAATCAGACCACACTCGGTCAGGACTCGCGGCTGTGGGCAGAACGGTTCCCCGTTCCGGGCCGTGATGCTGGCACCAGCCGGGTTAGTGTCTTCACTCTCTCTCGGTAGGCCGTCTCATCGTTGTCCCTGATGCGGCCCAGGATGGTCGTGTCGCCAGTTAATGTAATGATGGCATGGGAGCGCTGCTCGTCACTTTGAGATCCCCATCTCTGTTCGTATCTATTTATTACGTGAGGCGTTATGCCCTGTGTAGCATGCGATTGGTGGGACATCTCTCATGGTGGAGGCCTACGGATGGATATGATGGAGGTGTTGTTGGTGGACCTGGTGAATGGGTCGGATACGGGGTTATTGTTATAATTTTATGATATATTATTGGGCCTTTCTCACCCACAGCCAAACCATGACCTGTGGACAGAGGAATATTTGTTAGTAAGCTCTTGTGGCGTTTAGAGGAGTGAGGTGTACGGTGGTTTTGGTGTTCGGAGTTGCCATACCTCAATGATATGTGATTGGTTGAGACCTTGAAGGAAGATTTATTTCTGGTACATAAACAATCAAAAGCAAATCTCAAGAATGATCAGATAAGCAACAGGATTCAGTGTGTTTACATGCGCTGATAGTAGCCTGGTTACGCAATCTCGCTGTGTTTTGGCACAATTTCTCCTGTTTGAACACAAAATGGTTTCCGATTGGTTGAGAGATGAAAGGGGCGGGGTCTGCAGTGACAGCCTGGGAACGAAACACGGTGCATAGAGCGATGAGGAATAGAAGGGGAATATCGTCTTCCTGATTAACTTTTGCTTAAGCTACATAACCTGGTTACGACATCTATGTAACCTCATCCTTGTCTGACGTTATTTGTTCATTTAGATTCTGTATATAATACCTGTAAGCCCCCTAGAGCAAGATGCTCTAATCCATACCTGCTCTTTATGGACCTGTCTCTACTGTCTAACCCCAACCTGGTCCTTTATGACCTGTCCCTGTACTGTCTAACCCTTACCTGCTCCTTAATGACCTGTCTCTGTAATTTCTAACCCCTTCCTGCTTATTGTTCACAGTCTCTACTGTCTAACCCCTAAATGCTCATTAATGACCTGTCTCTGTACTGTCTAACCCCTACCTGCTCTTATTTGACCTGTGTCTGTACTGTTTAACCCCTACCTGCTCCTTAATGACCTGTCCCTGTACTAGATCTAGTCTGTGTTTGGTGGTGCCCAGGACTAGCAGATGTCTTCTTTTTAGACCAAACCCTGGTTTGAAACATGGGTTGAACCTTTTTTTAATATACCTGGCTTGAAAATGGATCCTGGGACGGAAGCCGGAACAGGAGAGAGGAGACCAGTAAAGACCGGTAGGGACTTAGATACCAAGTATAGATCAGGAGTGACCCGAAAGCAAGTGAAACCCCAGTAAAGAGTATAACATAAGAGAGACCAGAGGAGACCAGTAGAGACCAGTAGTGACCAGGAGAGTCTTGAGACCACTTGAGACTAGTGAAAACAAGAAGAGAACAATAGAGAACAGGATAGACCAGTTGAGAACATGATTGGCCAGGAGAGTCCAGGGGAGACCAGAAGAAACTCCGACCAATAGAAACCAGTTGAGTACAAGAAGGAGACCAGGAAAGAGACCAGGAGAGACAAGGGGATCAGTAGACACTAAGAGGCCAATAGAGACCTGTGAACTATTAGAAACTATGGAGGCTGAATTAGACCAAGTGGTAGACCAGAAGAGATCTGGAGAGACCAGTAGAGACAAATAGAGATTACAGATGGCAGAACGTTAATATCTGGAACCTGCAGTATCTCTACGGTTACCGAGGAAATCTGTCAGCCAGTAGTAGCTAGTGGTTCTCCTCACAAGAACTTCCTTGTCCACGAAATGATTAGGGGTGTGAAAAATAATCGATTGTTCGATGCATGCACGCAAACCCACAGCCAGACACAAGAACCCCTTCTAATTCTGCTTTTTCTTTAATGACATAGAAAAGAAAGATTAGAAAGAAAAGAAAACTGAAATCTATTTTTTACATACTTCCATATTGTGTTGTAATGCAAGCTGCATTGATTATTGCATTGTTCATAGAAAGTCATATTTGTGACAAAAGCTTTTTCTTTAATAAAATATTAGATAAGTTAATTCATCTGTTGATATTTTTAATGATCATCACAAAAGTAGGAAGTGATTCGCAAACTCTGAGTAGCAAACTCAGATGTATATATATATTTTTGAAAATCACCAAGGAAATGTACATAAAAATATTTGTTGCATCGATAATCGTTTTGGAATCGAATCGTTGACCTCATAATCGGAATCGAATCGAATCGTGAGGTGCCAAGAGATTCCCACCCCTAGAAATTATCCATACCACCAGCGAGAGTACTTTGCTTTACGAAGCGATTGCATTTTATTTTTAGAGCAGAAATCGAGTGAGGGAATGCCCTCTGAAAACCGGTTGTCACGATGCAGAAGAAGGTTGGCAGTTTTAGTTATTAAAGAGAAAGTTCTACAAAAGGTCCACTTCAACAAGAGTTCCCCCTCAATGTTTCGTGTTGAGCTTTTTCTCATCTTTCTGAGGGTATTCAATGGAAGGTTTTTAGGACCAAAATCAAGAAAAGTTAGTTTGATGTTAATGTCGCTGTTGTGAGCAAACATTACATTATGTAACAAAAAAATAAAAATGTGTCGGTCAATGCAACTCAAAGAAAACTGTGTTCTCCAGCAACAGTTTCCAGCCCTGCCTGTAAAGGGGCTCGAGACATACCTGATGTGTGTGTGTGTGTGTGTGTGTGTGTCTCGGTGGTCTGCTCTTATGTAATTTTACTTTGAGTAACTGGAATAGATTAGCAATGTAGGCGGTAGGGGGGTGGAGCTGCATACCAGCGGATCTCTCTAGTGGCTCCACAGTCTCTCTCTCGCGCTCCCTCTCTCTCTCTCTCGCGCTCTCTCTCGCGCTCTCTCTCGCGCTCTCTCTCTCTCTTTCTCTCTCTCTCTTTCTCTCTCTCTCTCTCTCTCTCCCACTCTCTCCTTACTGTCTGTCTGGCTGTCAGTCTGTCTGTCTCTCACTCTTTCTCCCTGTCTGTGTCTTGTTCCGTCTTTCACACTCTCTCTTTCTCCCTGTCTGTCTGTCTCTCGTTCTGTCTCTCTCCCTCTTTCTCTCTCTCTCTCCGCCACACTCTCTCTGTCGGCCCTGAGTGAGTGTGTATTTTTATTGGCTCACAGAGCTGAATGTTTGGCTGCCAGACGTCTCTGCCTGCACAATGTTTTTACTGTGAGACATTTAAACAGCCCCATAGACCCAGTGCGGGGCTGTGTGCACGCTTACACTGTGCTAGCTCTGTGGTAACTTTGTGCTAACAGTGTGCTCATGCTGTGCTAACACCGTGCTTAACCTAACCCTAACCCTAACCCTATGTGTTATGAAAAGATAAGATAAAAAGTATCTATCCTAAAGGGGAGATCCTGTTAGCGCTGTGATAACTCTGTGCTAATGCTGTGACATCACTGTGCTATAGCTGTGCTAGTTGGACTAATGCTATGCTAACACAGTCAAACTTTAATAATCCCCAAAGAGAAATTATATTAGCACTGTTGCTAACCCTATGCTAATGCTGTGATAGCAGTGTGCTCACACTGTGATACATCTATGATAGCACAGTGCTAACACCACTGCTGGAACCAACTGCCCAGTTCCCATCAGTCTCTGATGAGGGAATTCCCCTTCTCTCTCCCTTACTGATCACAGCTGGTTGCAGCTATTCTTAGAAACCTCAACAATGTACTCTTATACTCCACACTCTTTCCAGCCCTAGGTGGGAGGGAGGGAGGGAGGGAAAGCAACATATGTTACCGAGAGAGAGGAAGGGTGGGGGGGGTTACTGAGAGAGATGGGGAAGAGAGACAGAGAGAGTTAGTTCGAGGGAGAGCGGGGGGGAGACAGACAGAGAGGGAGATTCGGTTCCTCTGCCCTCCGTGACGTCTCGTCAGTCTCTCTATCCGTGGTCACGGGTCGGCCGCGGCGAAGAGGGCGGGGCTGACCGTGTTCTCCCCTCCTCTCACGTTTCCGTGGAAGGAGGCGGAGGGGGGTGTGGTGGCAGGGCGTGTGGTGGGTTCTGTCGGGTGGTCCAGACACGTCTGACAGTTATGTAAGCGAGCTCCAGGCCTCCCTGCCTCAATGAAGTCATTAACCAGCAAACTTGGATCGTCTGTTTGTACACCGAGGAGAGGGAGCGTCGTCCAGCTATGTTCTAGGATAGTTTTTACACGGCTTTGTCGTGAGACCTTTAGCGACTGCAAGAAGAAGTTGCTATAAAAGAAGTTGCTCCAACGTCCCGGAACTATTAAAAGTAATAAAATAAAAGTAAGTAAAAAATAAAAAAACATAACTGGGATAGCACAAAAAAAACATGCAATGTATGATATACATTTATATATATACAGTATATAAGGGATGTCCATGGTTAACTGATAAGATCTTTAACCGGTAAATACTTACGGTTAAAAAGCAATTAAATCATCTTAATTTCTCTCAGATGACAGGAGATTGTTGTTTTTTATTGATATTGATACCATTTTCGAGACTCCTTAATGATCCAAGTCTTTATTGATACCACTATTGATACTTTTCTATTATTTTGTTGAAATAGAACTTGGATTCTATTCTATAAGATGATCATAAATCAAGATAGGACGTTAAACAGGTCATAATTCCATCTTTACTATCTATTTTATATTGCTGGGAAAACAAGTTTTTGCCAAAATCTCACATTTCTTTTTTTTGTGTTGCATTTGAACACATCAATCATATTACTGAGCCGACCTGAACCCATCACATTTTTTTTAAGCTAACTAGCTCAGATTTTAACATGGATTTAAAAACTGGATTACTATTTTTAACTGACTGGACTTTCTACACCGTCCGATTGTGTGATTACTACCGCTGCTTTGAATGACTGTTGATGCACGCGGTGCCGACTCCGAGCCCGTCTGCAGCAGCAGCAGCTGACAGAGTTTTTGGTTGGACTAGATGGATACTGAGTTGAAGGAGTTTTTTTAACCCAAAGACAGTGACGGTTTGAAACACTTTTATATAGGCCTACAGTCCAGTGTAAGCTGTGGTCGCTCACACTAAAGCTCACTGTAGGCGTGCATGAACCATGAACCAACCTGCCGGCGGCTGGCTATAAACAGTGCCGCGCCTACGAGTGACGTAATAATCGTGTGACTCAACGAATCGATGACCAAATTCGTTGCCAACGCTTTTAGTAATCGATTTTAAACGATTTTATCGATTCGTTGTTGCAACCCTAGTTCCCAGTGTTCTTGATATTGTCTTAGAAAGATCTGTCCGAGAAAAATCACCTGCCGGTGGCTCAGGAAGAGGGGCCATGTCAATTAATGATTTCATTAATAATATTTACTCCCGCTTTGAAAACAACCCAGCCAATCCTATTTCAGTGCACTGCTCAGGGGGGTATCTCATTGGTTATGAAGGTGCTACTCTACTCATCTGAGTCCCCATTGTCTCTCCTTTTCTCACGTGTGAATATATGACCGTGCCGGTGGCCAGAGTCGAGGTGTGAGGGCAGAGTTCTGTCTCTTCTGATGGAACAGCCGTAAAGGGACAACTGTCCCCTTTTACAAACTGTAAATAAAGACACCACCCAGGTGCCAGTCTGAGGGTCTGTAAACCCCCGCTGGGCAGGGGGGAGGGGCGGTTTACCGAGAAACTGTTTGTCATTCATATCATTATCCTAAGGGAGCTTCTTTCATGCTAGGAAAACCTGGCTTCCTTTGATAGCATTTCCCAGCCAGGATAATGAGACTGACTTGTATTTACTACCTGTGATTTGAGAAGAAGGCGAGAAATGAGGGGTTGGGAGGGGAGGAGGGGGTATTTGTGGTATTATGGCCCTGACACGCCAGGCCAACCAATGTAGGGGCCATTGGTGAGCGTCTGGGGCCCTTGCTTCTTCGGTGGGTCCCATACCGTTGGAAGTAGGCGGCCCTTGAGTGCGTTTCTTTGGCCAATTCAACATGATGATTCAGAGACTGAGAAGTCCCTCGGATTTGCTATTCGGCTTTAGCGAATCAATGCATGGGAAGAGAGGGAAGTAGCTAAAGCACCAAACAACGTCGTCAATAGGGCACAAAGAGATTTTCTCAATTTCCCTCCTTCATCTCATCAGACCGTCCAGCATTTTCGCAAATTCTCGATTAGAAGAAGCTATATTATGAAACTCTCTGACCAAGAGTGGTGTGAAATGATTGGCAAACGCTGCTTTGTTTGGTGTTTGTATATATCCGCAGTCCAATGTCCTCCAGTGTTCCTTTTTGAAAGACAAATACAGACTATCGCCCCCTGCTGGTTATTTCCTCTCACTCAGGTGAAGAACATTCCTGGTAGTTCGCCGTTGGCTGTAGACTTTGCAGTGCCTTCCAATGCAATCTTTTGACCAAGACACAGGTGATGTGAGGCAACGCAGCAGTCTACCTTCGTATTGGCTAGTTCTTTGATGTCAATTTAGTGTGTAAGGGCCTTTGGAAGTTTGGATATTTCTATCTTGCGATTTATTCTCAATGGACTAGTCAAACTGCTTTTTACTATTGAGCCTTTCAGCAGACTCTATTCAAAGCAACTTCAGCTAATTCAGATACGTAATCAGGGAGAAGGTAGGGGTTAGACAGTACAGAGAAAGGTTTATTAGGAGCAGTTAGGGGTCAGACAGTCAGAGACAGGTCATTAAGGAGCAGTCAGGGGTTAAACAGTACAGAGATCGGTCATTACGGAGGAAGCAGGGGTTAGACAGTACAGAGATCGGTCATTAAGGAGGAGGCAGGGTTTAGACAGCACAGAGATACGTCATTAAGGGGGATGCAGGGGTTAGACAGTACAGAGATAGGTCATTGAGGAGCAGTAGGGGTTAGACAGTATAGAGATAGGTCATTAAGGAGGAGGCAGGGGTTAGACAGTACAGAGACAGGTCATTAAGGAGCAGTAGGAGTTAGACAGTACAGAGATAGGTCATTGAGGAGCAGTAGGGGTTAGACGGTACACAGACAGGTCATTGAGGAGCAGTAGGGGTTAGACGGTACAGAGACAGGTCATTGAGGAGCAGTAGGGGTTAGACGGTACAGAGACAGGTCATTGAGGAGCAGTAGGGGTTAGACAGTACAGAGACAGGTCATTGAGGAGCAGTAGGGGTTAGACAGTACAGAGAAAGGTCATTGAGGAGCAGTAGGGGTAGGGGGCATCTTGCTCTAGGATAACTACACATGGGGAGTCATTTGGGTGTGACACCCTCACCACTAGACTCCTCCCATCCCCCCTCCCCCCCGGAGAGCTCCATTGCATTAAACACTGACACGGTCAATTCAACTAACTGATTGACCTCTACAGATTAGCATCACAAACTAATCGCTAATCTTCTTCATTCATTCAGTAATTTTAGGAAGGAGTGTCCAATGTTGACTTGTACTGCATCATCAACTTCCTCTGGTTAAAGTCTCCAAAGTGTTTAAATATTTCAAACATTGTTAACAGGAAACCAGGAAACACATTCCTCCACATATCGTCAGTCGGACACAGCTGGAGTCCTGTGTATCTGAAGCGATACCTCCTGCTCAGCAGCAGCAGTTCCGGGTATCTGAACTGCTGCATTTTGGCACTAACACTGCTAGGCAAAGCGGCTGGAGTCCTGTGTATCTAAGTGGCTCTAATTTAACCCTAACACCAAAAGGCTAAGCAGCCAAAGGCTTGTGTATCTGAACACAGGGCTCCAGACTGCGACCAAATGGTCGCATTATGTGACCGAAATTTGAGGGTGTGCGACCAGATGCAATTTTACATCTGGTCGCAGATGTGCGACCAGTAAATTTGTGTGTGAGAAGGATAGGGAATTGCCACTGTTAGTGGCCAATTTATGGAGGGGGAGGGTCCTAGGGATTAAATATTGAGCTAAACGTCTCTGTGAGAAGGAGAAAGATTTCACAACCTGCTACATGTGTTTGAACAATTCGCAAACTATCGACTCGTTCTTCCGACCTGCGGCTAGTGTGCCAGAGTCCTGCACGGGTCTTATTTTGCAAACCGGCACCCGCAATACTTAAAACCGCATCTGACCTGTGTTCCGACGGAAGGGTGAATTACATTCCGCACCCGCTATAAATTGATATCGACGCACGACCCGCACTAGATAAATTAGACGGAACGCCGGGGAATTTCATTATGTGATGTTTGGCCTGGTGCTTTAGATTGCTGTGCAGAAAAAGCACATCATCCACTGTTGACGGTTTCAGGTGACTCCTCCGCTCCTGAATAACATATCCAGCACCGGAGAAGTCTCGCTCGCAATCGCAAAAACCCGCGTCCGACCCGCGCTGTTCAAGCGTCCGACCTGTACCCGTGTCCGACGCATTATCTTTCACCCATTTCATCCAAATTGTGCGGGTCACCCATCGGGTACCAGCGGGTACCCGAACCCGGTCAGGACTTCATGTGCCATAAAGGGAGGCGCCTGCTAATGCATTCTCAATGGAGAGGCCAGTGGGCAGAGAGGAGGCGCAGCGTCCTGCCGCACGACAAGCGGGCCCACTCCCGGGAAACTGTCGTTTCCGTGCTCATCGAACGCATGCGCGCAAACGTGGAAACAGTTGGTAGATATGAGAATCACAATAAAATGTGACACTGAATTTGAAACAGCACATTGTAATTTCTGCATCTATTATCAAAATATTTATTATTTATACAGTGAAAAAAAAAGAGAAAATCACATTGCCATTTTGATTTGCGGCGTGTGCCCCTAAAACTTCTGGTTGTACCCCTAAAATTTTCAGTTAGGGGCCACAGTGCTCCTAGTGAAAAAAGTTAGTCTGGAGCCCTGGAATAGGTACAATTTAACGCTAACACCACTAGGCTAAATAGCTGGAGTCCTGTGAATCTCAATTGCCTCAATTTAAAGCTACCGCCGCTAGGCTAAGCAGCTGGAGTGCTGATACTCCAGAGTATCTGAATGGATACAGTTTAGCGATAACACAGAGCTTGACTCGGCAGCTGAGGTCATTCTGATTAAACCTTAAGTGTACTTAGCAGTCAGATAAAGTTTATATTCCTCGATTTGGTTTTAGTATCAACATAAAAATAAATGTCATTTGCTGCTACAGATGTTTGTGGTTGAAGTGGAACCAAAACAACCACCATATAAGGTTTAAGATATCCTCATCTGAAAAGGTTTCAGTGTGATGTCATACCTTAAATAAACGTGGAACGAATGTAATGATCTCCAGCTAGAGTTTGATGTGGGTGGTGTTGAATTCCTACGTTGATATTGTGATATTTACCATGCTTGTGTAAAGTTTCCTGCTGCTTATCTGATGAATTCTTCGACAGGCAGTCTGGGCATCCTAACAGCCCAGCAGTAGTGTAGGGAAGGAGCTGGATAAACAGAGTAAGCTCAGCTCTGTGGTGGGATCAGTGTGAGTCAGGCTGTTCAAACAATAAGGTGGATTTAGTGGAAGTTTACCTTGGGCAGGAAACCTACCTGTTCACCTGACCTACATAGAGAGTCCCAGCTCTGGATAGGGAAAATTGGAGAGTACAGTACACACACTTTTTTGTACACAGTAAAAAATGTGTGCACAGACACAAACACACACACACCCTTTCAGAACAGATGCAGAGAGAAAGGGATCATAAAGAGAGATCATGACAGAAATGGTGTTTAAAGAAACTACAGAGGAAATATTAAGTGTTCGTATGAGACATGGGGGGGGTCGGGGGCCGCATGAGAGATGGGGATGGTAATCAGCGGTGGTACTTAATATCATTAAGGCATATCATCCCTCCCAGGGGTCCGCACGGAGGGCCCCTGCCCCGCCCCCTTGCCTGGGGAGATCACTAGAGGCTGGTGGGCGCCTGCTGGGGCTTTAGTTACAGGGGCCCAGGTGAAACCCACCTCCTGTACCTTCCTCAACACATACCTTGCTCTCACTGTCTCTCTCTCTCTGTATCTATATCTCTCTCTCTCTGGCTCTCTGTCCCACTATCTCTCTCTCTCTCGCTCGCTCTCTCTCTCTGGAATTTGTCCTTTCAACCAGCTGCCCTCCAGAGTGTGATGTGCTGGCCCCTGCTGCCCTCGGGGCCCCTGGTCGTTATCCCAACAGCGTAGTTGGACTACTGTGCAGCAGGACTACTGTAGATTTATAGGGGCCCCCAGCCCTCAGGGGCCCCTGGTCGTTATCCCAGCAGCGTAGGGTGACTACTGTGCAGGAGGGCTGACGAGATGGATAGGGGCCCTGGGGCCCCAGCTGAGGGCTTGCCGCTCACACTGGCCCCACTGTCGTGTTTCGGCAGAGCGGGGGGGCGAGAGACTATCGGATGACATGGGACAGTGTTTATGATGAGCCAGCTTGTGTGTTGTCGAGTGTCGATGTGAATCAGGCTCGGCGTTCGTTCACACCCGCATTCATGTTCTTTAATAGAAACTCTCTATATTTTAACATTGGCAGCCATAAATAACTTACTGAGTACGTAGAAAAACAAATCATTCATGGCTGGGGTCTGAAATACTCCCAGGGATGCGTCCTGCCCCCCCTCCCTATGTAAGCCAATAGGAGTCTGCTAGCCATCTGTGGGAATCGATACTGCTGCTGAATCACACTATCATAGTCCGGCCCCCCTTACACACACATACTCATAGCCTCCCTGTGCCCTTATACACACACACACACGCAAGCACGCACGCAAACACACACACACACACACACACACACACGCACACACACCAGGAGCACACACACATGCATATCCCATGAACACACAAGCACATATCCCATGAACAAACACACTCTCCCTGCGTATGCATATCTCCGACATATACACACACTCTTCCTGCTCTGCTTAACGCACATACACAGACACAAACACACATCCCAAAAACACACACACCCTCCCTGCCCCCCCCTTTCATACACACACACACACACACACACACATCCCACATACATTCACAGTCTCCGTGCCATGCTTACACACACACACAAACACACACATTCAACCCCCCCCATAAACACACACCCTCCCTGCCCCCTGCCCCCCCCCCCCCCCCCCCCCCCCCCCCCCACCACATACACACACATCTCACAACCACACACACATACACACAAACTCACACTAAGACTCACACACACACATACGTACTCTCCCTAGCGCCCCCTTTCGCAGACAAACACAAATACACAAACAAAAACACACACACACACTCACACAGACACACAAGAATGATAAACCAACCAAACCCGTCATGGTTATATATGTATAATATGACGTAATGTCATATTGTAATCTCATATAATATATATATTACTTAGAGTTTGGATTTGTGTTTTATGGTTTAATTCGATAGATCATTCTTCATTTAATAATTTAAGAAAAAAGATAAGGTAACAATTTATAATAACGTTAAGCCATAATTATTATTCACAAGCTATTCGTTATTCACAAGCCTTTAGTTAATGATGAACTTATGTGTAATGTTAAACTGTGATGATCAGAGGTGGGTAGTAACGCGCTACATTTACTCTGTTACAAATACTTGAGTAACTTTTTGGATAAATTGTAATTTTAGGAGTAGTTTTATTGCAACATACTTTTACTTTTAGTTGAGTATATATTTGAAGAAAGAACGGTACTTTTACACCGTTCCATTTGGCTATGTGACGGTCGTCACTTTCTTTATTTATATCTTTTTTTCCATTAAATGCGAGATATATTTCTCTCCCTGAGGGACGTCTTAAGCCAACATTTCTATCACATGACTATTTTAACCAATAAAAACCTGACAAAATGATCTTGCCAATCAAATACAGCCACTTGAGTCACATGAAAAGTGTTTTTAATAGACAAAAAAACCTTTGTCTAATGGCTCCGGTTCCGCGCTCCGGTTCCGCGCCAATGTTGTGTCGGTGGCCGTGCCGTGCTATGTTGAAAGGAGCAGAACACGCAGATTTTAGCGTCTATCTGGGTGAGTCCAGAAAATGAAAGAAACCGTAAGAGCCAATCACAACTTCTCACACAGTAACAATCAAACAAACTCACACATACTCACAATCACACAGACACAAACTCACACACACTCTCAATCACATAGACACAAACTCACACACATTCACAATCAGACAAGCTCTCATTCACACAAACTCACACACTAACAATCACACACTCACAATCACATTGACACAAAGTCGCACACACTCCCAACCACAGAGACACTGTTCTTCTTTGACGCACCTTTCCTGTTCTCCCTGTACTCACTTTGCATGCCCTGAGTCTGTGTGTGTGAGAGTCTGAGTGGTCTCTTTTTTCAGCCTCTGTACACACGTTAGGTGAGTTTGCCAGCAGGTTTTGATAATTTTATTTAAAGGTTGATGTATTTAATTTTGCAAAGAATTAATTTATTGTTTTAGTTCAAGGGTTATTAGTTTTAATTTTAAAGACCTTATTAATTGTTTTATTTAAAAGGATGTTATTTAACATATCTTTATTTGAACATTGCTGTTTTTATATTTTGTGTCTATTTTGTACCGTTTGTGTATTTAAAAAAGAAATCGGAAGAAACTCAGTACCTGTACTGAGTATTTATAGTCTTAAAGTAACAGTACTTTTATTTGAGTGCATTTTTTGGCTACTCTACCCATCTCTGGTGATGATAAACCAGATGTGTGATGGATAGATCAGTATACCGGTTGGTACAGACAATCATCTTGATTGACACGCCCCCTTTGTGGTGTCAATAGATGGTATATTTTTACATTGCATTTAATGGCTAATGAACACACACACACACACACACAGACAGACACACACACACACAATACCTCTGGTTGTAAAATACTGGGTTCTTTATCATACCACTTATCAATCATCTTAAAATATATATTATTGTTTCCGTCATTAACTCAAGGCTTACAAATTACATGATTGAACTTTACTATAAAGTGTTACCAATACGACACGTAATTTGCTCTATTGCATATAAAACATAATTGATATATTAAGATTGGAGAATAAATGATAAGAGGATGTCTTGTTGCCTGGATACATCCAGCAGCCAACAGCTCCTCTCTGCTCTTACGGCTTCCATTAGAAGGTCATTTCCTTCCGATTCCCCTGAGGTCATATCCTCTTTGAACCTCTTGAACAGACATCCCCACAGTGACCCAACCGGATATTTAACTCCACATGATTGAGGACCTGTTGTAGGCCAAGACTCCTTCATATGATTTTTTAAAATCATGTTAACCATAATAGTCTGGGACCTCTAAGTCTATTTTAGATTTCCAGGGGGCCCCTCTCTTTCTCTAGATTTCTTTGCCCAATTGTCAACGGACGAAGACCCGAATACCTCCAGTCACAATTAGATGGACTTAACGATTCAGAGCATCGAAACGTGAGACTCCTCAGCGGCAGCAATCTTTGTTATTTATGTTTCAAAATACCTCAAGGGCGCTCTCATAGTGCCCCCCTCTTTATTGTCATTGTATTAATCACGCATGTTATGTATATACACAATAGTTTATGGAAGCTAAGTTTAATATAAAAGATGAAGAGAAATATCAAAATGACTGACAAAAAGGGCAGACAGTGGAGGTAGACCTTGCCAATATGAGTAGTTCAGAGGGACTTCTGCTGTGCACAGCTCCCCCCAGCCCCCAAGAAGGCAAATGTTAGTTTTATTGCGGTGGGTAAACAATACAACACATCCACACTCGTTCCATCTCCACACCTCTTTTAGCCCGGGTCGTCCATGAAAGGACAGGTGTGAACGTGAGGAGGTGGGGGCGGCGGACAGCTGCCTCCTGCTCCTGTTAATGGAGATCCAGGCTGGGGAGGAGGAGGAGGACGAGGAGAAGCCCCTACCCCTCTCTGGGCTGACAGGTCGTTGGGAGACTAGAAGTCTCTTCCCGTCTCTGATTAATGGAGCTATCTGCTGTCCTTCATCCCCCCCCCCCACCCCCCTATTGGGATGGGTTCCTATTGAGTGAGGGGCCGTTTATTTGCCCACAACAGATGGGCCCCCTGGGGCCAGGGGCTCGTTTCCACCTCTTCTGCTGCGGGGGGCACCCCAGCATGCTCCATCTTCATCTGGCCCCAGAATCCTTAACACCGGCCCTGCTCAGAGGTCACCTCTGCTGCCCTGGTTCCCCACTAACTTACTGCTGGAGAATGAATGTTGTTCTGTCTTTCACAACTTTCACCTGTCTCTCTCTCTCTCCGTTCCTCTCTCTCCTTCCCCCTCCCCTCTTTTTCTCTCTTCCTCCCTTCTATCCATCTCCCTCTTCTCTCTCTCTCTCCCCCCCATCTCTCTATCTCTTTATTCCCCCTTATCCCCCCCCCCCCCCTCTCTCTCTCTCCCTTCCTCTCTCTCCCATCTCCCCCTCCCCTTTCTCTCTCCTCACCCTCTCCTGTTCTCCATCTCCCTCCCAGCAGGGGACATGGCTCTCTGGCAGCATGACTGATGGGCTTGGTCGTCCCATAGGGTCTGTGTCTGTGGGTTGGCCGTGCGACGGTACCATACAGTATAAATACACCCCTGCTGTCACAACACGGCGGCGTTCCAGTTCAGCAGAAGCTCCGCTTGGTCCAGTTTCCTATGCCCTCCCCGACAGGGCACTGTTGACATATTTGGGGCATGATCCTCATCCACCGTCATACCAGATCCGTGTTTGCAGGGTTTAGGTTCGCCTCGGCCTAAATCCCCTCGAAATCTCGACAATATCTCTTCCGTGCGAAAGCGGGTCTGTTGTCGAATGGCGACATACGCCGTCTTACCGGCGGCTATGAGACGTGAGCGTCTCGTTTGTTTTGGAAGCGTTTCAGTCAGAATAAAGCCCCAACTGACAATGGGGGGTTGTATTTATGCCTTGAGTCATTCCTGTCTAGTCTTCTACAGTGGAATGCACGAAGCGAAGAAGAGGCGTCAAAGATTTGACTTGCAAATTCCCTGGTTTATTGACTATGGGGAGCCAATCAGCAGCCCCTTCACCATTATCTTCCACCAGTTATCTGCACGTTTACCCAGTTGACAGATTGACGGTTGACGTTTGTAACATTTTCCGGGCCGTGTCTGAACAAACACTTGAAATGTTTCCAAAGGGTGTTGATAATCTTAAGGAGATGGTTTTGTATGATGCCACCCTTTCTTGCATCTCTGACTTCCTACGCGTTTATGAATCGCTGTTAGCTATAGTGGCTCAGTGAATTCAGATGTCAGTAAGGAGCAGGTAGGGGTTAGACAGTGCAGAGACAGGTCATTAAGGAGCAGCTAGGGGTTAGACAGTACAGAGACAGGTCATTAAGGAGCATATAGGGGTTAGACAGTACAGAGACAGGTCATTAAGGGGCATATAGAGGTTAGACAGTACAGAGATAGGTCATTAAGGGGCATATAGGGGTTAGACAGTACAGAGACAGGTCATTAAGGAGCAGCTAGGGGTTAGACAGTACAGAGACAGGTCATTAAGGAGCATATAGGGGTTAGACAGTACAGAGACTGGTCATTAAGGGGCATATAGGGGTTAGACAGTACAGAGATAGGTCATTAAGGGGCATATAGGGGTTAGACAGTACAGAAACAGGTCATTCAGTAGCTGGTAGGCGTCATCTTGCTCAAGGATGACTACAGGTAGAATGCGGACATTGGAGATTGAACCCAGAACTTTTCAACATTATATTCAGTTATAAATTCATCAGTTAGTAATATGGGATAAGGGTATTAAATTAGAGATTGTGATGTTACGAGACTAAGTCATAGATGGTTACGTCTAAGGGTCAGGTTATGCGGTGGTTGGAGCCAGGTTCCTGCATAGCATGGTGGGATGTATGTGGTGTGCGTTGTGTGTCCACTATCAGGCGAGGGCAGGACAGCGGTCTTCGGTTGCTGCTGAATCATGTCTCCAGCCAGTGTATGTCCCCTGCAGATTACGGCCGTTCGGTTCCCCCAACGTTCTTCATTGTCCTCTGGACGCTGTGAGGGGACGTTGTGGTTTCCAACTATCGTAAAGGTCACAGGTTGAGCAGAGGAGTAGGGGGGCCGGGCATAGAGCGTGGTGTGGTTTAAAGATCTAAGATATAAACCTCCTGAAGCTGCTTCAGGCTGCTGCATGAGTGGAGAGACACAGGGGTCTGTTAAATGTATTCATAATGCAGGGGAAACAGTGACTCTAGACGTAAGTAGTACGCAGGAACAGTTTGATACTAACAGAATGGGGACTAAGTGTAGAGAGACCGAGGGAGACAGTGTGAGTGGGAAGTGTGATGGCTATATGCATTGTGTAAATACAAGTAGGAGGGCGATGTGTAATGCTATATTCAGGGCCAATACAAAGTGTATATCTAAGTAGAGAGCCAAGTGTGATGGCTATATACATAGTACACACATGTGTCCAAGGACAGAGTGCTACACAGAGTGCTGGGCTGGACAGTGGACTGTTATTGTAGCTGGTTCCTTTGTGGGGGTGACTGTGAGCTGCAGCTGATCCGCCGACAGCTCTTTGTCCCCACATGGATGTACCATCTCCCTGGGCCCAGGCCAGCGCTAAACACACTCATCCCCTTTCACAAAGACTGCTGCGTCAGCACGGCCCCCAGTCCCAGACGCCCAGCCAGACCCCCCGGGCCTCCGCTCTCACCATGCCCAGAAAAGGAGCTTGTCTGCGGGGACGGAGGCTAGGCCAAGAGGGGCCTGGTCCTCGTCAGGCTGGAGGTGTTTCGTCTGCGGCGAGCGCGTCTCGCAACTTTAAACAAGCGGGAGACGACGTGTAAATATTTAGCCGGCCGCGCGTTCGCCGAGTTAAAGGGAGAAAGTAATGCATGGACATCCGCCCTCTCTCCCTCCCGTGTCTTATCTCCAGAGGTTAGGGTTAGGGTGAGGGTTAGGGCGGGGTTAAAACACTGCAAACAAGCGCTCACCAGGCTTTCAGCGCTTAAGGAGAAAGTGGAAAACAATTAATCACAGAAAAACGCCAGGACCGCACTGTGGAGGCCACACTGGGAACGCTTTGTTCCAGCGTACACACACACTCACACACACACACACACACACACACACACACACACACACAGCAAGCAACACACTCACACACATGGCGAGCCACACACCCACACACTCAACAGTTGCTGATTAATGTCATGCATGGGATGTGAGCTGTAGGACTCTGTGTTCTGTGAAGGAAGGTTAGCATTTGGCTCGAGTCAGCAAGCGACAGGGGAGACGCAGACTGTCAGGGTGGTGCTGGGGGTCACAGGGTCATGGGAACACAAGGGGTGGGGGTCTTGAAGGTCATCGACAGGCACAGTCAGAACCTCCTCTACCTAGAGAGCCAGGGGTTGGAGGTCTCGACCTCCACACAGCTGTACGCGTTGCGGCTGTTCTGTCCGACATGCTAGGCATTAGGGAGACAGAGAGAAAGAGAGAATACAGACAAAGAGAGAGAGATATATAGAGACAGAGAGAGACAGAGAGAAATACCGACAGAGAGACAGACAGAGCGACAGCCAGATTGATACAGACAGAGAGAGAGATAGAGACAGAGCGAGATACAGAGATACAGAGAGAGAGATAGACTGACAGACAGACAGAGAGAGAAAGACGGAAAGAGAGACAGACAGAGGAAGGGAGCGACAGAGACAGGGTTAGAGACAGAAGAGAGGATTAATTATTCATCATTATAACACAGCTTTGATGAATCCTCAATTCTGATTGGTCGATAACAGCATTCAACGGTCTGTTATTGCTGAATAGCAGCTCGCTGCTATGATTAACAGACTCTTGCTGTGGACGCTGAATGAAACTTTTTAATCGAACAGACCATTATTTTGCGGAAGCACTCAAATAATCGTTAAATCAATAAAATATTTGTGGTTTTACTCATGTAAGTAGACGTGTAATCGAGGTGTAAACATTGCAGAACTCTGCATGTCTGTTTCTGCTTTGATGTCCATTGGAACGAGATGAATGCATGTGTGTGTGCGTGTGTGCGTGCGTGCGTGTGTTTGTGCATGCGTGCCTGCCTGCGTGCGTGCGTGTGTTCGTGCATGCGTGCGTGCGTGAGCAAGCGCCCATGCCTGTGTGAATAGATGTGCTGAACACACACCTCGCTGAGTGACTATAATTACCTCCGCAGTTCATTCCCTCCCTGGCAGCGCATACCAGTGCAGGATCCTCAAGGCCCACATCTCCCCTCTCTTCTTGGAAAGCGTTTTACGGCTGCACCCTGGGGCCGCCAGCCTCCGAGCGTACGACTTGTGACATTAACATAAATCACGGTCGTAAAGCGCTATCTTTGTGATCTTCATTATCTGCAGCCACAGACGCTGCAGAAGACCCAAGGAACCCCAGGAAAAATGTCAAACATTCTGAGAAACATCGTTGTGGCCGTCATTGATAATAAACCGAAAGGGCATTGAAGAGGTTCAAGGAATTTTTCTGCCGTTTTTAATACTTCAAATGTATCCAATGCTTCAGATTGGGTACATTTGGTACTAGACAAACTGTCCCTACCTCTTATGACCCCATAAGTATGCCGCCAAAGGTCAGGAAACCTGGTTCCATTTGGTAAATCCCCACCGTATGTTTCGGAGGGTGGGTGACTGGAAATGAAGATGTATGCAAAAGAGGTGACATATCGCGTTGTCACCTGATGTTGTTTCAGGGCCACATGATGTTGTTTCATCTTCCCAACACGGCTGGAAAGCCCCCCCATCATCAAAACACAACATAAAACCTACATTCACCTTTTACCTTGTCAGCACATTTCCTCAAAAATAAAATAAGAATGTCATCCCAAGTTAGTGTTTGTCATCCCTGCCCGTTACAGTACTATGGATAATCAGTCTGGGTTACCGCTCTACCAAATCAAACGCATCCTCATGTTAAACCCACCAATAAGGCTCTGCTTTATTTTTGACACAGCCTATGTTTTTGAGTATCGCTCTGTTGAGTTGAGAGTTGAGTGTCTTGGCGTGGAGCACTGTGAGATCCAACACAGAGAGACGACCCTTGAAAACCCATTGCAAACACAACTAGTGGCCCCTCCCTCCCTCCATCCCTCTCTCTGTCCGTCTCTGTCTGTCTGTCTGTCTCTTTGTCTCTCCATCTGTCTCTCACTCCCCCTCTCTCACTCCCTCTCTCTCTCTGTCCCTCTCTCTCTATCCCTCTCTCGCATTCCTCCATGATACTCAGCGCGGGATAACCAATCAGACACAGTCATGGAAAAACCCTTGTTTAATTTTTGCCGCCTGATTCCAGGAGGGTGACAATGCGTTCATTCTCTGGACAGGAAATAGAGTCCCGGACGACGTTACAGCAATGTCAGCGTTTCAAGTAATATGATTTGCGGGGTGCTTTCCTAATGGAGGAGGCAGGACAAAAGATCAAACAGCAATAACAGAACAAGAAATCATTGATAATCTGGGTCGAGGCTCGCAGTATAATTGTTGTCGTATACTTGGTGAAAAGAGGACAGGAAGTGACATCAACGGACAGGACAGCACATTTCTTAAACCACCATCGGAGGTGGTTTCAAATCTATCCGGACGTATGCGGTTTCGTGTTAGGATTTGTGTGGACGCCTGAAACGCAAACGATGACGTCATTAGCCCGATGCGGTCTCGCAATGACTCCGTCTTTACGGAGATATTCCTGAACCGCATAAAACAAAACCGGATAGTTTTCGCCTGTTTCGGCTCCGTGTGGACGGGGCCTAAGTGCCTGGCGCTTGAGACTTGGTCATATGGTGCAAGATCAAACCCCTGTCTTCTTAGAAAGCCAACACATGCTTCTGAACTCCAAAGCGCAGCCAAGGAGAACATCACTGGTGGGGAAACTGCTGTGTGGGAGTTTAGAATCACTCAGAGCCTGGACATTTCAGATTAACAATACATTAATTTTCCTCAGAAGCTTGCCAGGGCGTCCTTTATCTCTGTAAACACAAAACTGCCTGTTTTGCAGAATTTGTAGGCCACCAGGACAGGATTTGGCCATCTGAGATGCACTGGTTTTCCAGTTTGTAGAGTAGTATTGACCAATTACATTTGACATTTGACATTTGGGCGGTAGTTGCATGCAGATAGAGAGTTGGTGTGGAGAGAAACAATCTGATTCATCGGCTATCGTCTAAGGCCGACTCGGCCGTTGATTAGCTTTGATATTGGTTTATAGAGATCAGCCGAAATATCGTCTGGACCAGAAAATCCTTAATAAAATATCGAAAATAATGACGGAAGAAGAGGAAGAGGATGTCTTTTCCCGGTTGTCTGTTGGCCGGCTACACCCAAACCCCACATATATTGCCCGTTGTCCATTGATGAAAAATTGTTGTGGACGATGGTTTCTGAGAAGGGAAGGTCCCAAAATAACTAACAATTGCATGCAATTATACAAACACTGTGGTGGTTTTATTTAAATACCGTCTGCAGTACTGGTTAAGGGTTTTATTGCGGGAACCTCAGACGTGTCAAACTGAATCAAACTTTCATTATTGATGTGTTGAAAAATAACAGAATGAGTCAAGGACTTGTTCTCTTTCCCCCCCTCTACCCTCTCTTTCTCTCTCTTTCGCTCTCTCTCTCTCTCTCTCTCTCTCTCAGCACCTGTTCAGAGATGCATGTTCATTCTTATTATTTGTCTGTCTTGGATCTACAGCTCTCAGTCAGAGAGGGTTTTCCACTCTCTATTCACCCTCTCTCTCCCCCTATAACATTTGAACGGTATGAAACGGATACGTCTGTATACATATATATATATATATATATATATATATATATATATATATATATATATATATATATATATATATAACCTTACTCATTGGAATAACTAATAGAATTACAGGAAATAATAACGATAGTAGTTTGTAATTCAAACCTGGCGGTGGGTTCGCTGATCTAGTTCTTTATTTCCGTCCTGGCGTATGTTAGCTCCTTGGCGCGCAGCATTGGAACGCAACCAGGGCTGTTCTGAGCCCGCCAGTTGCTGGTAGCAGCGCTAACGTTAGCAGCTCTGACTCAGTCAAATGAGTCGACACATTTAAACTTCCAGCAGCGCCGGCGCAGTTGTTGTCACGGTGACTGCAGGAAATCTGATGGGAGTATATATAGCGATATGGATGAACTTTGATAACCCTAGATCTTGGGATGGATATCCACCTTGATATTTGCCAGAAAACAGAGAAATTAACTCTGGTTTAATCTTGGGATGAAGGCATCAACGGTTCTGTTTCTGACCTTTACGTATAATGGCCGCATCAATGTATAATTATTTTGTTTCAATAATGTAGCACACACTGTAAAATGTTGATCGTCTTTACTTTACATTTTTGGTCTCCATATTCTTATGACTGATACTCATATCATGAGCGTAGATTTATTTTCCATTCATTTGTGTGGTTTTAACTCTTATTTCAATTTATTTCGATTACTGTCCGGTACTTTCTGCCTTGACAGTCAGATTTCCTTTCTGGGATTAAAAAAGCGCATCTCGTCTCATCTTAAACTCCTCTTCCAGCCTGTCATCCAATCAATGTAGCCGGAATATCAAACCGCAGATCAAACGTCTCGGCTGTACCATCCCTCCCGAGAGCCCGCGCTCGGGGGAGCCGCTCAAACCAAACTGTTGACAGACACGTTTGACTCCAGGAAGTTGTCCATGTACAGGATCTTCCTGTGGGACCTCCTGGCTTCATGACTTAGGGGGGGGTCATGGAGGGGTCAAGGGTCAATCCCTGATACTGAGCCCCTACTAATGAGTCCGGAGACCCCTAGCAGGACGGAGCAACAATAGAAGACGGTGGTTGTGGAGGTTTCCACAGCTGAGCATCAACGCCACCGTGGCGGTCGGGGTACACTTGTGTGTGTGTGTGTGTGTGTGTGTGTGGGTGGGGGGGGGGGTTGACCTTTGACCTGACTTGTGGTTCTGGTCAGGTGGTGGCAGGGGTCATTCTGGGGTGTTAATGTGTTCAGGGGGGTCAGGACTAATGAGCTTGTTGTCGATGAGAGACATCAGCATGGTGTGTGAGGGCAGTGTCGGGCTGGGTGTGGGTGGGGTTGGGGTGTGGGTGGGGGATCAGGGTGGTTGCAGGGTGGGGGGGGGTCAGACTCCTTCTGAGAAAGCGTCTGGTTTCACATTCCTCCTGGGGTACGCAGCGTTGGGGATGCGAGGCAGCTGGACGTCCCAAGTCGCTGACACGGCTTCCATTCAACTGGACAGGGTGCAAACCCCCCTCCCTCCCACCCCAGGCCCACTCCTCACACCCCACCCTTAACCTTTTAGAGAGAGAGAGCACTGGGCCAGAGGGGATCAGGGTTACCGAGGGCACGGAGGGCAGGGGACTGCAGGTCAGGTTGGGGAGGCTGGGGGGGTGAGGATGGAGGCTGGAGTGAGGGGGTGAGGAGGCTTGTAGTGAGGAGGATGGGGTTGAGGATGGAGGCTGGGGTGTGGAGGTGGAGGAGGGATTGGAGGCTGGGGTGAGGGGGTGAGGAGGCTTGTAGTGAGGAGGATGGGGGTGAGGATGGAGGAGGGGGTGGTGGCTGGGGTGAGGGGGTGAAAAGGCTGGGGGGTGAGGGTGGAGGCTGGGGGTTGACGGTGGCTAAGGAGGCTTGGAGTGAAGGGCTGGAGGCTGGGGGTAAGGAGACTTTGGGGTGAGAGGGTGAGGGGTGTGGAGGCTGCAGAGTGAGGTTTTCCATCCCTGGGAATGCTTTATGGCCGGTGGGACCGGCGATTTATCATCAAGCGTCCAAGTAAGTGGCCGGCCGTGTGCCCTGCGTTGTCTGATGTCGCTGTGCATTGGCTGCTTGTGAAACCTTGTGATCATGTGGTTTTACACCACAAGAGAATAGTCCCTGTGTCACCGCACACAGCCCTGGAACATACGTATTAATATCCACACAAGAATATGGGAGGAATGCCCTTAAATGGAAGAGAGAGAGAGAGAGAGAGAGAGTGAGTGCACCGGGTTCAGCATGTGAACATGTGTGGCTAAATAAAACTGCACTGCATTCTGGGTAGCCACAGCGCAGCGCCTGTGCCGCATTACGCTGCTTGGCACCATGCAGCTCCACTTTTAGGCAGAGCGCGAGGGGAGCGACATGCGCTCCAAGAATAGGAGGTTGAATCACGTGCACCTCCTCCTCCTGCTCCCCCCCCCCCCCCTCTACTCCTCCTCCTCTCAGAACATTCCACGCACGCCGCCAGCGGGACATTCCTCAGAGGTGACAGCGCTGCCAGGTCCGCTCGCTCCTCGTTTTTCCCGCCTTGTGTGGGCCGCGCGCCGCCACGTGGCCCGGGACATGGCCATCTCCGGCCCGGACTTGGCACCGGGCGTCGGCCGTTGGACGTCCGCCCGGGGAAGTTCCATCACAGTGGAGAGCGGTTCATATCGTAGGTTCGCTTGGCGGAGAGCGACGCAGGCAGCAGCTGACGGGGTGTGCAGCTGAGGGAAGAGTTGTATTACTCAAGTATTAACCATTCCTTGGTAGTAAGACTTTCCCTTGAAGGCTCTGGCCCCGGGAGTGAGTCAGGAGCGCCTGGTCACATCCTTTCGTCAAGAGGGTTTGCGGTCCAACCGGCTAGTAACAGGCCAAGTCTCCTCCAGAGACCACGGGAGTCTGTAGAACACTGTAGAGCACTGTGAAACCCTATTTCAAGAAACTGGATTCCCAGGTTAACAGGATATGTTCAGCAGAAATCAGGACAGGCCTGAATTGTTGGTTTCAGATACCAAGCTGAGACTAGCACAACAAAATGTTAAAATGAATAGATCTGTTTTATGTTTTGTTGAGTTTACTCACATGATCCCAATGTGAGTGTACTCACATGATCCCAAATCTTTCCAAATGTTCAGTGTCATACCCTTATCCCCAACAATATTACAGCAGTGATCTCATTTATTTATGTATTTTATATATCGATCACAAGTACGATGTGTTACTATGACAAGTGGCTCATGCCAGCCACCAAGCTATGGTGTATGGTAATGTTGCAACAACGTTCCTCATGCGTTGGAAATAAACTTTTATTTTTGCATAATTATAGTTCTTGTTTGTCCACAGATAACAGGGTAGCGCTGGGCTACCCCATGGTTGAATTTGCTGCATAAAAGCTTAATGTTGCAATAGCTCACATTTCTTCCGGCTATCTCATTAGAGTGAAAGACTGAATACTTTTGAGTCCCGTCAGATAGACCTTCCCCTTTTCCCACACTTGGACACGTCATCTATCTACATCCTATGTTATTGTTTTGATAAACGAAGAATGTGTTGCCTAGATGGCTTCAACAAGTCTCCGAGCCCGGTGACTGAAGCAGCCACGACAGCTCGGGTATTCCCTCGATCACATTATCAGGGTGCGATAGATTACGGCTTTTGAAGCCTGTCATGAACGCCCATTTTTCAGATTCAACCTATCCGAGATCGAGGGAACTTGTGTTTTGAGATTTAAATCATAACCATAAAATATCCTGACTGTCTCGGAAAATGCTTGCTTGAGTCAAAGTTCAAGCCAAAACAAATCCCAACCTGCTACTGGAAACCGGGCCCTGGAGGTCAGCAGCTGCTGTTTTCTATCCTATCAAGATTACAGATGGTTTTATTGTCATATGCACAACAATTACAAAGCAGTCGCTGGCAATGAAATTCTTTAGTCTTGGGCTCCTCCAACAGTGCAATATAAGAGAAAGTAAAAGTATAAGAGAAACACAAGTAGGAAAGCTGAGACTTAAATAATAAAAATAAATAAATATAATAATAATAATAATAAAAAGTAAGTGTATAAGAGGAACACAAGTAAGAGACCAGAGACCTAAATGCAAAACTAAATAAATGTAAAATGTAAACAGACGTGTTTATCCAGATGTCGACTGGTATAAAGTGTTATAAAGTGATATAAAGTGTTATAAAGGGACTCATAGTGGTGAGCTTAGTAGCTCAGGTGTTCAGTAGTCTTATGGTCCGTGGGATGAAACTGTCCCTGAGTCTGGTGGTGCCAGACCGGATGCTGCGGTAGCGTCTACCGGACGGGAGCAGCTGAAACAGTTTGTTACTGGGGTGATGAGGGACTTTAATAATCCGGTTAGTCTTCTTCCTGCAGCGCTGAGTGTAGAGGTCCTCCATGGATGGCAGCTCCGTCCTGGTAATGTGATGGGCAGCTTTCACCACCCTCTGTAATGTCTTACGGTCGAGGCCGGAGCAACTGCCGTACCAGGCGGTGATGCAGCCGGTCAGGATACTCACTATGGTGCACTTGTAGAAGTTGCAGAGTATCCTGGAGTCCATGTTGAACCTCCGCAGCCTGCGGAGGAAGAAGAGCCGCTGTCTTGCCGTCTTTGTGATGGCGTCAGTGTGCTGAGTCCAGGTCAGGTCCTCGCAGATGTGGACCCCGAGGAACTTGAGGCTGGGGAGTCAGGGGGGGAGTAAAGCTAGCTTGGTGCTATCACAGAGTTCCAGTAGATCGCTTCATATCTCTGGTCTTGGAGAGGAAACACTTAAGTGTGACTCATAATGTAGACAAACGCCCATGGATTCCTTTTCCCATGCATGATAACCCACTTCAAAAACACTGGTGCATTCCCCACCAATAAGTCTTCATTTCCTTTTTATATTCGATTACATTATCAGTACACGCACACATAGCCTAACACGTCGCGTACAACACTTCATTACAAAAACTATGACGGACATGGCTTTGGGACACATGTCTCAGAACTCCCCGTGTGTTTTTAAGACTGTTGGAGCCTGCGGGGGCTGAATGCTGTCAAGGCTTGGTGCTGGTGCTGTCAAGGCTTGGTTTTGCATAAACACACTCCATCATCGGGTATCAGCTGGAGCTCAGTCAAACAACAGCACTACACCTCCCTGTCCTCAAAATACGCACCTATTAGGTCGTTATGGACGTCAAACGCCACAGCCCTGGGGCCAGAAATGTGTACTTTAACAGCCACCCGCCCGCCCAACATGTGAAACAACATGTCAGAGCAAAGTGTTCAAAGTGTGAAGGTTTTTTTCAAAAACAGTAGCTTGCTTAAGAACAAGGTTGGCCATTCGGCCAACCGGCATATCGTAACGGTCATCGTGGACGCTGTGCGGCGCCGGTTGTCACGGTGACCACTGTGTGTACTCAACGCAATAAAAAGTGAAACAGTCTGGCGGCTTCAGAGACCGCCGCCGCGGCCGGCATGCTTTGAAGTGCCCTCACATCTCCTACCTGCCGTTACAGTCATGTGACCCGGCCAGGTGTACCTGGGAGAGAACGCACACGGTTGACTGATAAGATAAGACAAGTCTTTATTGATCCCGGGGGGGAATTCTGGTACATTCCGAAACACAGACACACACCCACACACACACGCGTGCAGGGAGTTCACACGCTCAAGCTCTCATCTGCTTGGATTTCCGTTCTACTTTGCCGTTGAATAGACAACAGTAGAATTACCGTTGTTTCTTGGGCGGTGGGCTTTGATGTCCATCTACTATGCTTCCCTGTTTAGGACAAGGCAAGGGGAACTGTTTGAGTCATCTATGAAGCTGAGAGGGCGGGGGGGACAGTAAATCCGCGTGTGAAAACCTGCATGACCGCTGACAGTAATATCAGCCCTGTCCCACTCATTCACTCTGTTTTCTGTTTTCTTACAGGCAGTTGGTGCAGGCCCATGCGTTCCACCCATCTCTCCACCCATCCACCTCTCCATCCCTCCAGCTCTCGATCCCCCTCCTCCATCTGTGCCCCTTCAATCCATTCCCTTTCACCTCTCCATCTCTCCCCTCTCCTCCAACCCTCTCGCCCCCTCCATCCCTCCGACCTTGTCAAGTTGGCCGGAGGCTGCAGCTGTAACAGGACTCCAGATATGGATCTGAAATGAAGATGTGTACTGGCGGCGACGCACACCCCCCCACACACACACACACACACGTGCGTGCACACACTCACGCTCACACTCAAACTCACGCTCACACTCACACTCACACACAGTGGCTGCACGAATGTTGACTTGTACATACTTCCTTATTTTACTCTACTGGGTGACATCCGCCGGGCCCCTGAGAGTGGCCCCTTTGGGAGACGATGTAGTGGGGAAGTACCTAGCCTTCCAACAGTCACACTGTGGTGGAGCCTCAGAGAGACACCTCAAAGGGGAGCTGTCGAGGCTGAAGTAGAGGCTAAAGAAGAGACTGAAGAGGACTAGAGCCTGAAGCTCTTGAGACAACAGTAGAGACAAAGATGACTAGTCTGGAGCTCTAGGGACAACAGTAGAGACTAAAGACGACTAGAGTAAAGCTCTAGAGACAACAGTAGAGCCTTAAGAAGACTAGAGCCATAAGCTCTAGAGACAACAGTAGAGACTAAAGACGACTAGTCTAAAGCTCTAGAGACAACAGTAGAGCCTTAAGAAGACTAGAGTCTAAAGCTCTAGAGACAACAGTACACTAAAGAAGACTAGAGCCATAAGCTCTAGAGACAACAGTAGAGACTAAAGATGACTAGAGTCTAAAGCTCTAGAGACTACAGTAGAGACTAAAGACGACTAGAGTAAAGCTCTAGAGACTACAGTAGAGACTAAAGCCGACTAGAGTCTAAAACTCTAGAGACAACAATAGAGACTAAAGACGACTAGAGTCTAAAGCTCTAGAGACTCTAGCTCTAGAGACTTAATTTGTCTGTAGCAGAGACTGAAGTAGTCAAAAGGCTGCAGTGAAACCAGAGCAGCGTGTACTGAAGAGGCTGGAGTAGAGTCTACAGCGGAGAATGAGTTTGCCATACAGAGACTGAGTTTGCCATACAACTGTCTGAAGTTAAGGTTTACTGTAGTATTTCATAGCTGTGCTGTTAATGATGTCAAAGTCCATTCAAAGCTCTTCCATTGATAATAACGGAAACAACTTGAAACACCATCCCTCAGCTTGAGGAATGTAGCCATAATTTATGCACACTTCCCTATCGACAATGTACACACCTTTATTTGTGGTTGTGTGTGTGTATGCATGTGTGATGTTTATATTGAATGTAGTATCTGATTTTAACATTGAGTGTTGTATAGGTCGATATACAAATAAAAATATATTTATGTATAGATATAGATACGTGAAGACTTGATATTTGGTTTTTGCCTTTAAAGGAGTTCCTTCTTAAATCTAAAAGTGAAATGAGAGTATGGTTTTCCTGATCGTGGTTGATTAAAAACTACAGATACTGGTGTGCCCTTCCCCAATACACCAAAGACCCTTGACAAACCACACACGCACACAGGCAACAAGCCTTCAACCATGAGCCTCATTCTCTCCAGTGTCAGGACAAGCGAAGCTCAGCAGGTAAAGACTTCATGCCCCACCACACACAATTGCAGTTCAGCGCAGATAATCACACCAGCTATTTGTGTAGCGTGTTTAAAAAGCATTATTTACAAAGTGCTTCCACAGGCAAGACACTGCACTAGCAAGCATTCCTACGTTTAGTCCCACAAAATACTACAAATAATTCAGATTGTACAGAAGGGAAACCGTCAGGTCATAAAGCTACTCTGAGTCACTGTCCCTCAAAGATATAAATGCCAAGACACATGCACTACAAACAGACACCTGACAAATCCCTGATCACTACAGATAAATCCAGGCCGCTTTTGTCCCCCCTTGCTTCCCATCCATTGGAGAGAGGAAGGGGGTGAAAGTTAAAGAGTCCAACAAGCGGAGAGCTAGCTGTGCGGGCTCCCACGCCCGGCCTGCTGCTCTGTCGGAATGTCATGCTTCTCTGACATGAACAGGGACCACCCCAGCCAGCACTCCATCTCCCATGATGCATTAGGAATGGCCGGGTTAAGGTATACCAAACTGATGATGGTTTGTTTATATTTTGAAATGGGTGTATTTTGGTATCAGGTGTCAGAGATCTTTAGGGATTTGAGGTAGGGTTGTATGGCAGGGGCATTTCTAGACTTAAATTACTGGGGCACAGGCCCTCCATTACTCGAATCAAAAGAAAAATGCATGCTGCGTGTATAAAATGTGCTATACAATGTGCTATATGATCTTCCCTTGCTTAGCCAACTGTTACTGCAACTGCCATACTGCTGGCGCTGGAACGGAAACTACTACTGGTAAAGGTAAAAATTTAGAGATATTAGAGAGGACATATTATACCACCAGGTGTAGGTGTGATTAGCCATTACAAGCCGTTTTGAAAAACATGCAGCCTCTGACATCACAGGTGGGTGTGTCCACCTAGATATGTGCTGAATAGATCAGTCTACCAGCCAACCCAGTGGACTGTAGCAAACGTTACTCGTCCATCCGTCGTACATCTAGGTGGACATGCCCACCTGTAATGTCAGAAGCTGCACATTTTCAAAACGGCTTGTAATGGCTAATCACACTCACAGCTGGTAGTATAATATGTCCCCTTTAATCTCAATCATGTTTCTCAAAATTAATGACATTAATATCATTCTCAACATGTTTTTTATGCATAAAAGTCATACCCTGCATTCATATGCAAATAATAACAATAAAACCAAGGTTAGACATTGGGCCATATTTTAACGGTCTAAAACGCAAGTGAGAAGCGCAAAGCGCAAGTAGCTTTGTCGGCGGTTCTATGGCGATGTTGCTATTTTACCGGCGCATAAATGACTCTTGCACCCGGCGCAAATCTAAAAAGGGTTGGTCTGAAGTAGCCTAATTACCCGTAGGTGTGGTTTGGGCGTAACACCAATGAGTGCCATCTCCCATCCCCTTTAAGAGCCATGAGCGCATTTGAATCTGAAGAGTTGACATTTTGACAGTGCATTTGCAGTCTCCGATGAGACAGATGCATGACCAAATGAATTTCAAACTTCAAATCGCTTAGTTTATGCCCAAATAATATGGCCTGATTCACACATGGACAGCGTTTTCTTCCACAACTTCAGAAACTTCAGAGTCCTCAAATAAATTTCGGCAAAGAAAACTTAACACACATATGATATGCGGTAACTGTGGTTCTATTTAATGATATACGCAATACATTAACAAACATTGTTTCTTACCAGTATTGTATGCATTATCGTTATCAACTTGTGTTCCTAATATGCATGTGTCCCTCCATTAATATACATTGCCATGGACTGTATTATGCGTTACGTGTTTAGTTTGCGTGTGTTTAAACAGATGGACGCACACACGCGCGCCCGCTTTCATTAATTCTTTTACACATACACACACGCGCACCCGCGTTCATTCATTCTTTTTAACACTCACTCGCGGTAAAACAATGTTTTCTCCGACAGATAGATCCAAAAAGTTATGGGCTTGTACATGATGTATGTGTCAAGAAAATATATGTTTGCTGTACAGTGTTTGCAGATGCATTGATTTAAAAGTACAACTTATTACCGCTGTATCAGCTGTTATTTCCCAAATAATTTACCAAGAATGTGTGGCTAGGTAGATGAGAGAAGCAAAGTGTATGCACGAGGTGCACAAGCAACATTATGCATGCGCCCTTACAATAGCATCTGAACAACGCGTGGCTGACTTTAAACCAGGTATTTTCTGGTTTGTGGCGCAATTGTTTTCTGAAACTGCAAAATAGCACCAGGGAACGTTTGTGCCAGAACACGCCTCCTCCTTTCGCCGAACCGCCCCTTGGGGCGCAAGATCATTCCCTAATTTACAGGCGCGTGGCGGTGGAGGGAAAAGAAGTCTCTGCGCCAGTTGCAAACTAGCAACAACACATGCGTCAGTGTAGAAAGTCAATTGCGCCGGATGCAAGATAGGGCCCATTAAGTCATTCAACTATTGCACATTTGCATTCCTCTGCTTCCACAATGATAATAATAACTAATAAAAACGTGACGTTGTGTTATCGTTGCTCAATACTTGTTCTTGTTGTTCTTGTTTCGCGCCTCAATCCTGATTCTTGTTTCGCGGTGAAACACGGATGGCTGCGTGCACGCTGGCTACGACATGCAAACTAGCGTGCACGGACAGTAATGTGCATGCCGCGGTGTACGGACCCGGATCGCAAGGTGCGCGCCTCAGCTTGTATTTTGGGTTAAACTACGTTGCTTTGACATTGTGGACTAGAAAAATATATATATTTTACCATCACTAACTATCTTAAAAGGGGTCTAGCAACACCCCTGCAGTACGGTATGGACTAAAATGTATATCATGGTATGATTATAGGCATAGACGTTAACGGTATTATATCACGGAATGTTAATTTTATCTTCTAATTTAAATATAAATGCTTCTGAGGGGTAAAATACTTGTAAGGCAGCAAAACTGCATGAAAAAAATGCAAAATGTTTTCTCAAGTTACTTCCATCTCTGAAAAACACTCATGTTTGATAGCATGGATTTCTTTCTCCACTTGCTAGCAAACCTTGCCGTATAGTTTTGGCATCTCAATTTGGCTGAAGTGTGTGCGGGAAGGTAATGCGTACCTGGGATAGAGTATTTTGACCATCTCTTTGAACCCTTTCTATCTACGTTTTGAAAGGGAACCATGTACTTACACAGGTAAACAGTGACGGCGTTTGTTATCTCGTTCCACCGCTGGCATTTTGTCGTAAGGACAGGCTTTAGAAAATGCCCGCGGAAGCAATGTCTGATATGCAGAGACAGCTTCACGCTACCAGCGCCTGTCTCACGGACCTATCAAAGAAAGGACAGCGGATTCAAAAATGGCGCCCATTCATTCCTATGAAAACTGCTCAATGGCGCAGGGCAACATCAAGGAGAGATTTGCTGCCGCATATTGGGAGCCTAGCCATGCCCTAGTGCATGACGTGCCGGATGCAGAAATAATTTCGTTTTCTAGCATTGTTAGCGTTGTAGCATTATAAACGAGAGGTCTGTCTACAAATCCCTCGGCGACTTTAAATGATAAAAAGTCACCCCCGTAAAACCATTAACGTCATTCATGTTAAGTAAAAGGAAAAACCACGGACACAAGAAGTTAACAGAGCCGTGCTCTAAGCCCTCTCGAATGCCGGGCCGAAACAACATTTGTTTCACTACGACTCCTTTCAGCTGCCCACCTCTCCTCCTGCAGAAAATAAATAATAAAACGGCTTATATAACGCTTGATGGTGTTTTGAGAAAACGTACATTTTATTAGTACATGGTATAAAGATAATTTATGAGCCTTTGATTGATATCGAGAAATTGTTTGCATAGATACATTCCTGTTCCCCCCTTGTATTGAATTGAGTGAACTGAGATATTTACTTCTGAGCCCCATGAATCGAGGGACCCGTCCACAACCCGCTAAAACAGCTGCATACCAGGCTTGGCCGTTGAGCACTGGTGGATTGAGGAAGTATGCACTGCTCCTGAGGGCCTGGTCTGTCTCGTACGGTTAGGAATGAGAGTTTGTGAAGGGACAACTGCGCAAGCACGCAGGCGCGCAGCAAGCGCGCCTGCGTGCCTGGGAAAAGTAACCTTCGCGCCGAATTGAAAAAGGAAGTATGTTTCGTTAGCATATTTTCAGCAGTTGTGTGTAACTTTACTTTTACATGAAAAAGTATTTAGGTTACTGTGTTAACGCGTTACTTACTTTGTTACGCGTTACACACAACACTTTCTACCGGTCACACCGGTCTGACGGTAATGTCAAAATCCATACCGTAGCACAAATTCACACCGGTCTACTTTCTATACCGTTTATACCGTACACCCCTAGTTTGAGGTTTAGGGGCTAGTGTAGAGGTGGTTTAGTTTAGGTGATAGGTTAGAAGTATAGGTATGAGTTTAAAGGTAGCTAAGTTTAGGCATAACGTCAGAGGTTGTTAAATTTAAGGTTAGAAATGGTTATGTTTAGGTGTTGGGTTAGAGATTGTTTATTTTAGGTGTTAGGTCAAGGTGGTTTAGTTTAGGTATTAGTTAAGAGATGGTTTACTAGGTACTGGGTACGGGATGATTGGGGTGAGGTTTTGTTGACACAGTTGCGATCAGGGTAAATAACCGATGGATGTGGTGCATTACAAAGACTAGTGACGCACCCTGCTGAACCCATCAAATATGCATACCACCACAGTCTTTTTACATTGTTTAAACTGTTTAAAATCACTATTTGAAATGACTGTCATCCCAGAGCATTAGCTAGCCGAGAGCACTGAGGAGCATACAGTTAAAGTTACAGGGACTTTTTGAATAGCTTGCGGCTACCTTACACACACTGGTGTCAATGTAACTGTTTGTCTTGGCATGAGTCACAATTCATTTTTTAATTTCATATCCATTAAAATCAGATGAGGATCGGCTCCATGGGCGGAACACTGAACACACAGTTCCAGTTACACAAGAAAAGCGGCATTGAACAAATCTTCCGGCACCCTGGGCCCTATTTCACAAGCTCTTTGACTGATGCATAAACTATTTTCGTCAATGTTCACCGTGTGTATTCGAGACTCTAAGAACCTAACCGACGTGGTTCCCATGGTCCCCGGTTGACCGGGCCCTCCACAGTTCCTTGTCCCTTTTTCTACCTCCTGTGATTTGTTCTCCTTATCTCGCACACATGAACACAAACAAGACCTCGCCGACGAGCCCGGTGTTTGGCGAAGGATGGCTTACACTGTTAACTCGATCCCCTGATTACCACCGGCGATAGACTTCCGTCTGAGATGTGGCGGTGTTTCTTCCTTTATGTGTCAACCGCGACTTGGCATCACATTAGGTCACAACGTATGTGAAATTATTAAGCCAGGCAAGAGATACACGTCGCCACTCGGTCTCTATGAAAATACGACCTGTTCCATTGAGCAGAATGCGCCGTCTGACCCCTGGTTTGACCTCTCCCACTCCAGTCGACGCCTCCCCGTCTTTTGATGTGGCGCCTGTGTTTGTTTGCCAGCGCCACTGGTCTGCTCGGGCCCATTCAGCAATGTGGACTAAATCCCTCGCCCTGGTTTGGCAGCAGAGCTTAACTTGTCTTATACACTCGGGCAGTGGGAAACACGCCGCCCTGGTGGTGGCTCAGGGAAACAGGAGACACCTCACACCTCACGTCAACCTCGAACTAGATGCAGGTCCCTTCACACCGACCGTAAACTAGATACAGGTCTGTTCAAACTGACCTCAAAGATTCAGGTCTCATTCACACCGACCGTAAACTAGATACAGGTCTGTTCAAACTGACCTCAAAGATTCAGGTCTCCTTCACACTGACCTTAAACTAGATACAGGTATGTTCACACTTACCTTAAACTAGATACTGGGCTGTTCACACTTACCTTAAACTAAATACAGGTCTGTTCACACTGACCTCAAACTAGATTCAGGTCTCATTCATACTGACCTCAAACTAGATTCAGGTCTCATCTACACTGACCGGAACCTAAATTCAGCCATAGTGACCTCAAACTAGATGCAGTTCTTTTCACACTGACTTCAAACTAGATTTAGGTCTCATTCACACTGACCTCAAACTAGATTCAGGTTTAATTCAGACTGACCTCAAACTAGATTCATGTCTGTTCACTCTGACCTCAAACTATATACAAGTGGTCTATCTGAACTCGACTAAGACTGTTATATTTCAAGTGTTTGTGAATTGTGTTACTGACAAAGAAATAACAAAGTAAACAGAAATCCAAAATCTGAACAATATGTTCATCTATTCAGAGCTTGATAAATGCAATTATAAAAAGGCACTTTGTCTCTCTGTTGTTCCCTTTTCTGTCTGCTCCATGTCTCTCTAAATGACTAAAAGTGAATGAATCATCAGCGACAAACAAGCCGGCAGCCAAAATAAAACGATTGTTTGGTCATTTGTTGATCGGCCTTCAGACAATGACTTGGCAGTGTGAGTCTATCTTCCAGTATTTACAGAGGAAGTGACTCTAACTTAGATGAATACTTTGCGGGTGTTCAGTAGGGTATTACGGTCCCACAACGGTAGAGAGGCGCTTACAGAGCATGCTCTGTAACTTGGCCTTTGCTTCTTCCTAATGTATTTGCGCCGCGCGAGAGCGCTCCATTCACAAATCTGCAATCGTTGACCTCTGTGACAGTCGGCAACGAGAGCCGTGCAGCCGAGCCGGTGGCTCGCTGCCAGCTGGTGGTAACCAAGCCACGGCTGGGAGCAGGTCGCTGAGCTGCGGGCGTACTCTGGATTGTGTGGAATTCATTGTATAAAATAGAGTTTTCACTCTGCGAATGATAATGAATTATTAAATTCATTATCATGAACAGTGTGTAACGCTGGAATCCTCTAATCTTTTTACACACCGTTTGCAGATTCCCCTGCTATGTCTGTGTACACAGTCGTGTATATGTGTGCGCCCGCATGTATGTGCTTGTTTGGGTTTTGCGTGTGTGTGTGTGTTTGTGTGTGTGTGTGTGTGTGTGCGTGCGTGCGTGCGTGCATGTGTGTGTGTGTGTGTGTGTGCGTGCGTGCGTGCATGTGTGTGTGTGTGTGTGTGTAGAAGAGGGGCCCCTCATGTTCTCAGTAAAGAGAAATGAAACTTGTTTTAACAGAACATGTATTTCAAAAAACGCTGCCTCCCTGAGAAACGTGTGTGTGTGTGCGTGTATGTGTGTGGTTACTGTATGAATGAGTGTGTATAGCTCTACTGCAGTATCAACTTTAGTACAGCTATGTAGTTCATAGTATGAACATATATACTTTATGAACGTATATACTTTTTCATGAATTATGTATACATGTGTACATACATACAGTATACATACATGCATAAAAAAAGTGCACTTTATTTACCTTATATGTGTGTATGTGTGTGTGTGTATGTGTGAGTGTGTGTGTGTGTGTGTGTGTGTGTGTGTGAGAGAGTGTGAATGGGTTCATTCGCAAAGGGGTGGGGGAATTAATGTACTTAATAACCACCTTATCTCATTCCTTAAAACCTTAACACCATTCCGCTCTCTGTCGCTGTCTCTCTCTTTCACTGTCTGAATCTCATCCCTCTCTGTCTCTGTCTCTGTCTCGGTCTCTGTCTCTGTCTCTCTCTCTCTCTCTCTCTCATGTACGATCTGGGCTAGGTCTGAGTGGTCCTCCCTAGTCCCCACCGCTCCCTGCAGCAGCAGATGGAATCTCTGGGTCTTAAACTGCCCTGGCGTCTTGCCATCGTCTTCAGCTGACTGCGGGAGGAGTTCAATGAAAAGGCTGAGCGCAAGGGTGACAGACCGGTTCTGTGGCCCACTGGGCTGGACCTCACAGGACTGCGCCCAGACCAAGGACTAGAGCTGGGAGAGGGAGGAGAGGGAGAAAGGGAGAGGGAAAGAGATAAAGATGGAGCGGGAGGGAGAAAGAGAGAGAGAGTGGGAGGGAGAGGGAGAGAGAGTGAGAGAGAGAAAGAGAGAGAGAGAGAGAGAGAAAGAGAGAAAGATAAAGGTGGAGCGGGACAGAGAGAGAGAGCGAGAGAGGGAGCGAGAGAGAGAGTGAGAGAGAGAGAGGGAAAGGGGGAAGAGAGAGAGGGAGCGAGAGAGGGGGGGAGAGAGAGAGAGAGAGTGAGAGAGAAGGAGATAGAAAGAAGGAGATAGAGAGAAAGATAAAGCTGGAGCGGGACAGAGAGAGAGAGAGTGAGAGGAGGAAAAGGGAGCGAGAGAGTGAGAGAGAGGCAGCGGGAGGGATGGAGAGCAGCCAAGAACTGTTCCTGAAACGTATTTTCTCACATGTGGGAGGAAGGTTATCCCTCTCTCCTTCTTTGCCTCTCTCACTCTCTCCCTTCCCCTCCCTCTTTTTCTCTCCCTCTCCATCTATCTCCCCCCTCACCCTCTCCCCTACCTCACCCCCCTTCCTTCCTCCCAGTCTCTCTCCCTCTCTTTGTTTGGCTTCATTAGATGTCTTAACATAACATAAGTCACTATAAGTTGCAGTAAAAGGCGGTGTGTGTGTGTGTGTGTGTGTGTGTGTGTGTGGGGGGGGTGTGTGTGTGTGTGTGTATGTGCACGTGTTTTAAACACACGTCTCTAATCAAAGCCTTGGCCCGCGCTGTGGAACATCGGAGCCAGAGTCACAAAGCGATCCAGCCAGGAGTTCAAGGAACACTTAGAGTTGAAGGGAATAATCATGAGAAAAGTCAGACACATTATTACCAGGATAATAAATATGTACTAGTTTATTGGCCATTCTAACAATATTTTACGCATAGCAGACTGTGAGAAAGTATCATAAATCGGTAACAGGCTCATAAAAAGCCACTTAATTAAGATGAAAAGATATCAAATTGAGATGGAGCAAGAACTGTCAATATGTGGAAAAGTCGATCAATAATAATGCAAATCAATAATATTGGATTTGCATCCCTCGCTCAACTGAAGAGGTTGTATCCCTGTCAGGAAGAGGTATTTATAGCTGATGTGCAGTTATAAATACATATTTCTGCAGAGTTCTTCCCTGAGGCAAGGAAGCACTGGTGTAGACACACCGTGCACACGTACACGCACACGGTGCACGCGCCCCCCGTACACATGTACACCTCGCACACGCACACCGCGCACACACACATCGTGCACCCACACACGCACACCATGGTCACCGTGCACACCTCGTACACAGCGCACACTGTGCACACGCACACAGTGGACACCGTGCACACGCACACCTTGGACACCGTGCACAGGCACACCGTGCACCTCATACACCAAGCACACACACACACACACCTCGCACCAGCACACCGTGCACACCTCGTACACCGTGCACACGCACACCGTGCACACCGCGGAGCCCCCGGGCCTCATCCATCACAGCGCCTCGCCGGCCTGCGCGTGGCCTCCTCTAGTGGAGAAAGGTCCCATCTGCTCAACTTTCTACTTCTGCTGAATGGAATGAGGACAGAATTTGGGAGTGTGGAATCGATGTTCTCCCACGGCTGGAAACAGCTGTTTCAGACGTTTACAATGCGGCATCGCTTCAAAGTTGCCGCCACTCAACGCCCGCTGAGGCCGACTCTGGGTATAACGTCTTCATTTGTTCAGGCGGTTGTGAGCACACTCATAAAGTCCTTTCAATTCAACTGTCGACCCTCTCGTGAAACCCAAGCCCGGCTGTCCTGTTGGTATGACTGTAAGACGTGAACAGAAAGAAACTGATAAGACAGCAGATGGAAGAGGAAAATCACACACTGCCACTGCTCAGTATTGTTCTTCATTTGCTATTGTTTGACATGTTTGGTTCAGCGTGTAGTGTTGAATGTTAGGGGAACTTTGGATCTATTTTCTGAAAGTATCGGTGAATACAGGGACACCCCCCTCCCCTACACACACACATATACACACAAAACTTCCTCTCAACAGATCACGAACCTGTTGAACCCTAGTTTAATTACACGACACGATGAACTGCAGGATTTAACAGAGTAGGAGCCAGGTCCAACCAAGCCTTGCTAAAAATAAATGTGTGGTTAAACTGGTTTTCAAATGGCAAGTAGGGGCAGGCAAAGGTTAATGTATAGAACCAAGCATGTCTAACCAAGGCTTTTAAAAAACGTCCCCTTTAGAGACTTCTGAAGGGTTCTTAAAGATGAAGAAGGGTAAATAAAGGTTAAGAGAGTGCAGAGAAGCGCAGAAGAGGGACAGATTTTGACATTTACCAACCCCAAAAAAGACGTTGCCCACCTCCCTACATTTCTCCGCCATTGAGAAGTGATGCATTTCACGCACCTGTGATTGGCAAGCAAGATGGATTCCCCTAACCAATCACGGAAGAGATGCCCTAATTGTCCTGTGTGTGTGCGTATGGGTGAGTTGGTATGTTTGTACACCTGCGAATGTGTGAATATTAATCTGTACCTCTAAATCAATGTGTATTGTCGAGCTCATAGGATGGATGGATGTGCTTGTAAAGCTCATAGGTCGCTCAGCAGTAGATTGCATAAGGACTCATGGGGGATCTATTGTGGTTAGCCTTGCTAAACCTCTGGTCTTCACACGCGGGTAAGTGTGTGCATGCTTTTTGCAGAAACACCGCATACTAGCATTTCTAAGTACTCATTCACACTCTCATCTCTGTGCCTCGCCCTCAATTGAATAAATGTGCAGCAAAACTGTTTTTTCCACATGTGAACAGAGGACGTGTCGAGGCAGGCAGATGTTGATGTGAAGGATAAATATGGATATAAGTATGAATAATGTATGCAGCGTTCATCAGGAGAACACGGTCCAGATTGTTCTGAAGAGCTCTCCCTCGGGGCAGGTGGTCTGCGAAGTGTCAGCGTTTAGGCTTTTTAATTAGGAATAGAAGGTACAGTGACACCAAGCGCGCCACCTCTCCACCCCTTCTCCATCCCTCTCATAGTCTACCTTCTCCCAATATGCTGTTCTCTCTCTCTCTCTCTCTCTCTCTCTCTCTCTCTCTCTCTCTCTACTTCCCTCCCCTCTCTCTTCATCCTTCCCTCCACTCTCTATCCGTCTCCCTCCGTCTCTCGCCCTCGCCCTCTCTCTTGCTCTGTCACTTACTCTCCTCTATCTCTCTCTCCCTCTTATCTTACATACACCCCCCCCTCCCCCCCTCCCCCCCCCCCCCCCCCCCCCCCCCCCCCCCCACCACCACACCCCATCCCACACACTCAAGCTTTGGTTTAGAAATTAGTTTTTATTAGCATTGCAAATGAGGCCGACTTCTCGACCAGAATTATTAATGTCCGAGTGGCCCGCTGGAGCATCAACCCCAGGGATTAACACAGGGCTCATAGGCTATGAAAATTATTGTTAGGCAAGTGGGGGGTTGTGATCATCAATTCAGCATACATTATATGTAAATAAAGGGTTAAAAAAAGAATCAAAGAAAATGTTGAGCTAAATTTAGGTACATGCGTTGGAAGAACCACCAAAACCACGCCGCTATGCCTGAGTGCCCCGGGGCTTCTTAAGTGGGCTCTTTCTCTCTCTGTTGTCATGGTTCCCCTCGATCGGAACAATCGTCACGCCGTGTTGGCTGAAGTCACGCTGAACCACCTTCGCCACGCTGAATAACAACAGGCAGGTTGCAGCACACTTACAGGCACATGGACCAGCTCGGAGAGGTGTTACAGTGTGAGAAGTGTATTGGAAATGGCATGACACAGTGTGTTCCATTGCACATGTGTGCTTGAGACCCGACAAAGAAACTAGAGGGAAGTTCCTATGATGCACCACTTTCTCCCCCGGATCCATACCCTGACCTTCAATGAGCTCTTCTTACTTGAATCTTATACCTCACCGGACTTCCTCTAACCTACTTAACTTAACCATTCCTAGCCTAATACCAACATTTAACAATCTCTAACCTTTCACCTCAAGTTAACCATCTCTAACATAATACCTAAACCTAACCCTCCCCACCCTAATACCTAAACTTTACCATCTGTAACCTAATACCTAAACTGAACCATCTCTAACCTAATATCAAAACGAAACCATCTCTAGCCTGATACCTAAACTTGACCATCTATGACATTAACTACCAAAGCCTAACCATGGCTAACCTGAAACCTAAACTCAACCATTTCTAATGAAATGCATGAACCTATTCTGCATATTATTACTCAATTTCAAACCAGTAAGAGAGAAACCGCAAGTGCACACACACAATTTTTTTCTCCTCCAGTTTAATATTATTCCAGTTGCCATCAAAGATCAAAGCTTACCATTGTGCTTGGTTAGCAAAGCTTCATCTACAGCCACAAGTCAGACAAAAGGTTAGCCCAGCAATTCGCTTTAAGGGACCAACCACCGAATGGGAACATCACAGATGAGTTTAAGGAGTTTCACAGAGGACAGAACATCTAATTCATCAGCCCGGGGAACTATCTTATAGTGCAACTATGACAGTGTGTGTTTGTGTGTAAGTGACCTTGAGCGATTAAAGAAGTATTCATTTTTTGACAATCAATAAATCAATTATTGTCTTTGTATGCTGCTGGGACCCCGAGACTAAAAGTCTGTGAGTCATCTTCCAGGCTGAGCGGTAGCCCGTGGGCACGGCTGGGTCATGTGATCATGTGAGGGAGGGTCATGTGACCATATGAGGGAGGGCTGAATGCCCTGCTTCAGCAGGAGATGCTGCCGGACACGCTGCCATGAAGGAGCCCTCTGTCCCCTCAGCAGCACAACACAAAACATACATCCTCTGGGCGCCAAGAAGGAGTCGTACAGGACCGGTTCAGACCACTATCCACCAGTATAGACTAGTTAATACTATAGACCAGTGTAGATGAGTTCAGACCGTGTACAGACCACTATCCACCAGTATAGACTAGTTAATACTATAGACCAGTGTAGATGAGTTCAGACCGTGTACAGACCACTATCCACCAGTATAGACTAGTTAATACTATAGACCAGTGTAGATGAGTTCAGACCGTATACAGACCACTATCCACCAGTATAGACTAGTTAATACTATAGACCAGTGTAGATGAGTTCAGACCGTGTACAGACCACTATCCACCAGTATAGACTAGTTAATACTATAGACCAGTGTAGATGAGTTCAGACCGTGTACAGACCACTATCCACCAGTATAGACTAGTTAATACTATAGACCAGTGTAGATGAGTTCAGACCGTGTACAGACCACTATCCACCAGTATAGACTAGTTAATACTATAGACCAGTGTAGATGAGTTCAGACCATGTACAGACCACTATCCACCAGTTTATACTAGTTAATACTAAAGAGCAGTATAGATGAGGTCAGACCATGTAAAGACCACTATCCACCAGTATAGACTAGTTAATACTATAGACCAGTGTAGATGAGTTCAGACCGTGTACAGACCACTATCCACCAGTATAGACTAGTTAATACTATAGACCAGTATAGATGAGTTCAGACCATGTAATGACCAAGATAGACCAGTATATACCAGTTCAGAGACGCATAGACCAGAAATAGACCGGTTACAGGCCACTATAGACTAGTACAGACCAGTACCAGTGTATACATATGTACAATATCCACACATTGTGGATATAACTACACACAGTAGACATACGTACAATTATAATGGTCCTTTGAATAAAATCGAAAGCGAACCACACAAAAAACGGTCAAATTAAGGTTCAGAAAAAGGACTTCTCCAACTTAAATTTCACTGCTCCTACCCTACCAAACGTCCAAGATGACCCTCAGAAGTCCTTAATCAACATGTGAAGACTCTAAAGTAGTCATCTTATGTAATGGAGCTTTCCAATAAAAACAACAAATAATTTGGTCATTGACAGCTATCTTATAATAGCCTGCGTTGTGTTAAACTAGGCCAGGGGTCAGCAACCTGTGGCTCTAGAGCAACACGTGGCCCTTCCAGCGCTCTGTAACGGCTTCCTGTAGCTTTGAAAAATATAGAAATAAATAATGGAAAGGGAACACCTCTTATTAAGGAGATCAAAGTGATATTGTGACAATAAAAGAGCCACAATAGTGAATATTTTATCATCCAAAATAACAAACAAACATATTTCTTCTAAATATAGTATAACTTATATAAAACTTTATATGCTGTGTTATCTTCATTTTCAAACAGGTTGGTCAAACTGGTTGTGTGGCACCAGTTAATCTCATTTGGTAAGAGACGGACCAAAAATGACTCTTTTGGTAGTAGCCATTTTTACACTGCCAAGCCGATTCGGTCGCGGCTTGGTACACCCTGCAATTTCACTGTCTCGCCTGTGTAAAACTGAGGGGTTTTTTTCCGCCTTCGTCGAGGAGCCGGCTTTCTTGGTTCATTGGAGAGTAGACTTCTTTAGAATAATTTGCATACCCCAAATATTTTTTTTAAATTTATTATTCAAGCCACTGGTATGCAAGAATCAGTAGACTACATCTGAGTTAGGCTACAAATGCGATTAACTATTTACAAGTGCAATAACGCAAATATATTATTTATTTTGCTGACAACTTGTTTTTTATCCAGACGAAAGCCTCGCAAGGAATATTTCTCCGCTACTTTCGTAGATCGCATCATATTTTAACGTCTTCGTTAAATGTGACTGCATCACCTTCTCTCCCATGATGGTCAGCAGCACGCGGATTTCACCGTCTCTCCAGTTAGAACTGCTCGTGTTGATGTCGACAGCTGCGTTGTCTCTGTTGTAAAGACAACGCAGCAACACCTCTACCCAAGTCCCGCCCCTAGTACCACGATGCGATCTACATTTACATAAAAATGATACCCCTAATATGTGTAGGGTTCGTGAGGATAAATTAAGGTGCAAAATCGAGCTGGTATATTACCTCGGTCAGTGCAAATGCGCAAACCATGCCGGGGAAAAGGCGGGTATAAGACGGGCATAGTTGGCAGTATAAAAACGACTAGTGAAGGCTGAATACCCCAGAACATGTTCTTCCCCTCCGAATCACAAAACAACCCCACTACCCATGAAGATACAAACAAACTCTACCTGTTTAAAGGTAGAGTTTGTATGATTTAGTGACATCTAGCAGTGAGATTTCAGACTTTCGCCATCTGAATACTACTGGATATTTACAGTATATATTTACATGTATAGGACTTAGAATGGCATGACCAGCACTGACCAGTTACCAGAGCTAGAAACAGATTATATAATATATCATACTCAATACATTATTTATTATTATACATCATATATTACATTTTCTGCATAATATATTCTATACTATATTTTACATATTATATACACAGTGTCTACTCTGACCTGACTCACACTCAACTTTGAGTCAACAGTTATGAGACAAGTGGGTCAACAGTTATCTAAGCATGCCCACACGCACACGCATACACACACACACACACACACACTCACACACACATACACGCACACACACACACACACACACACGCACACACACACACACACACTCGTTGTATCGCGTTCTCACAACAAGCCCTCCCTCCCTCCCTCTCTCGCACTCTCTCTCTCGGACGCACACAAACACGCCCCCCCCCCCCCCCCCCATCCAGGTCCTAGGGTACATTGTGTCATCATTGTTGTGTCATAAATCGACTCAGAGCCTCTTACCGCACCGCCGCCTCCACCCTTCTCCCCTACCCCTCCTCCCTTCTCCCCTACCCCTCCACCCTTCTCCCCTACCCCTCCACCCTTCTCCCCTACCCCTCCTCCCTTCTCCCCTACCCCTCCACCCTTCTCCCCTACCCCTCCTCCCTTCTCCCCTACCCCTCCTCCCTTCTCCCCTACCCCTCCACCCTTCTCCCCTACCCCTCCACCCTTCTCCCCTACCCCTCCTCCACCCCTCCCCATGACATCTCCCTGGGAACCTGTTCCACCCCCCACCCCCAGGACGGTGACAGACACTCACAGCTGCTGTGGACCTGTCCACATCCCTCAATGTCAGAGCTGGGACCCCCCCCCCCCTCTCAGTAGCACCACTTACTACCTAGGACACGCGCCAACACCCCCCCTCACGCACGCACACACACATGCGATTGTGTTTGTGTGAGTGTGTAAGTCAGTGTGAGTGTGAGTGTGAGTGTGCGTGTGCGTGGGTGTGGGTGTGTGTCTGTGTGTGTGTGTGTGTGCCTGTGTGTGTGCCTGTGTGTGTGTGTGTGTGTGTGTGTGTGTGTGTGTTGGGGGGGGGCGGTGGAGGAGGTTCCATACATGCATAACATGCCTGATGTAATCACATCTGTCAGTCAATCAGGGGACTCAATTGGTTTGGGTCGGTATTGGGCACCCCAAGGTGCCCTACAAGGTCCTCAGGGACCCAATCAAAACACAGTCCCATCAATTTAGCCTCTTCCCGTGCTCTAATTGGCTGCCACTCTAACGAGGCTCTAGCAAGTGTATCATCGGTGGGTGGGCAGGGGAGAGGCCGGGTCAACTCGTGGCCGGGTTCAAGGTGCGATGCCGTTTATCCAGGCAGGTCATCTCCGACGTGACCCAGCAGAGGTGAGCTGACAGCTCCCAGATACCAGGAGCTCAGGGGCCCTCATCCCCCCCGCCAACCACTGGTTGAGTCTTTGGCAGAGAGGTGGGTGCTGGGTGGGTGCTTCGGTGAGTGCAGTATAACCTGCAGCAGAACACCTGAAACCACACGCTTTGAGTAACCGTCAGAACTACAGTATCGCCTAGTCATTATGAAAGTTTCAATCTGTCGTGTGTGTGTGTGTGTGTGACTGAGTGTGTGTGTGTGTGTGTGTATGTGTGTGTGCGTGTGTGTGTGTCTGTGTGTGTGCGTGAGTGTGTGTGATTTCACTCGTCAATTGTTACCTTCCAAGTGACCCATAGTGGTATTAGTTGTGTGTGGATGTGCATGCATTTCAGTGTGTCTTTGTCAGTTTATGTTAGAGTTTGTGTTCATTGGTGTGAGTGTGAACGTGTGTGAGTGTGAATGTTTCAGCATGTTTGCTTACAGTATGTGTCGCAGGTCCATGTTCACGCTTCCCACGTGACAAAGCCATGGGACCTGGCTGTTGTTGCCGTGGCGACGGCGGTCCCGGCGGTCCAGGCAGACCCTTGAACCTGAGCGGTGGTCCCTGGGACCGGTTAATGTTCAACCCCTTTCATCTATGCCCCGAAGACACATTCCCAGAATTCCTCGGCAGAGTTTCCAAGGGTTGGAAGCTCTGAACGGCCCGCACACACCAGCTTCCCTGAAAACTCCTGTGGGAATCCGATTACTCCGCTCCCACAACCCTGACCCCGAGGCCTCTGGGCTCCTAAAATGTTGTTGTGTTATTGACGGAGAGCCGCCAGTCAAGACGAACTTGTAACAGCCTCGGGCAGCGTTTTTGTTTACGTCACCGCGGGTCTCCGTTTCTGTACCTTGATCCTATTCCAGTCAACCTGCCATGCCAAGTGTTAAAAAAATAGTCATAAAGTACTCGTACCCGTGACCTTTTGTTCCCGGGCTCGGGCGCCTAGCCACCTTCAAAGACCCGCTTGTCATTGTGTCGCTGCGGGAGCGTCGGAGTGCGGACCCACCGGGTGACGAGGTGCCGGTGACGGCATCAGTTTGTTGTTCCCTTGATCCGTTTTTTTGCACCTGACCCAGCGCTGGTCAGAGTGACCTGATCAACCGCTGCCCCTGACCGACTGACCGGCCGGCTTATCTGAAAAACTGCTGAGACTGTTATTGTTAACGCATATAAACTTCACATTTCAACATTTTATCACTCTCTCAACTGGGGGGGGGGGCTATCCATGTCTAAGGACCTACAAAGCCTTTAACGACGGCAGAGTCATCTCTCCCATGCCTGTAGGAAATATGTTTTGTAATTTGCTTAAAATGCCCGCCATCTTGGCGCAGATATCATTTAGATTTTTATGTGTTAAACTCATCAGTTGTCAAAGCAGAGTGTGGCCAATTAGAGGTGTGTAGCGGGGCAGTGTCGACGGCCACATCATCTGCCTGAGTGCCACAGTAAACCGCTGATGGATGCCGTTGTGTTCGCGCCGGGTTCAGGAGCTCCACACCCACCGTCATTAACTAATGGAGGCTGTAATCCCAGGTGAGGTGTGCCTACTCTGCCGCCACCAACCACCACCCCCCCCCCCCCCTCGTCCCCGCCGGAACAGAATGCTGAGAACGAAAAAACGATCGCCGGGCAGACTTCGTTCTTTAAGTGCCATCTGGGCCACGGCGGGCTGTGATTGGACAGAGATGGTGTGCAGGCCTGGCGCTCGGGGAGCCAATGGGGATGACGTTGACCTTGTATCTGAGCGGTCTGGTAGTAAGTGGTCATGGTTGGTGTGTAGCCGTGGGCTTCACGACGCAAACACAGAGAGTGGTCGGAGGTCAAGCGGATCTTAGCGGGGGGTTTTTACGGGGGGAATGTGTTGTCGCCGGTAACCGAAAACGGAGGCCGTGGTCGTTTTCCGGGGTTTTACAACAAGGACCCGCGTATCCACGCACGGCAAATGTCCTGCCGGCTTCGTGAGGCCCTGCAGCCATATGGTCCATTGTCCTCTGAGGCCGTTTGTAAAAGTGACACTCAACCAGCCTGGGAATGAGGCGGACTGCACTGAGCGTGCCCAAAAGAGGCTGCTGTCCCCCCGCCCAGTGCGCTACCTCGGTGGTAACTTCAGAGATTCTGTCAAGGATCAGGGGTCAGAGACAGAGGCTGTCGGCAACTACCATCCTGTCTGGCCCACCGTGCACGGCTGGTAGCTCACGGTACGTTTGGATGCGCCTGTGTGTAGCAGAGAGAAGGGTAGGCCTGCCCAGGATGCTAGTGCTAGTGAAGTCATTAGTAGTAGTTTCCTGCCGCTGTCGTCAACCAGGGAATCAAACACGCGTCTTCTCACCTTCCAAAAAGTCTCAGCCCACCCGTCCACAGGAGGAGAAGGACTCTTCCCACAGTCCAACCTGAGTTCATGACACACCGCTTCATATGTGTGTGCATGGATAACGTGTGTGAGCCTGGGTGTGTGTGTGCAGGTGCTAGTATCTCACAGTGGTGATGTCATGAACGCCGGGGAATAAGGGATTGGTCAAATCCCTCTTCTAAGCCAGCCATTCACATTTTCTGATTCCTGCTTACCTGCAGCCATTCACATGCAAGCACCCTGGAAGATGTGCCACATGCTGGAAGGTTATTGATTTTTAATTTGCTTTGATCAATAATCAGTATCATGAGCATCAGGATCAACAAGGGGCAGGCTGTCAATATAATGGGATTATAGGTAACAGGTGGTGGTCTAGTTCCAGCTGTACCTCTCTCCCCTTACCGCTCCCCCTCTTCCCCTTCTCCCTAACTCTCTCCCCCCCTCTCCTCTGCCTGTGTGTCCCCCTGCCTCTATCCCCTTACCTCTGTCCCCCTCTCTCTCCCCTGCCTCTCTCTCCCCCCTTCCCGCTCACCCCCTTTCCCGTATCACTTTCTCCCTACCTATCTCCATCTCTCTCCCTCGCCCCTCTCTCTCTCTCTCCCCCTCCTGCTTTCCCTCTCTCCCAATCTCTCTCCCTCTCCCCCCCCCCCTCTCTCCCGCTCTCCCTCCCTCCCTCTCCCTTCCTCCCTCTCTCCCCTCGCTCTTCCTCCTCATCTTATCAGCGATGGTCAGGGTCAGGGTCTGCAGGTCCGGGGGCTGACGGCGACCGCAGGTCATTGAAAGGCAAACAGCGAGCACGCTCCGCTGAATGGGCTCAGAGCAGCAAATATTTGGCCAAGGACTTTTTGCAGCGATGGAGACGGCCTGTTAATCGCCCGGGAGGTTAGAGCAGATGGCGGTTGGTAGCGCAACGCCGCGTTTGTTTGATGCGCCGCTCGGTCAAATAAAAGTCCCCCCTGACAGACGCTGTGATGTCCGGAGAGGAAGAGCTAATCTTTCACTCTTAACCGAAAGGGAAATCAAAGACAACCGTTCCTCGGGGCCGTTGTCACAGGTGAGTGAAGGTCAAACGATCCGATGTTGAGTTCAACGTTGTGAAATACGATAGACCACTTGGAAATCTGTTGGCCCTGATTGGAAATAACCGTCATACGAGCAGGCATGAGCACAGGGGGGCAGATACAATAGAAAACAGATCACCCCCCATATTGTTTTGTTGCTAATTTCCAGGGAAGAGGCTTCCAGTGAGCGCTGGTCTCTGTCAGAAAGACAGTTTGTTTTTGTTTACAATGACATCATGCGTTATCACAGTGAGACGCGCTGAGAAGGACGTTGGCGCGCCATCTACCTTCCACAGAAAGGAGATAAGGGACAGAGAGAGAGAGGAAAGGAGAGCACATGTAGAGTTGGTCGGGGCAGCGTATGACAGTTAAAGAGATATGGAGGTTCAGCAGCACTGAGGAGGAGATAGCTGGACATGAGTCAGTTAACCGCCTGCTCGTCGGTTAGCCAACAGCTACACATGTGCACACTTCCATTCCTATCTCCTATCTTCAGATAAAGAAAGATGTATAAAGACAACTAAGATCACTGAGTACTCTGTGTAGCAAATTGTTGTTTGTTAAAACTTTCTCCACAGAAGTCTTCTTTCATTTGATTCTGATTCCCATTTTTAAACATTGAACACACCAACAAGGGCTTCTCTGTGCTTAAAGCAACTTTCCACACACAATTTTCCAAACCAAAACAATAGCCAATTCAGTAAAACGTTCTATGAGTTCAGGCTTTCAGTGCGCCCACTGGCTTGGCTCGATGTGGACCAACTAAATATCCTTCTATTAATAACAGTTTTTCTGCTTTGTGCGTTTGTGAGTACGGCTTCTCATGAATGAAATGTGAGACTAAACGATTAGCATCGGAGGGTAATTATAGGGCGGTCAGATGATGGCCCGGAGGGGTCAGCCAGCCACCCCACGTCACTCGGTGGAGCCCGTCCTGGGGCGACGCGGGCGTCTGCGTGGAGGGACATGATGCTCTTGACATTTATAGCTGCAGCGGGTCTGTCCCTTGACGCACTGCCGGCTCACCCTTTGTTTTATGAAGCGCGGTGACTCACTCTTTCCCCCCCCCCCGTCCTATCTGGTCCAGCGAACCCCGTTACCACGGTGATCAATCCCCCTCCAGACAGCATCCGCAGGCAGGGAGATCGGATCGGAGATGTGACTCGGCGATGGCTCCGTTGCTGCCCGACTGTGACCACGAGCACACCTTCTGAGTTATAATCCCCTCGGCTCAAGGGGAATGGGCTATCGGATTATTTATTGATGTCACCGGGGACCGGTGTTTTTATGTTTGATTTAACAACAGCTTTGTCTACTACCAGGCCCTTGAACAATTCAGTTAAACGTGGCTGGGAAAACCGCAACCTGCTATATAATAAAACAATATAATACTTGCCACTCCAAAGCCACATTACCAACAGCAAGGCAAAGCTATCCAAGCGTACCCAATGCTAGCCAGCGCTGTCTAAAGCTAGCCAAACTTACCTAGATGCAGCCAACGCAATCTAGAGCTAGCCAAACTTACCTAAATATAACCATCGCTATCTAAAGTTAGCAAACCCTGTCTAAAGCAAGCCAAACTAACCTACAGGGCTCTCAAGTCTCACGCATTCGGCGTGAGACACACGCAATTCAACCCATGCACACGCTCACATGCCACACTTCGTATTTCTCCCGCAGAGAAATTACCAGGATAACGCCCACCAATTTGGGCCGCTATTTAACAGTCGAACAGGTAGGAATCAAATGGGTTTCCCGTACGTAGGGTAACCAGGCGTCCTCTTTTGCCCGGACATGCCCTCTTTTTGAGACACCTTTAAAAAAATGTGTGGCGGAATTTCAAAATCGTCCGGGATTTTATTAAAGCCTCATACATTCACATTGAATTTGCGTTGCATTTCTCTGGGTCGTTCACAAACTAGTTAGGCTACGCCCTCCCCTACTCAGTTCTGTTCGCTTTGCATTGGTGGAAGTGAGTAGGGGAGTGGTTAGGTAGAGCCTTCAGATTGGACGGTTTGACTTACTTAGTCACCGTCATGTTTTGTATTTATTTTTTCACCATTATTGTTTTATAGGGACAAACATTAACAAATTTCTCCTACAGGGGATTGATAAAGTTCTATCTATTGAACAGAAAGAAACACTTTACACACTTTACCACAGCATTGGCCTACTGAATGCCCCAGATATATTTTAAGCATTGGACTGAATGCCACATAAATATATAATTATGTTTTTGCACGTTTGCAACGTTTAAAAGTTCAGGGAAAAGTATATGCCTCTACTGGTGTTGCTTAAGCCAATAGCCTTTTGAGGCAGTGTTGTTTCTGAATACTAGTGTTAAGGGCCAATAATGCTTACTATCATACATTAGTCACCATGTCTGTGGACACATTTGTATGCAGTCTCATGCTAATATACCCCCCCCCCCACAAAATCTCACCCTGAACTCAGTTCAAAACTTGAGAGCCCTGTACCTAGATACAGCCAACGCAACCTAGAGCTAGCCAAACGTACCTAAATATAAAAAACGCTATCGAAAGTTAGCCAAACCGACCTCAATATAGCCAATGCTATCTTTAGCTAACTTAACCTATACCTAAAACTACCTAATTATAGCCAAAGCAATCTTAAGCTAGCTCCACCTACCTAAACACTACCCACAGCTAGCCCAACCTAACCAAAGCTGCTAGTAACAGAAGCTAATTGAAGCCCACATTACCCAAATCTAGCCAAACCTATCAAAAGCAAGCCAAAACTAAAATTGCTAAAGCAAGCCAACACGCCAATGCTAGCCAACACTAGCCAACACTAGCCAACACTACCCGACACTACCAAAAGCTAAAAAAAAATGTTTTTTTTTCTTCTAAAACAACCTCCATTTCAACCATCAAAACTCTCTGCTTGTTGCCACAGAACTCAATGATCGGCAACTCCAGGTCCAGAAAGGAGCTCCTTATTTGAACCACAACAATCCGTACTTACTTTGATTAAATTGGAATCAATTGGCAGTAAAAGAAGCCTACTTGCTTTAGCTTTCTGCTAAATCTTTAATACATTCACTTTCTATACTGCAGTTTTTTACTTTGTTTTCTTTTACTTATCTATTTTATTTATTATTTGTTTTTATTTCATCACAATGTTTTACGTGAAGCATTTTGAGTCTGCCTTGCGTATGAAAATCGCGATATTAATAAAGTGGCCTTGCCTAAACTTAAAGTAAAAGGTCTATCATTTAAAAACGGCTGTGATTACGATTTACTTGAAAAAATAAAACACTGAATGATGAGAGGCAACACTGATGGCATCTGGGAGCATGACCATTGATTGATAATTAACCAACAGTAACCATCAGGAGAGTAAGATTGACACCAGGTGATTCATTTGATTGGCCCTTTGAGTGGTTGAGCCAAGGTTATTATAGTTTAGGTATTTACATTTTTTGTTAAATAAAACTTTTGGTTTTCCGTTTGTTTGTTGTTTTAATTGTTTTTAAAAGCATGTTTGCTAGTTGAGATACTTTAGAATGTTTTGAAAATGGTTAGTTTAAGTTCAGTTTTTATAAATGTTGTTTAAATGTTGTAATTTGGTGTAACATTCGCTTTTTGCCAGGGGCAAGATTCAAAAATCATAACCTCTCTCCTTTATTCTTCTCCTCCTCTAAGTTTTCCACCCTCAATGAAGATTTGCAACTTTACACCCCAGTTGGTGAAGTCATTCTTACAGTGTTTTTAAATGGGTCTTAGACTATTTCTGCGCAGTGGGACTGTCTGCCAGCACTGGGGACTACCAGGGAGGATGTGGATCTTTTGTTTGGTTCTGGTTCTAGTTTTAATGAGGATACCACACATGGGCAGAGTTTAACAGGCTGTGTTAGAGCCTAATGACTGAGGAGTTTTTTCAGGCTAAACCCTAACCAGGATTCAGCACATTCCACACACTTCCCTCTGAATCGCTCTCGCCTACACACCTTTCATGTTGTCCTCTGTAATTACGCAGCAGAACTCTCTCTCTCCCTCCCTTTCTCCCTCCCTTTCACTTTCTCTCCCCGTTTCTTCCTCTCTTTCCGTACCTCTGTCTTACTGCCACCCTCTCACTCTCTTCGTTCCCCTCTTTTACTGCCTCTCTTTCACTTTCTCTCTCTGTACCTCTCTCTCTCGTTGGTATTCTCTTTTTTCAAGAAAACTTTACTGACATGGGAAATAAGCGTTTACATCACTTCACTCTCCTCCCCTCTTATCACTTTCACTCCCTCTGTACTTTACAAATCCATCCAGCCACCCTGTCACTTACTCAGTCACTGATTCACTCTTACTCATTCTCTCCCACCCCACACACGTTGTTTCTCTCTCTGCTACACACAAGTTTTTTCCTTTACAAATATTTCTCCATCTCTCTCTCTCTCTCTCTCTCTCTCTCTCTCTCTCTCTCTCTCTTTCCCTCTTATTCATATACACACACACACAAAAACACACAAACACACACACACAGGAACGCGTCTTCCTGTCTGAATATGTCAGCTACTCTCTAAGTAGGTAGCTAAGCTAAGCAAGTAAGTAGCCATTAGCGTAGCATCGTGGGAATATCTGTGTCTCCATAAATCTGTTGCGGTATTGGTGTTTAACTCTCTCATCCTGGTGAAAGAGTGAGGTGCTCCTTGATTGGTTAGTGGCAACGAACACACAATGAACTGACTTCACGCAGAGGAAGAGGAGTTGCCGTCATCCTTCCTGCCCACACCACAATGGTTTCTGCAGTAAAGAGTGAAACCAACCTTGAATTATTTACTTTATTAATAAATGACTGCATCGAAACTTAAGACATGAAAACAGTGATGTCATCACCTTCACCTTCAGGATTTAATCAAAGTTTGGAGAGAGAGAGAGAGAGAGGGAGAGAGAAAGAAAGAGTATGACAGAGTGAAAGAGTAAGAGAGAACAAGAGAGATAATGAGATGGCGCGAGAGTACGACAGAGAGAAAGAGAGAGAGAGATTATGAGAGAGAGTATGACAGAGGCAGGCGAGAGTGGGCAAGAGAAAGAGAGAGAGAACAAGAGAGAGCGAGTGAGAATGAGCGAGTGAGAGAGAGGCAGCATAAAAGGAAGTGGGACAACATACATGAGAACAGAAGACCATCAAGGCAACCATCTTCCTCCTCTCACCTCTTCGAGGGGCCTTTGGGGGCTGCACCCAGTGCAACACCAAACCAAATGAGTGAGAAACGTATGCACCTTCAGAGTACTACGTAGACAGAGACGAGGAGCCTTCCCCCGCTAGACACAAGTTCAGTGGAGTGCCGTTACGGAGACAACCCGTTTAAAAGACCTGCACCTCAAAAGAGCGCGGAACGTAGCTACCTCCCTGTGTGTGTCTGCAACATAAACAGGGCTGTCGTCTGCATAGAGCGGCACCTTGTTGTGTGGAGACGGCTCAATGCAGGGATCCCTAGGGGTGGAAACAGAACGAACTATCTACAATCAATACAACACGAGGAGTCATTAAAAGTAGCTGACCAGCGTCCTGCTGGCTAATCTGCCAGACACACACTGCTCAACCCCTATTACATGCTGCCTCATAAAGCTGCCATCCATGTCCGTTATACAGCCATTCAGCACTCGCACACCACTAGCACTGACAGCTAATCAATGTCCCCCAGCTCAATTAGCCTGTGAGTGGTGTTAGCATTCTGCTTCAACCTGTAGTTGGAGGAGGAGGAGAGAGGAGGAGGAGGAGGAGGAGGAGGAGGAGAAGGCTGCAGATGATGAAGCTTTTGTGGAAGTGACATCTGACCTTTGTCTGTAAATACCACCTCAACCTCTGTTTTGGGGAGACGGAGCACCGTTCTGTCTCGGGTGGACGGCTAGCGCTGAAGAGCCGTCCCTCATAATCTCATATTGTTACTGCCTGCTCAAGTGCCCTCATAATGGGCTCTGTTAAGCAGCCAGCACACCCCGTCCTCCCAGCGCTCTGGCTCAGGCCTGGAGACGCTCATTAAAAGCTCTTTATCGGCCGCCGCCGCTAACAATGAAGCATGGAGACGCACCAGAGGGCTGGGGTCCTCTGGGCCTGGGCTGGATTACGGGAACCACTTATATCCCCGGCCAGCAGGTGGAAGTGGTTTTAATCCAGGTGACTTCCTGTCTTGGAGGAAGCACAGCTGTGAGAAACAGTTTTCACAGGAGACGCAAACCGCCCCTCGTCAGGGTTTATCATTCAAGTTAATTAGGGGGAGAGCCGCCGTTCTTGATGACACCCCTAATGATCCGTCCGTGTTTTCTCGATTCATCAATCGAATTTCAAATGAGCTGTCATACCAGCAGGTCAGCACATCCATTAGGCCCATAAATACGTCCTGAGAAGAGCTTGGGCTTCTTTCTTTCTTTTTGGTTAGTATTTTCCAAAGAGAAAGTCTTAATCCCTCTTCAGCGTGCCGCTAACAGTTGTAACCCCTCACGGCTCAGCGATCGTGACTAACGTCTTGGCCAGCGCGGGTATTGTAATCTCATCTTCATCAGTCATGTTTAACTCGCGTTCGTCCGGAGCGTAACCATCGTGGGCTGGTGTTGAGGACAGGCCCTGACAGGTGTGACAGTTAGTATTGATTTATCCAGAGAGCTGAATGGACGGCTGGTAGCCAATAGGAAGCACAGGAACAACCCCCACCGTCCGTACCCCCCCCCCCCCCCCCCAACTCCCCCCTGCTAGGAGGCAGGTGGCGTCAGCTGGTCTGGTACATCACACATCTAACAGGCAGCAGGGGGGAGGCAAAATAGAGAGAGAAAGGGGGGGATGAGAAAGGGGGGAGAGAGAAAGAGAGGAGCTAGAGGAGAGAGGAGAAAAAGAGAGAGAAAATGGGGAGGGAGAGAGAGGGAAAGAGAGAGAGAGAGAGAGAGAGAGAGAGAGAGAGAGAGAGAGAGGGGTTAGGGGCTAAAGGAATGAGGAGAGAAACAACAGCAGGTCTGAAAACAAATCAGACTCTGGAGAGAAAAAGGGGATTTTCACCCAAAAAAAAGGGAAAAAAAGTGTTGTAAAATGAAGGCGTGCGTCTGTGAGGCAGACAAAGCAGTCAGCTGCCGGAGTCGTTCAGAACAGCTGCTGCTAAAAACACGATGAGCCGGACAAAGTGGGTTCTGTTTGGACTGGACCAGGGCCAAATTGAGCCAAACTGGGCCAAACTGGGCTGTGAAAAGGTGGAACTCTTGGATGGATTGTTATATAATGTAGAGAGAGATGGAGGTTAAAAAAGAGAGGGAGAGAGAGAAAGAGACAGAGAGAGAGAGAGAGAGAGAGAGACAGAGAGGGAGAAAAGGGAAGAGAAGGGAGATTGAGAGAGGGATGAAGAAAGAGAGAGAAGAAGAGATAAAGCGATAGAGACAGAGAGAGAAAAATAGAAGAACTTCCCAGCATACAGACTCTTCTAGCTCTAATGATACCGTTTGGTTTGGAACAGGAGCAGAGAGAAGAGGAGAGGAAAGAGGAGAGGAGCTATATAAAGCCCGGCCCGGGAACACACCAGAATTCAGAACCGACCGCTATTGTTCCCCCGGCAGAACTTTGGCGCTGTGCTTCTGGAAATGTCCTGCCGCTACGTAGCACAGTAGTAGCTCACGTTCTCCGCACAGCCAACTCAAACCTCAGCTCCATTCCAGTTAGCGTTAGCATGCTATTATCATCTGATTGAAAACAGTTGCGGGCGGGTTGTGTGTGTGTAAGTGTGTATTTGTATGTGTGTGTGTGTGTGTGTGTGTGTGTGTGTGTGTGTGTGTGTGTGTGTGTGTGTGTGTGTGTGTGTGTGTGTCATTATGACGGACAGGGTTGAATCGGATTCCGGTAAATTCTGTGACTCAGGTGTTTTTTTAAGTCTCTTTTAGGCATTTTTTTAAACTCAGAACTTAACTGAGTTTGTGTTACCGTGGAGTTTCTTTGACCTAAGTCTGGCTACGTGGGCGAACGCCTCCCTGTTGTATCAAACATTCCTGATACATGCGGAAAATATGGGACTGGTAGGAGACAGCCCAGAGGCAATGGATACAGTGGTGTGTGTTTGTGAGAGGAGGGTATGGTTAGAGGTCCTCTCTGCTTCTGGATAACAGCATTGATAAATGCAACGCTCTTCTCCTCCTCCACCTCCTCCTCCTCCACCTTCTCCTCCACCTAAACATCTCCTCCCTCTCTTTTCCTTTCCACCTCTTTCTGAACATCTATCTCTCCTCCTCTTTGTGAATATCTCTCTCTCTCCTCCTCCTTCTGAACAACTCTTCTCCTTCTCTTCCCCCTTTACATCTTTCTCTCCTCTCTCCTCTTACTCCTCCCTAACATCTTTTTGCCTCGTCCTCATCTCTAATCCTCCTCCTGAACATAAGCTCATCTCTTTCCTGTGTCCGGAGGGACAAGAGTTCCAAACAGTGTATGTGTATGTATGCGTTTGTGGGTATATGTATGTGTGTGTTCATACAGTCTGTTCTCTTCCATACTGTGGAGGGAGGGTTGAAGCGAAGCACTCATAAAATGACCCTGCGTTAAATACAGCCATTGTTCTGTCTGTTCTACTGCTGGAGAACGCAGCAATCTGTTCCCAGTCTTTCACTAGCAGGAGACCTGGTTCACATTCATCTGCTCCCTTGCTCTCTCTCTCTCTCTCTCTCTCTCTCTCTCTCTCTCTCTCTCTGTGGAGGCAAAATGCTGCGCCTCCTCTGATTGGCTGTTATCATCTGATTGTCCTGGATGGCCACGGCCCAAGACAGCTGCAGAGGACGACAGCTGGACCCCGCAGTCCGTAGCTTCATAACACTTCCTATGGATCTACATAACATCCTACAGTCTTACTAAACATCCTACATATCTTAATGATGTTCATATTGCAGATCCATACGCCCCCACATCTTTATTCATATCCAGTGTTTCCCCTGCACGCACCCAGCTGTGGCACACCTAGCCGCTGGATTACTGGCACCACTTCAATCAGAAGTGACACAAAAAACATAAAATATGATATTATGTATCCATACGGCCAACATCTGTATACTTATTACACGTCTTTACACCCCTACTTCTGTGTACTTATTAAACGTCTTTACACCCCTATGTCTATGTACATATTAAATGTCTCTACACCCCTACATCTGTTTACATATTAAACATATTTACACCCCTTCATCTGTGTATTTATTAAACATCTTTATGCCCCTAAATCTGTTTACATATTAATCATATTTACACCCCTTTGATCTGTGTACGTATCAAACATCTTATGCCCCTACGTCTGTGTAAATATTAAATATTAATATGTACACATCCATGTACACATTATACATCTATATGCCCCTGCATCAATTCATTTACACCTCTTCACGTTCTTATTGTAAACATCCAATTTTCTAGAGAGACAGGTCATTAAGGAGCATGTAGGGGATAGTCTGTACAGAGACAGGTCATTAAAGAGAATGTGGGGGATAGTCTGTACAGAGACAGGTCACTAAGGAGCATGTAGGGGTAATCTGTACAGAGACAGGTATTTAAGGAGCAGGTAGGGGCTAGACAGTACAGTGACAGGTCACTAAGGAGCAGGTAAGGGTTAGTCTGTACAGAGACAGGTCATTAAGGAGCAGGTAGGGGTTAGTCTGTACAGAGACAGGTCATTAAGGAGCAGGTAGGGGTTAGTCTGTACAGAGACAGGTCATTAAGGAGCAGGTAGGGGTTAGTCTGTACAGAGACAGGTCATTAAGGAGCAGGTAGGGGTTAGTCTGTACAGAGACAGGTCATTAAGGAGCAGGTAGGGGTTAGTCTGTACAGAGGAAGGTCATTAAGGAGCAGGTAGGGGTTAGTTTATATTAAGCTAAAGTATTGTCCACTGTTTATATTCATTTAAAGGCTTCGCAATCATTTGTAAGTTAAATGATCTAAATTCCAAAGCATACGGAGCGCTGAAAAAACAAGAACTAGATTCCGATTATTTGAACGTAACCAAACATGCAGAGCGTGAATGGAGCTTGGCTGCAGTTTGCGGCCCGCTTCAATTAGGACTCAAGTCTATCTTGTGTTTGTTCCGAAACTGCAGACTTCAGGCTTCAGGATAGAATAGCGTAGAGTAGACACAAGTAGAATATAGTGCAATAGAGTCGAATACAACTGACAGTCGTAGTTCCCAGCAGTAAAGACACAGGGACAGTGGGACGGAGCCAGAACACAAGAGACAAGGGGAATCCAGCATGTACAAGGTCCAATCACACCTCCCATCCCGTATCCCATTCCATGGAGACCACCTGCGTAACCGTTGGTTACTGTGGTAACCAACCGTGAGCAGAGGTTTGTTGTGTGTCGCCACTGTGTAATCGGGCGAGAGCCAGCGAGGAGCTCTGGAGAGATGGAGTCTAGAGAGAGATAGAGAGAGAGAGAGAGAGAGAGAGAGAGAGAGAGAGAGAGAGAGAGAGGGAGAAAGAGAGAGAGAGACAGACAGACAGACAGACAGACTGAGAAACAGAAACAGAGAGAGAGAGAGATAGAGCGGGATGGAGAGACAGACAGAGAGAGTGACAGAGGCAGAGCAAAATATAGGGATGGAGAGAGAGAGAGAGAGAGAAGAGGGAGACAGACAGAGCGAGAGAGAAATGGGAGACAGACAGAGAAAAAGACTGGGCGAAAGAGGGGGATGGAGAGACAGACAGAGAGAGAGCGAGAGAGAGACAGAGTGTAAGAGATGGATGAGAGACAGACAGTGAGAGAAAGTGAGAGAGAGAGAGAGAGAGGGAGAGAGAGAGAGAGAGAGAGAGAGAGAGAAAGAGAGAGCTAGGAGGATCCTGAGTCAGGTCTTCGGGGAGTTCTTCCATCTCCAGCAGATAAAATCACAACATCAGCCCTGGGTTAATTGGCCATGGGGCAGAGGGGGTGGGGGTGGTGGAAGGTGGGGTTGGTGGGGTGTGGTGAGAGCGATAGTGGGGGGAGGGGAGCGGGCAGTGGTGGGGGGAGGTCTGTAGATGGAGGATGTTTTATTAATTTTGAGGGCAGGGTTTGATGTCCAAACTGAGATTGAATTAGAGGAGAATGAGGAGGAAGCCTGCTGTCTCTGCTGCGCCGGACCGTCCTGAGAGAAGAGCCAGCGCCCTCCCATTAACTGGTTCACTTGGTCTTACCTTTAGTGGCTTTTTGGATTAGCTTGTTTATTTTTCGCTGGTTTTATGGTTAGTGTGTTTGTATTTCAGCTTTATTTTGATTCAGCCTTTTCCTTCATTTTCACAAGAAAAATCTCATTCTCTGACGTTTTCATCCACTGATGTGAGAACAAGGCAATCTCTAGATAGATGGTGTTGCCAGCACGTGGTGTTGGCAATAGCCGGTCTGTAAGCATGCCTGTTGGCCAGTCTGTTAACAAGTCTGTTCGCCAGTCTGTAGGTCAGTCTGTAAGTCAGTCTCTAAGTCAGTCTGTAAGTCTGTTAGCCGGTCCATTAGCGAGTCTGACGGCTAGTCTTTAAGACAATGTGTTAGCCAGTCTGATAGCGAGCCTGTACGCTAGTCTGTAGGCCAGTTTGTGTGCAAGTCTGTTGGTCAGTATGTAGGCCAGCCTGTACTCCAGTCTGTGAGTCAGTGTGTACGCCAGTCTGTATCCCATTCTGAAGGCCAGTCTGCTAGGCAGTACGTCCTGTTGGTTTAGGAAGTGTTCCGCTAGTAGAGACAGGGATACAGCGCGTCACCGCCATGGCACCAGGACCTCAGTCTGCAGGACGTTCACATTTTAGGAGCTTATAAAAGTCAGCGTGTTAAGTCCTCGCCTTCTCCTAGTGCTCTACGGTAAGAGCCCGACAGCAGGGAGCTACACTTCATCTGAGATAACACACACACACACACACACACACACACACACATGCACACCGCATATGGGAACACATGCCACACACACACACTGCATACGCGAACACATGCACACACACACACCGCATACGTGAACACACACACACACACACACACACACACACACACACACACACAGTGCATCCATGAACACACACACTGCATACAATCATGCACACACACACACACACACACACACACACACACACCAACGCATGCAGGAACACGCACACAACGCATAAACACACACACATACACACATACATTGCGTATGTAAAGACACCACAAACATAAATACACACAGTTCCCTCAATCTCACACACACACACACACAAACACACACACACACACACACACATAGACAAACACACACACACACACACACACACACATATATACATACACAAACCTCTCACACACACACACACACGTGCCGGTCACCTCCGGCCGTTGCGGTGTGTTTGCGGCTGTGGAAGTCTCTTGCAGGACAAGCGCGTCTTTGTCCCCTGCGCTCTCATAGGCTCCTCGGTGGCTCCGCCCACCCAACCGGCCGTAAATCTGTTAGGAGACTGCTCCGCCATTATCCACCAGCTGCTCGCTCGCCACGGCCAACGCTCCCGTCACCATGGAAACCACCAGTCATGCCAATTACACATAAGGCCTGGCACGGTGCCAGGGAGGCAGTGTGCTGAGCTGTCTGTGTGTGTGTGTGTGTGTGTGTGTGTGTGTGTGTGTGTGTGTGTGTGTGTGTGTGTGTGTGTGTGTGTGTGTGTGTGTGTGCGCGCTTCATCGCAGACAATGTACTAAGCGCAGTCTGCGGGAGTCAGTTAACGTTCGGATGTCCGGATTTGGGTCGGAATTGGTCAACGGCTGACCCCGACCCGCTGACACAAACACCACCTGTAGCCGTTTGGGCTTAGCCGCGGCTAGGCTAGCTGACTCAACAAAAAAACTATTTAAAAAAGTAAGAATGTAATCCAAAATCGGAAAAGCGGTCAACAGAATTGCTGTTATTTTGGCCGTACTGAAATATTATTTTGTATTTTGAAGGGTTTTGTGTACATTTTCATTGTTTATTAACCACGCTGACAGCCATAAATTGGATATAATATCGGAGAGATTTTGAACATTAATTATGGCCTCTCATTGAGCCTCTCTAAGTGTGTCACAGGGAATACGATTCTTCCTTTGTACGCACCTGCTGGTATTATTATCTCTTTCTGGTTGAGGAAGGTTTGTCAGGTGTGTTTGACAACATAAATACGAGCTACATAACGACAGCTGCTTCGTATGTGCTGTGTGATGATAATACATATTTAAGTTCCTGTTTTTGACAAATTGTTAAGCAGCCGCATTGAATGGGCTGTTACCTGGAGGTTACCGAGGGGCTAGCCAGCTGTTACCTACAAATTGGGTCAGCAATTTGAGGCTAATCGTTCAAATAAACATTGGGAGTTAAAAACGACTAAATGCAAAAACTTTTTGCATTAACTTTTGCTGCTGTATTGCACTGTATGACAATTCATGTTCAAACTGCACCTTAATTGCTCTTTTGCACTTCTATTAAGAACTCCATCTACATTTCATTGTACTCTGCACAATGACAATAAAGTTGAATCTATTCTGAATATGATGACTGTTCACGTTGAAGATCTTGAGACAATGGACGTTGTCTGTCTGTGGTTAAGTTTGTTGTGTGCTCAGATTGTCACCCCTATGGTCGTCACACACCTGCGTGTTCAGTCACATCCAACTTGACGCAAATCCATTCGGGCAGCCACAGAGAGGAACCTTAGGAGGAATAACGTCTGCGTCCTGTCCACCTGCAAGGAACTCTTGGAACACTTCCTCCTACTCTTCCTGTTCCTCTAAACCCCTCGCCTTCTTCACTTCCTCCATTGCATCCAATCACAGCCCAGAAGGCCGGTGAGGCATAAGAACACGTCTGTATCTCAGCATGCATCCTACCCAAAACATTTCACACACACACACATACACACACACATGCACACGCACGTACACACACACACACACAAATTCATGCACACACACAGATGCACGTTTGCAGGTACTCACTCACGCACCCACCCACCCACACACACACACACACACACACACACAAACACACACACACTCACATACACACAGGAGCTGAGCCCCTGCAGGAGGAAACAGCTGTGGTCGCGTTGTCGTGGAAACCAGGTGAGAATGTGCGTCCTGTGTGCTCTGGCTATTACATCATACATTCCGTGACGGTGACACGTTGTGGAGGAACCAAAACATGTTGAAATGTGGCCTCAGGAACAGCGCCAGCTCTGGTAGGACAGAGGCGGTGGAAACTGCTCTCACTGATATCAAATCAGGATGTACAGTCATATTAGGAATAACACATCAGAATGCAGAAGAAAAAAATGTGGTGTTGTAAAATGCATTAATGCTTTAGGCAAATTTTAAAGGGCAAATAAAACAAAGTGCGATATCCATCTGAACTGAGGGTTTGGTAGAGAACATGTTATATCTCCTCAAACTAGTCTTGAACCGGAACGAAATTAGAATCTATCAGTGAGATCCTCATTTCTCGTTGACGCATTAAAAACGGTGGACAAACAATCGGCAGGGCAATGATTCATCGTTCAGTCCGCCAGGCATAAGGTGAGATCTGATCTGTTCTTTATAGGCTCACAAAGTATCTGACCCCTGACCCCTCCCTATAGCCGCAGGTAATAAGTAGCAGACGGCCACAGAACGTAACTGAGCCTCCACTTAGTGCTGGATTTACGGCTGGCTGATTACATCGCCAGGGAGGACGCCCATCAGTTAGCCGCACTGCCATTCATGTCCCCCTACCCACGATGCACCGCTCTCCACAAAGCTAACAAAGCACTTCCTGTCGGGGAGAAGATGAAGGGGCCCTCAATGGATCTACAGGGGCCCCGGCTGCTAATCCACCTGGAGGCCTGTTCTTCTCTTCACGACTCTTAAGGCTTACCTAAAGCACTAATAAATAACTAACATGCGTCACAGTGTTGTGCACTAAAGCGCTGGTCTCTGATTTCTCTTTACAACTCTCAGATCTTTCCCATAGCAGGAACAATAGGAAAATAACAAGATTTTGAAACTAAACAACCAAAATAAAGCTTCCTCCCCCTCTCTACTCCCTCCCTCCCCAAGTTTCTCCCCCACCAAAGAAAAACGCGTTATGGTTGACCTTCTTCAACCCGAACGCTATTTTCCGATCATCTTAGGCCTAGGGGACTATTGCGAAAAAAAATAATCTTTTACATTCTATCAGTATTGAGCAAAAAAGCTGCAGCCGTACTCCACAACAACAGGCTGCAAGCAAACCCAACACAACAAACCCTGCTCTCTGCAGGGTTCTCACCTTCAACCCTTCTCTTCCCATAGCGACTCAGCTCTCACGAGACTTCTCCTTGAGCGAGACTTGTTTGGAAACAATAATTAATTGATCAAGCAAAAGTTACAGAAACACTTTTTCTCTTTAGTGATCCTTTCCATAATGATAAAAAACGATCTGAGCCTGTCAGTGTCAAAGACAAGCACATTTGGAGGACGTACATTGACAGGTGGTTGACCCAAAGGATTACACTGAGGAACGATTTTGCGGATTACGGCTGCACTGTTCTCGCTCAATACTGAACCAATTTCAAAAATTGTCTACCGCAATAATCCCTTAGACCCAAAATGATCGGAAAATAGAGTCCAGGTTGAGGAATCCCGGAGTTTACCTTCAAGAATTAATTCCTGCACCTGTGATTGTCATGGATGGAGATGGAGATACTTTCCTCCAACCAATCAGGAAAGAGATGCCCTGATTGGTCAGAAATTAGCCAGGCACGGTCTCGAATAGAAATGGTCTCACACGTAGGCCTGCAGGCGTGCAGTCAACCTGAACCGATATTCTTTCAGCGCATTTCACTCACTGTTAGCTGATGGACGGCTACGGAATTTAAAATAAATTACACTCAAATTATAGCTCTTAAATCCTACCTACAGCACCTTTAATTAACCAGGTTTTTATCAGTGAAATTAAAAATCTCCGGACAAGAGTGAGCGCTCTGCTCCCAGAATGCTTTAACAGAGCGTGTAGGCCTACATGATTACATTGCAATCGGCCTTGCAATGCTCATCTCATGAATTTCATGAATGAATGTATAATAATGACAACATCCATTAAGCAGGGTATGCGGCCCGCCTTTCATTTTAATATTCAAGTATGCTAAAGCAAACCAGCGCCCGTAATGAAGTGAATTTTTTGTTTCGGACGGGTACATTAATCCCTGCCCTCGAATTTACATACGCTTGCACTTTACTCAAAGTCAGGATATAAGAAGAGAAGAGACGATAGTCTAGCCTCTGGTCTCCAGGCACTCTCTCTTCTTTGATTGGTTTTGTTTCATCTTGCTCTTTCTCTCACCCTAGTACTCCCATTATCTCTGTTTGTTCCATGATTTTCTTTTCAGTTATATTCCAATTTCAGTTTATCTCTCTCTTCATTCTATCTCTCTATCTTTTTTCTTTCTGTTTCACTCTCTCTACCTCTCCCTCTCTCTCTCTGTTCAACTCCCTCTCTGTCTTTATCTGTCCATCTGTTTTTTTTTTCGGCCCCTTTGTTTTCTCCCTCTCTCTCTCTCTCTCTCTCTCTCTCTCTCTCTCTCTCTCTCTCTCTCTTTATCCCTCTCAATCTCTTCCTTTCTGTTTTCTACCACTCTCTCTCTCTCTCTCTCTCTCTCTCTCTCTCTCCCTCTCTCTCTGTTTATCCCTCTCAATCTCCTTCTTACTGTTTTCTCCCTCTGTCAAATCTCCCCTCCTCTCAGCTGTATAGAAGTGTAATCCTCACCCCTCCAACCTCTCTCAGCCTCCTCACCTCTCTAACTGCCGGTAGTTCTCCCCCTGCGGCCCCTGCCTGTCAGCTCCGGCTCTCTACTGCCCCCTACAGGTCAGCACCAGACACTGGAAGATACGATCAGACACTGTATGGATTCCGTAGGAAAGGAACTGGAAGCCACTACATAGATGGGCATATGGACAGAAAGCATATTGGAGATGGACAGACAGACACATCTCAGAGTCTCAAAATACTGTGAGAGAAGGAGTTGGGGCAGGAGGAGGAGAAGTGGGAGGAGGAGGAGGGTGTGGAGGAGGAGGAGGTGGAGGATGAGGACGAGGAGGAGGACAAGGAGGATGGGGGGAGACCGGAGGGGGTTGGGGGTTGAGACCCAGAGAGGAGGTGCTGGTCCTTGACGTTCTATCCACCTCACCCTACCATGTCTATCCAGCCTCAGTAGATCCAGTGAGACAGACCTCTTACTCGTCCTGATCTAAATGACATACATCAAGTACCTGAGCTGTGATACCTGTTTGTTTGATAATTAATTGCTTTTAATCACTATTAACTGACTTTATATTGCAACTTTCATTTGAGTATCTGACCCCATCTCTTTTTACAAGAAGCAAGACAACTGCACAAGCGCTAGAATCCAGGCAGAGGACATGAATACAACCCCACTCTCCGTCTGCAACGTTTGGATGGAGCTTGGACGACTGCATTTCATGGTGGCCAATTGCAGAATCTGTGTTATACTTGGTATCATTTCTATTGGTCAACTCATGGGGGGGATTTTGAATGAGTGAACGAGTGCACGAGTGAATGAGTAGGCCTACTGAGTTGTTGAGTGTTTGAACATACATGTATAGGATAGTCTGGTTGGATCAGCCATTGTAACCATGGAGCTCCCCATTCTCCCCATGTCATCATCACTTCCTCGCTCCATAACGGTTCCAGAGGAGCCATCTCTCCTGGAGCTCAGTCAAACAGCCGTAACCAATATCATCTGTCAAAATGACTTCTTTGTAATGAAGAGCATTAAGCGTGTGTGCACTACTTCCAACCAACAGCATTCAACCCTTCAGTAAGCAACCAGTACGCATATTGTGAAAGTTTGTGAAACAACAACACAGTGAATCGCCCTACAAGCACAAGCACCAAAATGTCTTGCCCCGAAGACCAAATAGCTATATTGCTCTTGTTTACGTCTGGGGGGGGGGGTTGAGACGGGTTCGGGCTGTGCTGAATAATATTTGTAACGGATGTTTGAGTGAAGCCAGGAGAGACGATTACGATTGGTTTGATCACGTAGACCGGTAGCGTCTTTAAAAGGCGCCACCTGCCCGGGTCCCAGTGTGAGGGGGATTTCACAGCTACAGTATGTGCTGTACATTATGAGGGTTGTATATTAAACAGGTTTGACCGTAATCTCCGTCTTTGTGAGTTAACAGGCCGGGATGGAAGAGGCTCCGCTGTCCTTTCACACACACATTCCAGCTGTCACTTCTCCTGCACTGGGCTCGTCCAGCGTGTGTGTGTCTGGTGTGTGTGTGTGTGTGTGTGTGTGTGTATGTCCATGCTGAACCACTTATCTATATGGTGAAAAGTGAAGACAATAAGACCCCCGGTGTCTCCCTCTCTCTTCCTCTATCGATGTGACCCGTCTTGGGGTTGATTCGTTTTGGCACGTTTAGGGGGGGTGCAGCCCCTCCAAAAACAAAACCAGGAGGAGACCCCTGGTGAAGGGGGTGCAGAGGTCACCGCTACCGGCCCCGCACAGAGCTCCCCCCCCCCCCCCCCCCCCCACCTGGCTCCGGGGTCCCGACAGACAGGGAGAGAGAGAGAGAGTGACAGAGGGGGCGAGGGACAATGGGATAAAAGGGCTCCTCTGGAACCGTTATGGAGCGAGGAAGTGATGATGACATGGGGAGAATGGGGAGCTCCATTAGTGGCTCCGCTACGGCCCCCCGGGGAGACCGTGTTCGGGGACGGGGGGGCTACCTCTCGATCACCCAGGGGCCCCACTTTCTAGAACCAGCGGCCCAAGACAAAGTAGAGGGAGATAGATAGGTGGTGGTGGTGGTGGTGGTGCAGGAGCTCCTTGTCATATCCTGAACACACCCCACTCCGAACCCTTCCCGCTCATACCCCCCGGGGCCCTGCATGGCAGGTTTGGGGCCCCACCACACAGAGAGGCGCTCGGGTTACGGTTTTGCGTAACTGCAGCCTTTCACAACGTCCCAGAAGAACCCTTTGATGGATGGACTTGAGCTGGTGCAGGAGGGAACAGGATGTGGCTTAGGATGTGTGCACGTGTGCTCTGTGAGCACATGGTCATCAGTGTGCACGTGTGTGTGTGTATGTGTATGTGTTGTTGAGGCGTAATGGACATGCTTGTTAATGATGGACCACAATCAAAACAGCGTCTCTGTTGTTTTGTTTGGTCCGATCGGTGGCTTTTGTGGAATTTATCGTGTGTGTGTGTGTGTGTGTGTGGGTGTGTGTGTGTGTGTGTGTGTGTGTGTGTGTGTGTGTGTGTGTGTGCGTGTGTGTGTGTGTGTGTGTGTGTGTGGTGATGGTGTTTGTGTCGCAACGTTAACTACGTTAACGAGGTTTCACTTACACAACACTGCAAGTGCACCTCACTCTCTCTCGCTCGCATTCTGTCATTTTTTTAACGATTCGTTCTGCCGATATCGTAGGATATCCACAACGTCTGCAGTCTACCTGTGGGCGAGATGTTCCCTACCTGCTCCTTACTGACGCACATTTGAAACTGTACGCTTGGATGAATGCATAAAAAGGAATTAGTAAAGGGGGAAAAATAATGATTTTAAAGCAACAATTGAGTTTGTGGAAACCCAAGTGAATGTGAGTGGAGGGGTTGAGTTAGAGCCGGTCTGTGTGGAGCAGAGCTCTGCTCTCTGAAACAGAGATACACACTCCATCTGCTGAGTGTTGCTAGAGCTCCTGGCAGCTCAATCACATGTTGAGCTTTTATTGGCAGAATAATAAATCTGAAGGAATGAGGAAGGAATTAGTAAAAAAGGAACAGTATTTCTTTCGGTGCATTTGGGTTGAAATCAAACTATTTCAGTTTATTTTGGCTCTTGTACTTTGGCTCACTACTATTTAGTCACCATTGTGAATTGAACTTAAGATTGCGAATCCTCTCAGAGTTTTGAATTGATCTGACGCTGTTACCGCGTTCAGAACAACCAATCGAAAACAGAACCGATCGATCCAGACAATCAAATCAACCTGAGCTATGAGCACTGAGGGTTCATCAGCACCTATGGCAGACTGCCCCTGAAGGGAGATTGCTCCATTTAGATGCAGCTTCCCAGCAATGCGGTCTAAAACACCACTGTGTCTAGACTGTAATTACACCAACCCACATCGCCGCTTTAAAGACGCCACATGTTCTCCAGACCTCCTGTTCCTCTTCTCTAGCCTGAGAACTCCGGATCTGCAACTTTCCCTCTCCTCCTCCACCTCCTCATCTCTCTACTGCGCACTGTCCTCCTGTTTCTCCTCCTCTTCCTGCTTCCTCTCCTCCTTCTCTTTCATGAACATCCTCCTCTTCTCTCTTTCCCCCTTCTCTTCCTCCACCTCCTTCTCCTCTACCTCCTCCTCCTCTTTCTCCTACACCTCCTCCTTCACCTCCACTCTGTCCTCCTCCTCCTTCTCCTCCAGCTCCTCTCTGTCCTCCTCCTCCTCCACCTCCTCTCTGTCCTCCTCCTCAACCTCCTCCTCCTCCTCCTGCTCCTCCAAATCCTTGATGTCCTCCTGCTCCTCCTCCTCCTCCACCTCCTCTCTGTCCTCCTGCTCCTCCTCCAACTCCTCCCTGTCCTCCTCCTCATCCTTCTCCTCTTCTGCTGATCCCTCCAGAGGAGGAGGTTCCTGTGGGGACCAGGAATAGTGTCTCCTGGTGTTGAGGAAGTGCTCACTAGGGGATATTCAATAGCAGCACGTGTCCCCGGGACGCTCCTTCTCAGGGGACCGCCGGCCCTCGAAGGTCAGGGGTTAAAGCCTGACTTCAGTGGCCCTACATGGAAACCAAAGTTAGGCATGCTGTTAGCACACTGGTTACTACCGCGTTAGCTACTGTAACTAGGGGAGAAAGAAAGTGTAGTAGTGGTCACAGACATAACAGTTCTGGGGTTGAGCATCCAATCCCTGCAGCAAGATGCCCTAACCTCTACCTGCTCCTTAAAGGCATGTATAAGAAGTCTATATATCTATAAGTCTATGAACCACCTTGGATAAATGTGTCTGCGAAAAGCCCAAACCGCCCCTCCCTATTAACAGTTTATTTACAGTATGTATTTATTCTCCTCCGTGACTTAGCATGCCCCGGCTGCGCGTACCCTGGTGTAAACCTAATGCTATGCCGGTGTACTTCTTCCCACCTCTCCGTAGCTCTGCGCTCAGGGAGCAGGCTGAAGGCGTGGCTTAACGGGTTTGACACGCGGGCTTATCTGATTAAAGCGGGAGAACCGGCCTCTCCCACCGGGGGACCCCTGGGCTCCGGAGCTGAGATAAGAACAGATAAGATTTGACTTTACTCATCCCCGGGGTAAGGATTGTGCAGCCCTTGCAGTACAAAGTAGGAAAAGAGCAGATATACAGGGTGCAAATATGCAAATAAACATCACGAGAATAGAAATACTAAAAGAGCAGTTTCAAAAACCATGTGGATACCAAAGATACGCGAAAGGTAACAGTAGGTATCCTTCATACAAATGCAAACTAGTGAACAGTACGATGTAAATCCAAAGGTCCCAATGCCACAAGTAGGAGTTACAGTAAGGGCCATACATTAGAGTTAAATGGTAAGTTGCAAATGCACAGAGATGTACGCTTTGGATAAAAGCGTCTGCTAAATGCCATTTATGTAAATTAAAAATGTATGCGAATGGCGAAAATCTACGTATGCCCAGAATCAAAGTACAGGTAATGTACATGGTTCTATTCAAATGTTAAGCGCTTATACACATGACATTTGACGACAATGTCCCTGTGATTGCACATCGGTCTCCCGGTGTCCCCATGAGTCACAGAGTGGCGAAGGGCAGTCACAGTGATCCACTGAGAGGTAGAAATCCAGAGAGAAAGGGGAAGATCAGAAAAACAGAGCAGAGGCAGATCGGAGGCTGGAACCACATCAGCCCCCCAGTCCTCCGCTGTCCCTCACTCGGACTGGGGTATAGAGGAGTTTTGCCGTTTGATTGCCCCAGGGAGAAGGGAGCTTTTGTGGGGTTGTGCGCTGCGTCGCTGTGGTCATCGGTCAGCTGGTGCTACTCTGCGTCACCAGCCCATGGCGGCGAGTCGATAAGCCGCCCGCCGCTGATTGCATCAAAGCCCGCTGCGGCAGGAGCAGCTTTAGCCGCCCGGCCCGTGAACCACTGATTAGCATGCTAATATGCTAATGTTATTATGCTAACTAGCATATCCCCAGTGACTGGGAATTAACCGAGCCAATCAGTCTGGGTCATTAGAGGGTGTGGATTAGGATGCGAGCGATGTCAGGTTAAGACCTCTCATTTATCAGACAGGCAGACGAACAGGAAATCAATCAGCGGACGCCTCGAAACAACACGTATACCTTATAGGAAACACTGAGGACAAGGGAGGACTGTCTGCTGGCCGGCGTACATCGGGACCTTGCTCCTGTGATTTCTGTCACTCAGCAGACGCTTTTATCCGAAACAATTGGGATTCATCATGGTCCTTAATGAGCCGGGGACGGGGCGCCGAGGAGCCCCTGATGTTCATTAGCTGCGCTGTGAATGGGCGTCAGTCTCCGGAGCACCGCAGCATACCTAACGCAGGGTCCCCTCCGCTGCCACCCAGCTCCGGGGCTCCGGCCGGGGCCATGGCTCAAGGCGGCCGGCCGCGGTTCAGCTGTAATTTAAGGAGACTTGAGAGCAATTAGTTTGGTCTAATTTCCAAGCCGACGCTGGTCTTTTTGTCACCTTTGAACCCTGAGCCAGGAGGGGGGTGGTAGGGGGTGGGGGGGGAATGGTGGTGGGGGATGACAGGATCTATTGAGGTTACAGAAGACAGTGTCCTGTCAGACAATAGATGGTGTGTGTGTGTGTGTGTGTGTGTGTGTGTGTGTGTTAGCCGTACTTTAATGTGTATCTTTTTGATTCCAGGAATGAAATGCACTGGTTCCTGTTGTTGTTGACACGTGTCACGTGCATCCTAAATTCAACGTTGGGTTATATTGAAGTTATTACATCAATTTGGGTTATTCCTTTTTCTTTTTTTTCATATATTGATTTCCCCGACTTTGGGCTGTATATAATGAAATCAAAAAATGCAAACAGTTACATAAAAATAGAAATTCATATATTGTATGTCATAACATTGAAGTCTGGTTTCAAAACTTTAAAAAGTAAACAAATGGTCAGACTGTCAAATTAAATTTAGATCAAAGTAAAATATCAATGTTTGAATTTGTCCCATATTACGTCAACATTAACATTCACATGTTGGGCATTTCTATTCATAACCCCGTTTCACCATTGGCAACACAAAAAAATACAAAATATAA
>NC_136950.1:9099290-9124290 GCF_949987615.1 Pollachius pollachius | reverse complement strand
CTCCTCCTAGCGCATAACTCTGGCTGCGCTATAACGTTACGCTAACGTTATGCTGCGGGCGGCCGGGCAGCTGCTGCTGCTGCAGAGCGGCCCTCTCTCCTCTCCGCTAAACTATATTTACCAGCTCTGGTCCCTTCCCACGCCTCTCCACGCGCATGGCCCACACGTGGCACATGCTGCCGGCCGTTACACTGATAGCCCGTTTAAATGTGTGTGTCTGTGAGTCTGTGTGTGTCTATGAGTGTGTGTGTGTGTGTGTGTGTGTCTGTGAGTGAGTGTGTGCGTGTGTGTCTGTGAGTGAGTGTGTGCGTGTGTCTTGGAGTGTGTGTGTGTCCATTGCGGGAGTGTGTGTGTGTCTGTGAGTGTGTGTGTGTGTCTTTGAGTGTGTGTGTGTCCATTGCGGGAGTGTGTGTGTGTCTGTGAGTGTGTGTGTGTCTTTGAGTGTGTGTGTCTGTGAGTGTCTGTGAGTGTGTGTTTCTTTGAGTGTGTGTGTCTGTGTAGGAGTGTGTGTGTGTGTCTGTGTGGGAGTGTGTGTGTGTGTGTCTGTGTGGGAGTGTGCGTGTGTCTGTGAGACACGGCAATCACATGTGGCAGCGCTGTCCCACCAGCGGTGAGCGGTGGGAACGATGGCAGTTGTGTGGGGTAGGACACCTTATCTGGTGTCTGCGAGTGATAAAAGTGTCCTGGCGCTGTAAATCTCCTGATGTGTGGATCCCGGTGGTGTGAATAACATCCAGGAGCATGTGATAATTCCATCAGCGCATGGGGCGTCCGTATCTCCCACCTCCGGTCCGTTCCCCTCTGGGTCCGGTTCTGGTTTGAATCGTGTACCTGGAGAGAGGGACGGAGGCCCTCTCCAGGACGGAGGCCCCTGGCCGCGTCGCGGTGGTGTCAGGTTTTTTACGGGGTTGGAAGTCGATGCACTTGACCTCCGACCCTGGAAGAGGACTTCACACCCAGAAGAGGCGCCGATGTTTTGGTGTTTCACCGTTTGAGAGTGAGGACCGGGAGATGCTCAGCCAGCCGCGCATTCCAGAAAACTGGTTCATAAATCTTGACTGTGTGTGTTTGTGTGTGTGTGTGTGTGTGTGTGTGTGTGGGTGTGTGCTGAGGCAGATGTGTCCTAACTTAGCCGCCTGCTCAGAGTGGCTCCTGGTTCTTAGAAGAACCTCACTCCTCTTCCACCTTTAAGAGAAAATGGGCACTCAGCTATAGTTACCACACACACACAAACACGCAAATGCATGCACACACACACACACACACAGATACACACATTTAGTCACACACACATATATATTACACACATATCAATTGAACACACACATACATATATATAACACACACACATGTAAACAGATACATTACTCACACACACACCCACACACACATATATATATCACATATATAAATTACACACAGGCAGGCCACAGTTATGGGCATGAAATCTGTTCACAAGAATACGTTACCCCTCTGTATCTCTGTCACTCTCTCTTTCTCTCTCTCTCTCTCTCTCTCTCTCTCTCTCTCTCTTCTTATCTCCCTCACCCTTTTAACATGACATGGAACCTACAATCTCTACTGTTAATCATTATCTGTTCTATCTCTCTGGGCAAGAGACAGTTACAAAAAAACAGGGCTCTCTCTCTCTCTTGGCCAGAGACTGTTAGACCACACACTTGGCCAGAGACCGTTAGAATACACACACACACGCTCACACACTCCCTCTCTCACACACACACACACACACGCACACACACACACACACATACACACACACACACACACACACACACACACACACACACACACACACACACACACACAAACACCAAGAAGTAGCCATCAAGTTGTAGTCTAGTGGTTAGGATGTCAAAAGGTTCTGGGTTCAAACCTATATGTCAACCTGTAGGAATACTTTGATCAAGATGCCTTTAGCCCCTTACACCTTTAACGCCCAGCTTCATGTTTCTGAACAAATTCACTGGAACTCGCAAGTACTAAAAATAGACTCTTTTCATTCTTTAAAATATTAATTGAATTAGTTACCTCTCGAACACATCTGGAAGAAGCAACCTCAGGTAGCTCAAAAAAGGAAGCAGAGTCTCAGGTAGACCTGGACAGGAAGCAGAGCCTCAGGTACACCAGGACAGGAAGCAGCCTCAGGGGTATACCAGAACAACAGGAAGTGGAGGATATCCGAGAAGATTATAAAACATTTCCTCATTTCCAAACGGCAGGTGATGCTAGCCAAGCGTTCCCATTGGTGGGTTCCTCCCTAACATCAAGCATCTGGAGTGGATGACGGCACCAGGGCTCTTAACGGACTGCCTGGTGATGGATGTACGGGACAGAGCTAATGCACACACTGCTGTAGGCAATAAATGACCCGGGCTTCCCCGTTTCCATAGGGATCGGGCAGCTTTGAAGTGCAAGGAACGGCACAATGTGTTCATAAAAAGAGCCTTATTATGGTCTGTTCTCCAGAGGTCAGCAGGGAGCGGAGCAGACGGGAGCAGAACCCCCGGATCACCTCCAGAGTTTACAAAGGAGCCTCAACGTCCTCCTAAATGAGGAGAAAGCGTCCGGGCCCCCATAAAGCGCTAGTTCGGCGGGGTAATGAACCAGTGCAGGGGCCCAAGGACCGGGGCCCGTGGCTCGACGGCTGGGTAATTTATTGGAGAGGAGCGCCACGCTGGGATCAAACGGGGCCACGCGCCTCCTCGCACCTCCAGGAGAGGCTGGATGTGCGGAGAACCGGAGCCAGGGGCCCCGGGAACATGCAGTTGGGGTTTGAAGGGACGGCAGCAAGAGGAAGAGGAATTAGAGAGGAAGGAAGGTAACATGGTCGCCAAGGTGGTTACAGTAAACAGCTCAGACGTGTGCACAGACACACACCACACACACACACACACATGCAATGAGTAACACTGATGCACACACAAACACACACACACACACACACACACATTTAGACTGACACTTGTGTACACACACACACACACACACACACACACACTCACATGCACATAGATACACCCAGATTTAGATTTATACACGGAATCACACACACATAAACGCACACGTACACACAGACTTACACTCATGAGACATTCACAGACATTCACATTAACACACACAAACTAAACACACACAGACATGTATGTATGTACAGATGTATGCAGACACGCTCAAACACTTAACCAAACACAAACATATGAAATTACTCCCACACAGACACTCATAAACATCCATAAGTCTTTCATATATAGATGCATCAACATATCAGAAGTTTCGACTTCTGCGGACAGGATGTGCTGGCACAATCTTCATTCTCAAGTAAATTTGAGCAACACACATACACACACTCACACACAAACACACATAAACACACAAACACATGTAGGTACATAATCATGCAAACACACACATATACAAGCACACGCACACACACACAGACACACACACACACACACACAAACACTGACCTACAACCATGCACAGATAAACACACAGAGGCACACACATACACACACACACACACACACACACACAGAAACACACACACACAAACCTGAGCCATACTGGGTTTAACAGCCTGGGTCTGGACCAACACATGAGCAGGATTAAGACGACTTTAGTTCTGCACATGAAACGCCACAATGCACCTTCCCTGAGGCACAGTGCACGGCTCACACAGTGCATGGAACACAGTGCACGGACCAAGTGCACGGGCAGAAACCAGGTAAGTCAGTGTCACTGTGGTGCTCGTTATTTCGAAGCAGAGAGGGAAAGACGTGCAGCATTGGAGCGCAGATGGGAATCAAACATGCGGTCGCTACAAGGACTGCTGCCTCCTGCCAAGTGCACTTCTATCAAAACTTTAAAATGTTTTAGGTGGTACTCTGAGCATTATGTAGCTTCGGTCTATCCAATGAAAACAAGAGGACATTAGGGCGGGACAACCATGGGAGAGTGATGTGATTAGCTGACTGGGGGATTTGACTACAGATCTCTGCAGACTTCATGTGCCGGAGCACATGGCCGCATCAGAGGGCAGGAGATCACAAAGCATTCTTACATGAGGTGAATTATCTTCTGGAGGAGGAGAATTCCTGTAGCAGCTGATCCAAATGGGCGAACCATCTGTAGACCAGACCAGGCCCAGCTGTCCTTCTGGAGAGCCACAAACAACCACGGATGTTTCGCCGATTGTTTATTTACTCGCTCATTTAAATATGCACTCATTCAGCAGATGTTGTTTTATCCAAAGCAGGCACGAGGCAGACAGTCAATCTGCTGCCACTACACCATTACAGTCAGGTTTCTAAATCTAGATACACGCGCCAGTGTTACCTTTCCTGCCTCCTGCCTCCTGAGGTTCTTCAGGGCGGCTCAGTGGAGCTGCCTTCACTGTAGTGCCAGTTCCAGGGCCAGGAAAGCTTGGCCTTACGTTCTGGGGTATTAGCCACACTTCTATTTAACGTATCCACTGCAAATGATGAATCGGCGCAGAACTGTTCTGAAGTAATACTGAATGAAAGACTTCTATGTGTTCCATCGCTTTGCGCACTCACAGAAGAGACATTGGGCCAGCAAAACAAGGATTAACGTCGCTTAATTCTGTCAATTTTGCGACAACCATTCGAGTACATCAATTCTCGACCCTGCAACCACGTAACCCCACTACACTACCCAGAATGCCTCTTACATATTCCGGACCTAACACTCTACTTCCTCAGCAGCGGCTCTCTGTAGACTATGTGTAAGCTAGGTGTATGTTAGATGCATGCTAGCTGAACGTTAGCTGCAGGCTAGCGATAGTAGCTGGGTATTTCTGGGACGGCTCCTGCTGAGTTTTGGAGGGTCATCAAGACACTGGGAGTGACAAATGACGCTGTCGCTACCGCAAGACAACCACAAAACACCCTGGTCGATGTTCACAATGAGTGCGTGTGTGCATGTGTGTGTCTGTGTCTGTGTGTGTGTGTGTGTGTGTGCGTGTGTGTCAGCAGTGATGTGATGTGGGTGGATGTGTCGGACACCAGTCAAGAGGTCAGACCCCCCCACTGGTGTGTAATGTCATTCAGCTTAATTAGGCCGTCCTGCTTATTAACTCTCATTAACGCCGACGCGCTGACACATGCATGCATGCGTCGGCTGCAGCTGCGCCCGCCGCATGCACCGGTCGGGTTGTCCGTATCCGAGGCTGTGGTACTGGCTCACTACCAGACACAGACATATTATTGAATTTTTTCGTCGTCTTATTATTATTATTTCTACTATTATTAATAGTATTGTTATTGGTTTTAGGATTCTTTTTGTGTTGTTGTTTTGTTTTTCTGTGTATACTGAGTGTTAGTTGTATATGCGCATGCATGTAGGCCTATGTATGCAGATGTGCATGTATGTATGCGTGTGTTTATGTTGGTGGAGGGGATATACGGACATTCTGTGTACAGTTGGTTGATTATTGTGTACCCATCCCAAATAAAAAGATGCTCCAAAAAAAATAAAAAGATACATGACTTCTGACAAAGAAATCCCAGTTTCTATGACTCATAACTTATAAACAAAAATTAAACCAGTTTTTCTGTCTCAAAAGAGTTGTATTATCTTCAATCTGTTTCAACCGTCTTAATCCATTTTCACTGTCTCAAACCAGTTTGATCTACTCAAACCAGTTCTGAACCAGTCTTAAACCAGCTTTTACGGTGCTATAGTAGTTTGGCTTCCTTTAACGGTGTAACATTCTTTAACAGTCACACAATTTTTTATTTGACACATTGGCATTACATCTGCTCAGATGTTAAGTTACGTTCTGTATTTAAGTTTCTCAGTTGTAGCACTGATCGTTTGGTAAAGGTTACTATAAATCAATAAATCAATTAGCTGTCTTGACACCATTTCAACCCTACAATCCGAATGAACCCCCCTGTAGTAAAGAGAGGTCTGGGTTTCCCTGCTGGACTTCTGTTGTGTTCTGGCAGGAGGATCTAATAAAGTTCTTATGTTGGAACATTGTTGCTGGAGTTTCATTTTACCACCGTGAACTGGACTTGAGTCACACAGCCTGTTCGCCAGCTCGTAAAGTCTTGCCTTCCGCTGCGCTAGCTGTAACCTAGCCGTCAAATCGCTTACCGTAAGGTTAGCTGGAGGGTACAGCCGCGTCACCGCCATGACTCAGCAGCTGTACCGCGGTGGGCCAAACCACACACCCCATCCCCCTCCAACACCGCCGCCAACGCTAACAGCTAACAGTAAGCTCAGATGACGCTTGCGCTGACATAATGGTTTCTAATTAGCACATGGTGATAACCGAGGGTGTTTGTTGTACACATGGGACCTTCTTCAAAACAGTCTTGGGGATTTACCTCAATTCAGGTCTACTGCGCTCACACAGAATCGCTGCAGGTGGGACGGGGGATGCAACCGGGAAGTATTTTAAGGTGAGCCGATTGTGAAAAAGGATGCAGAAGGAACAGTTAACAGCAAAGTGTCTCACAACGGCTCCACGGTTGTGCTGCAGCAGGCCCCTTGGGTGTAAAGCCACCTCCTCCTCGCCAATCCAGCGTAACCCAGGAGATGTATGCCCAAAGCGTCTCACAGGTCAAACCCTCATCATGCATTCACGACCAGCTTGTAATCAAGCAGTCTTTGGGATTGGTTACTGGGGAGTCCGGGCCAGAAGGAGGGTGTCCGGGTCGACACCTCGTTGGGACTGCAATCAAAGCTGATCAGCTGGCGGCCCGCTTCCCCGTCGCCGTGGTGACGCCCCTACATTACGGTCGGGTCTCACAGAGATGTCGGACCACCTGTCCATTTCTCAACTCTGGAGTGGACATGTCTGCCGCTTTTTAATCACAGATCACCGACAGAGAGGCGTGTAGAATGCCAAGCTCAGAGGCACGCAAGGCAGACACCTGAGTCAACCATGGAGGTGTAAAGAGATGTTTTTAGTCACTAGAAGGACTAGAAATAGGACTAGAAATTGCTTTCCCAATTCCTTCAATTTCCGCTGTGAAATCAGAAAAATCTTCTTATCACCTTTTTGCAGCGTTTAGCTTTTAATCTTTATAATCTTGGTGAAATATTTTAACAAAGCTCTTCAGCTCTCCACTCTCCGCAACAGCACACTCACTAATTAACTAGTTATCAATGAAGATCTGGAGGGGAAGTAATTAGCTGGTGAGAGGATCGTTGTGTGCTGTCAATGGGGTCGGCTTGTGATCCTGGGGGCCTGTGGGGGTCAGGGGTCACAGTGTTAGAGGTGACAACTGTGACCCCTGGCCTCACTGAGAGGCCGCTATCGCGTCGAGCTCGGCCCCAGAGTGTGCACGCGATGAGGCCGTTAACAGTCCGTCCTGGGGGGGGATTTAACCCGGGCCTGGACCGGTTCTTAGGGTTGTAGGTTTTGCCCCACTAAGAAGCACAGGAAGCGTTCTGATTGGTTATGAGGCCCAAGAGGACCACCAGACCTCCCACTGACGGGAAGCGCAGGAAAGAAGAGACTGCAGGCAGGTGATGAGGAGGAGGAGGAGGAGGAGGAGGAGGAGGAGGAGGAGGAGGAGGAGGCAGATGAGGAGGGGAGAGGAGGAGGATGTTGGAAGAGAGGGAGGAGGTGAAGGAGAAAGGAGAGGAGGAGGAGGAGGATGAGGCAGATGAGGAGGGGAGAGGAGGAGGGGAGAGGAGGAGAGGGAATGGAAAGAGCAGGAGGAGGGGAGAGGAGGAAGAAGTAGAAGGGAGGGAGGAGGTGGAGGACAAAGAGTAGATAGATAGGACGGGAGGAGGCGAGGGAGGAGAGAGGGAAGGAGGAGGAGGGGAGAGGAGATGAGGAGGACAATAAAGAGGAGGAGAGGAGGAGGAGGAATGGGAGAGGGAGAAGAAGAAGGAGGAGGTGGAGTAGAGGTAAGGGGAGGACGAGAGGAATATGTGAACCCCAGAAAAACAGAGGACCGCTGCACATGACGCCAGGCTGGGTGAGAATGGAGAGTGGATTGTGGACACACACACACACACACACACACACACACACACACACACAGTCGATCAATATGTATATGAATCAATGTTTATCCCTTCATCACCAATTAACACATGTAGTTCCAAAATAGTATCCAGTTTTACTCTGAAACGCAAATGTCTTGACAGCTTGTACCCATTTCTGCTGCCGTTAATAGAATAGCAACCTCTCGTTTGACAATTGCATTTTGCTGATGTTGAAACTTCTAATACTTGGTCCCAGAAGAAAGACTCACTACCGTGGCACCACGTGAATGACTAGGGATCCACTTTGAGATGCGAGAACTTCAAAGGTTTGAAGCCGTCAGTGTTTGGAGGTTTTGATGTTTGATGTGTGCGTGTGTGTGTGCGTCCATGAGTGTATGTCCCATGTGTATCCGTGTGTGTTTGTGTGTGTGTGTGTGTGTGTGTGTGTGTGTGTGTGTGTGTGTAATCGTTGCGTCTGACAGCTAGAGATTGATGGAGACATCAACCCGAATCTCCCGAGGAAAACCTGTTTAGTGTGGAAGAGGCGAAGGTGAGAAGGTCATGGGAGACAGACAGAGACTGAGGGAGAGGGGGGGGGGGGGAGGAAGAGAGAGGATGAGATAGAGGGAGAAGAAGAAGAAGAGAGAGACAGAGAGAGATAGGGAGGTATAGTTTGGGGGAAAGCATGAGATATATAGAAAAAGAGAGGGGGAGTGTGAGAGGAAGGTAAGGCTAGAGACAGAGAGAAAGGGGATGAGATTGAGTGGAAGTGAGCGAGGGAGGGCTAGAGAGAGAGAGAGAGAGAGAGAGAGAGAGGGAGGGAAATAACTCTAGAGATGGAGAATGAGAGGCGGGGGAGGGATAAATAAAGAGAGAGAAAGGGAGGCAGGGAGAGTAAGAGACAGAGTGGCGGGGAGTGGCACTTGAAGCCCCTCTGTGACTCGGACAGACAGACACAGACAGACAGACAGACAGACAGACAGACAGACAGACAGACAGACAGACAGACAGACAGACAGACAGACAGACAGGCAGACAGGCAAACAGACAGACAGGCCTTGACGTTTCAAGGTGTCCTTCCAAAACCAGGGCCCAGAGGAGGAGTATACCAGACATCCTCTCTGATCTCTGTTTGCTACCAAATCACCGCAAACCAAGACGACAGAACCACGGACATTAGGAGGCACGAGCCAATAAATAATGAATGCAACGGAATAATCCATAGAATACGGTCAAATAATGGAGTGATACCCGACACCGCGGAGACACGGCCCATAATGCTGCCGTGCCCTGGAGACACATGCATATTGGATGAAACAGACAGCACATGCACTTCACATGCACTATACCCTCCCCCCCCCAAAAAAACCCATCCTCTTAGATAGGTGATGTCAACCAAAAACGCAAGCAGCGGTGTTCCGTCAGACCCACTCAAGCGCACCCAGTGCCCCCCCCTAGAGAGGGCACCTCGTCGGGGGTCTAGACACGAGGAGCTGCCCCCCTCCGCAAACGGAGGGGGGCAGCTCCTAACCCTGTCCCGTCCGCTGCCCCCACCTACCCCCTGAATTAACCCTCGATGAATCCCTGGTGATTCCTCTCCGGGGGGTCAGAGGTCCTCGCTGGAGTTAATGCCTGGTCCTGTGAGCGGGGACAGGAACGTGGCGATTTATTAGGCTTAGGCTGAATTATTCACGTAGCAGCGGAGGCCAGGCCTGAGCATGGCTCAACTGCTGGCTGCTTTAAGTGTTTGATGGAGGTTTAAAGTGACCCCCAACCTCATTATGGTAATGAATTCCTCCTTGCTCCTGAGGGCCGGCAGGGTTACGGGTTTGTATCGGAGTTAGCCGCTCGTCGCTAGCTGCTAACCAGCTGCTCCCACACTAACGTTTTTCTGCCTCCTAATTGGAAGGACTGGAAGGCGTGTCAGCGAATCCGATTGGGCAGGAGTTGAGAACTTTTTATGAAGTTGCTTTTATTGCTCGTTAGCCAATCAGGGAGCTTGTTTGTTGGTTATCCGATGATACATTACTTTAGTCGAAAGTGACATTTTTCCAAGTAATTATACGAATGTCTCATTTCCATCACTAAAAGCCTACAGGAGGTAAGGTTTTTTTGGTTGTTGTAAACAATATTTACGATGAAGTATAGTTACAACAAACAGTACACGGAAAATCGCTAAATGAGTCAAACACAACTGAGTGATCAAAGCCAGGTGGTGTTCACAATATAAAGATCAGTGAACAAGGTTTGGACTGGGGACCCCAACGTCAGCCTGGAGCCTCAGCCAAGTGCTTGTTATCGCCCAGCTCACCTTTAGCCAACATCAAAACGTCCCTGTGAGAAAGGACATCTAAAGTCTGGACCTTGTTTCATATCTATTGACGTACCTGGAAAGCAGTGAGGGGAGAAAAAACGTTTGAAGGAGATTCCAGAGATAGTCCGCTCTGGCAGTTTATGAAGCCAACAGCTTTATGAACCTCTTTATGAGCAAAGTGCGTGAGTGGGTAACCAAGCAATGTTATGAGCCTTAAAGAGGAGGGATAAATTGTGTTGAGCGGTTAAAGTGTTGTCTTAGTAGCATGCCTGTAGATTTTATCACCATAATCGATATCAGGAAGTAGCGAAGACAATTTTATTCCAATGCCTGAAGATAAACATGATATATTGTTTTGTACAAGAATCCAATTTTAACTTTTAATTTTTTTGCCAATTTGTTCTTCTGATTTTACGGACTGTGATATCTTGAGTGGTGGTGTTCAGCCCTGTTACGAGTGTAGTACTGCTGTATAAGAAGACTCTATAATGGATAATCGAGGACTTCTGAAGCAAGTCTGAATGTGATTCTATTCTGAATGATACATTCTATTTTAACCTTTTTCGTTGTCAATCACAATAGCCAGACTTATACTAGTTTGAAGAGGTATATTATCTAATATTCTGAGCTCATCTTAACATTTATTAAAAAAAATAAAAGTATTTTTAATGACTACTTTTGTCAATCAAGTCCTCAGGATCAAATTGTATCTCTCCTATGTCTTGTTCCGGTAGGACTTGTAATCCCATTACACAACCACGCATCCTCTGAATAACTCTCTTCCTCTCCTCTCTCCTCCCAGTAGAACCAGCATGGTACTGCTGGTGCAGAGCAACAGGGCTGTAAACTGAAAGAAAGTAGTGCCCGGTCCAGCGTATCACTACCCTGGGACGACTCACCGCCCCAGCACTACCTGCCCATCCCCATAAATAACCCCTGAATTAAACCAATTAACGCGCCGGTATTTTTAGCGGTGCAAGGGATCGTTACGGTGTTGACAGCGGGCATCAGACATTTCCCAGAATCCCCGGCGTGAGCGCTGCATGCGAGACAGACCTTGTGAACGGAGTCTGGCCTAATGACCCACATCGCAATTAACACTCTGGTCCACAGTGGGGCTGCTGTGTCAGTGTGTGTGTGTGTGTGTGTGTGTGTGTGTGTGTGTGTGAGCGCTTGCGTGCACGTGTGTGTGTATGTGTGCGTGTGTGTGTTTGCACGCCTGTGTTTGTGCGCTTGCATGCACGTGTGTGTCTGTGCGTGTGTGTGTGTGTTTGCACGCGCGTGTGTGTGTGTGTGTGTGGGTGTGGTTGTGTGGGTGTGTCTGTGTGTGCGTGTGTGTGTATGTGTCTGCACGCGCGTGTGTGTGTGTGTGTGTGTGTGTGTGTGTGTGTGTGTGTGTGTGTGTGTGTGTGTGTGTGTGTGTGTGTGTGCGTGTGCGTGACACAGAGACAGGGAGGGATGGGGAGCTGGTCGGTGTGTTTTGGCTGGGTGCTGTGTGTCAGTGGGCCCAGCTGGTCCGGGTCCAGCTAGGCGCTGGATGGGGTCCAGTCTAGCACTAGTCCAGACGGAACCGCACCAACATAGCAGCACGCCAGCACAGCTCCTCCCACATCTGACGCGACAGCCAATCGCAGCGCTCAGTTAACATTCCCCTGACCTGCTATGTCATTGACTATGTCAGCTGGCCTCTAAAATATTCATATTTTTAGATTTGAACTTTGTTGGCTCAATTTGATCGGGCCTAACAACTCGTATTATCTGTCTGCAGTCAAAATTAATTATTAATAATATGAAGTATTCTTATAGTAATGGACCATCTTTGTTACTAAGTTATGGTTTGCTTTAATCAGTTGTTGATTGATGATGATTTCAGTCAGCTCTAGTAATTTAGCCATTTATAGTTACATTTATATTATAAAAGCCTAGTTTGGTTAGTAACTATCTTCATTAGCTAGAAACAATCAGCATCTCTTAAAAATATTTACCAAGTAAATAGCTTTCCTCTCTGGGGTATAATAGTGATTAACCTTCAGGTTGGTTCTAGAATAACGCAGGGGCCCGCTGCTCTCAAGGTCAGCAGCCCAGCGTTGAGGTCAGTGCTGGTCCTTGGGTGACTCCTGTATCGAGGAAGGGTTTCCTGGGCGCCCCGTAGCATCCAGCTAGCAGCCTACACCTGTTGGCTCCCCACTGGGTGGCACAAACAAAGACAAATGGAGAGGAGGCCAAAGCCTAATAAACCCTGTGCTATATCGTCGTAAATGCTTTTCATTGTTTGTTTTGATTTCACGCTCACACCACCTTTTAAACTTCTCCTGCTGATGGGCGGCAGAAGTGAGAGGTTACACTATATTTTAATATGTGTTCTTTTAGAAAGTTGATGTTGAATAAGATTATATTTGAATCACTTTTGTGCATTTGAAGATCAAAACGTTTTAATCAATACAATTTTTGAATCAATCACTTGGCACGTGAAGCACTTCTGAGCCCTTCCTGCAGCAGCGGGTTAGGAGGCACCCCCACCGTCACCCTGAGCACCAGACCACCCCTCCCCCTAACTCAGAGACTTCCATTCACTTATGCCGCGACGTCGACTTCCCGGTGTTGTGTTTTGTCTGACGTCTCTGACCTTCACCTAGCGCAGACCCCCGCTGGGACCGCTCACACTTGACAGAGTGGAGACGGAGCGGCCCGCGTTGGGGACTCCTTCCATGGCGCAATGTGCAGCGTGGACACAGGAGTGTACACAGCACCTGAATCACACACCTGAAGGCCGTGTGCCAACACTGATCCTCAATGACAACAGCCCTGGACTGGGATTGACCCCCGCAGAACACATACAATCACCATATCCTTGAAAGGAGAGATAAGCAGAAAAAGGAAGGAATCGAGCCAAAGAACGAAACAACAGTTTTTTTTCTCCCATGATGCCACAGTGTGTGCTAGAAGCAGGTGCAATCGGTCAACGCCAGATTTTTTTGGGCCCCTGTCTCCTAGCAACAGCACCAGTAGCACGGGAGTCCCACCAGTAAGCAGGACCAATGGTAGCCCAGCACGGTGCTGCCTGGTGTGTTTGGTGGAAAGTAGGCCACCTGTTCTGGTGAGAGGGAGAGATATAGAGAGGGAGGGAGGGAGGGAGGGAGGGAGGGAGGGAGGGAGGGAGGGAGAGGGAGGGAGCGGGGGAAGAAAGAGAGAGATATAGAGAGTGAGGGAGGGATGAGAGAGAAGGGGGAGAGAGGGGGGGAGAATGAGGGAGAGAGATATGGAGGTTGGGAGAGAGAGGGGGGGGAAGTATTTTCCTGGAAAGAGTTCGCATTAATGCTGAGTGTGTTGGCGTGCCTAATACAGTTGCTATGAAACTGAGGGTAGGGAGATAAGGAGAGAGGGAGAGAGCGAGAGAGAGAGTGAAATGTAGGCAGTTAAAGAGCAAGAGAGAGAGAGGGAGAATGATTTTGTGAGGCATTTGTAAAACATTTATTAGATTTACATTTTGTTATTCAAAATGCTAAATCCTCAATAATCATTGTTCATATTTTGACATCATTTGATCAGTAACGAGCACAAGATAAGCAGAAATATCGGGAACATTTTGATCTGAAAAAGTAATTGAAACCAGTTCTTCATCTGATACAGGACAGATGATCATAGTAAACCACTGGACTATAAATGTCTCCGAAACTTTATTGCCCATTTGAGCTCCGCTCAACTCCTGCCTTTCCCGGTGAAATAAAGAGAGGTGATAGAATCTCTCTAAGTGCTACTGCGTTCATATTTTAACAGCTTTGCTTCCCTATAGGAAATCACTCACCTGCAATTTAGATTTCTCTAGCTTCTTTTATAAAGCACCATAAAAGCCGTTGTTTTACCATTTTCATTAACACTTTGGAGCAGGTTTTGTTCATAAGAGAACGAGAAAGATTGAGAAAAGAGAGAGAGAGAGAGAGTAAAAGAGAGAATAAGAGAAAGAGGTCTGCGTAGAAAAGGACAGAGAGAGCGAGTTTAACAGCTGCATGTCTCTCTGTTCCTAGAAAGAGATGCGGGTCACATAGATCCTGGCTTCATACCAAATAGGCCTCAACACAGACACACACACACACACACACACACACACACACACACACACACACACACACACACACACACACACACACACACACACACGGGGGGAGAGGAGAGCGGAGCAGAGAAGAGGAGGATTGTGGGAAGCGGGTCCTGTTCGATGCGGTGGAGGAAGCGTCTAAATCCAGCGGTGTTCCCAGCGGTGTTCCAGAGGGATCGGCCTGACAAACGACTTCCTCCTGCGTCGGGGCCGGAGGGGGGTGAGGAGGAGGGGTCAGAAGGGTCAGGAGGGGGCTAGGGGATCAACCAGTTGCTTCTATATGAAGCGCCCCAGGAAATGGTGTACCTCTTCTGACACCTCCACCCCCTGGACGCCTCTCTCTCCTCCCTCCTCCTCTCTCCTCAGCTGTCCCGGCTCCCCTCTCTCTCCTCCCTCCTCCTCTCTCCCCCTCTCCTCAGCTGTCCCGGCTCCCCTCTCTCTCCTCCCTCCTCCTCTCTCCCCCTCTCCTCAGCTGTCCCGGCTCCCCTCTCTCTCCTCCCTCCTCCTCTCTCCCCTCTCTCTCCCCTCTCTCTCCCCTCTCCCCTCTCTCTACTCCCATTCTCTGTTTCCACTTTCCCTCTCATCTCGTGTCTCTTTTGGATCAGGGACATCATCATTGTTTAATAAAATAATGCATGGTGGGGGGGGGGTGGGGTTGATGTTATGATAAAGGAGCCCTCTGGAAGGGGGGAGGGCTGTGATGTAGGGGTGTTTACGAGGATGCAAGTGGTCACGTTGGGACAGAGGGTACAACAACAAATGTGTTTACGACTGCCCCCCCCCCCCCGCCCCAGAGCACCCCAAACGAGAGCAGTCCACCATACGGCAACCTCACTCCACTGCAGCCCAAACCACAGCAGCAGCCCAACTGCACCATGACCAGAGGTCAAACTTCAAAACACAACGGCCGAGTGACACTGACAGGCTGCTGGAGAGGGATAGAGAGAGAGAGAGAGAGAGAGAGAGAGAGAGAGAGAGAGAGAGAGAGAGAGAGAGAGAGAGGGGGGGGGGGGGGGGGGTGAGAGAGAGAGAGAGAGAGAGAGAGAGAGAGGTGGGTAAGAGATTGAAAAAGAGAGAGAGAAAGAGAGGGGGGGGTGAAAGAGAGAGTGAGAGAGAAAGAGAGAGAGAGAGAAAGAGAGAGAGAGAGGGGTTCTAAGAAGAGATAGAACAAGAGAGAGAGGGGGGGGTGAGAGAGAGAAAATAAGCGAAAGAGAGGGAGGGAGAGAGAGAGTAAAGGAGAGAGAGACAAAGAGAGAGAAAGAGGGGTGAGAGAGATAGAAGACTAAAGAGAGAGCAATAGAATAAGACGGAGTGAGAGCGACTAAGGGAGAGCGAAAAGAAGAGAGTGAGAGCAAGAGATAGAATAGGAGAAACAGAGGCAGAGAGAGAGAATAAGAGAGAGAAGCGTTGTGGATGGGTGCCGACAGCTGATGTTCAGCTCTGTTCAACAGCTGACACCCTGAGGTTCAGGTCAGGTTGCCACGGTGATCAGGGCTTTGAAGAGAGAGAGAGAGAGAGAGAGAGAGAGAGAGAGAGAGAGAGAGAGAGAGAGAGGAGAGAGAGAGAGAGAGAGGACACACACACACACACACAGAGGGAGAGAGAGAGAGAGAGAGAGAGAGAGAGAGAGAGAGAGAGGGGCTAAATGTTTCTCTAAGACCAGCGGAAGACATTATATTTATCTCCATGGGGGGCGAATTATCTCCCTCACGGTCCTAAATTTTATTCTAACAGGTTTCCATTTCCAAAGCGACGGGTCTGAACGCCATGAACGAAGCGGGAGACAGCTGGTGGGGTTTTGGAGCGCTGGGAGGGGAAGGTTGACACCCGATTTTCAGTTTTAACCAAATCCGAGACATTCCATTCTACTTTTCATCGCAGCACTTAAAAAAAAAATACCACATGCCCCCATCTGTAGGAGTGCCCAGCATGCACTTTGGCGCCATCGACAACAAGCAACAAGTGCATGGAGGGCGTCTCTCAGAACGTTCCGGTCCGGCGGTGTTCAACGACATGCAGTGGGTTCAGGAGAGCGTAGGGAAACCCCCCTCGCTCTCCTGTGTTTGGTGGTTGGGGGGTGGGAGGGGGGGAAACTTCCCGGGAACCGGAACCTCTAAAGGCCCTAGGACACACTCCAGGCTCCGGCTTCAGAGGAGCCGGCGGCGCTTCAGAAGCCAGGCTCCGGGGCGAAGTGGTCCAGGAGCACGAGGGCGGAGAGGAGGAGGAGGAGGAGGAAGAGGAGGAGGAGGAAGAGGAGGAGGAAGAGCAGGAGGAGGAGGAGGAAGAGGAGGGGGAGGAGGAGGAAGAGGAGGAAGAGGAGGAGGACGAGCAGGAGGAGGAGGAGGAAGAGGAGGGGGAGGAGGAGGAGGAGGAAGAGGAGGAGGAGGAGGAGGAGCAGGAGGAGGAAGAGGAGGAGGAGAAGGAAGAGGAGGAGGAGGAGGAAGAGGAGGAGGAGGGGGAGGAGGAAGAGGAGGAGGAAGAGGAGGAGGAGGAGGAGGACCGGCCTGAAGGGGAGGAGGAGGAGGAGGACCGTCCTGAAGAGCAGACGCTGGCCGGGTCCCCCCCCGGGCCCTTTGAGACCTCATCCTGACCTCTGACATAACGCAGGGTGTTCACACTTTACACTTCATTATTTCATAATATATTTTATAAATATATATATATTTTACAGAGAGAGACAGTGAGAGAGAGAGAGAGAGAGAGAGAGAGAGAGAGAGAGAGAGAGGGAGAGAGAAGGGGAGGGGGAGAGAAAGAGAGAGAGACAGACAGACAGAAATACAGATAGAGAGAGAAGGGGAGAGAGAGATAGAGAGTGAAAGTGAGACAGGGGGAGGATATACAGAGAAAGAGAATTTTTCGTTATCCTCCTATACCAAGTCTTGTCCATCAGTATAATGGTATTCATCTACACCAGTGTGTCACGGTCATTCCAAAATGTCCCAACATATCCACATATCCCCCTATACACAAACCATGTGTAAAGAAATGTGGAAAACCAGGTGACTCTTGTTTCACATCTGTCGGTTTTATTAGAACATCCCTTCATCACCGCTGCAGTCTCAAAGGGCTTCTCCGGCCCACATGATACGTCAGCTTACTCTAAGCCCCCTGAAGCCCGGGAGAGGGACGGCCTGGAAGGGGAGGAGCCTCTGCAAAAGGGAGGAGCCTCGACAAAGGGGAGGAGCCTCGCCAAAGGGGAGGAGGCCTGGAGAAGGAGCAGAGGAGAGGTCCAGCAGGAGTTCTGTCTAGATAGAGATCAGACCAGCACTGCTTGGTTTCAGAAGCCGTGTTTACTAAACCTCAACTCACTCCATCACACTCTACACACACACATACACACGTAGACACATACACACACACGCACATACACACATAGACACATACACACACACACACGCACACAGACACACACACACAGACACACACACACAGTACACACAGACACAAGGACAGACACACACACACACACTACATTACACACACACAGACACACACACACACAGACACACACACACACACTCACTCACACTCACACACGGACACAAACACTAATGTCACGTTACGCCCGAGTCTCTGCATCATAACAGCGGGCAGATGCTGCTCCTCTAGTGTGCGCTGATCAGGGACCCTGTTGTGAAGCCAAACAGAGGGGCCACTGGAGCGGGGCCCGTACTGCTGGGGGCAGGACAGACGGAGAGGGACGCAGTCGGGAGACTGAGAGAGACAGACGCCATACAGACACAGCAACAGACGGCCAGAGACAGACAGGGAGAAGGTGGAGACGAAGAGAGACAGACAGACAGAGACACAGACAGAGAGACAGTAGCAGACAGGCAGGGACACAGACACACAGGGAGAAAGAGACTAAGAGAGACCGACAGACAGTCAGACAGACAGGGGGACAGAAACATACAGACAGAGACATAGACAGACAGGAAGAACGAGACAAAGACAGACAGACAGACAGACAGACAGACAGACAGACAGACAGACAGACAGACAGACAGAGGGGGGGAACAGACTAAGATGGGAGGGAGGGAGAGACACAGAGATTGAGACACAGGGACAGGGAGATCAGGGTGATAAGGAAGATGTGTTTCTGGTGTGGAAACAGCGTCCGTTGGAGTAAGACAAGTATGATGTTTTCACAACAGAGGGACTAGGTGGCACACAGGTACACACATGCTGTTGCCCCCACACAAACATGCGGGCACTCAGCAACACACACACGTTTACATACACACACACGCATGCAAACGCACACACAGGCACACACTTCCTTCTGCTGGCAGATGTTTAGAACAAAGGACCTCATGCTTTCATCTGTTCTACTGAATCATTCATCCATCCATACACTCATCCAGTCATCCATTAACCCTGACTATGACCCTAGAGAGAGAGCGAGAGAGACAGAGGGAGAGACAGAGAGAGATGAATAGAGCAATAAAGGGATAGAGAGAGAGCCAGAGAGAAACCAAGTGAGTGAGGTAGAGGTAGATTGAGAGAGAGGTGTATGATAGGTGGTGCTCTGTGTGACAGGGCGGTGGAAGTGTAGCGAGAGACAGAGGTGTAGGTAGGTTGGGTGGGGTTATGTGTGTGTGACAGGGCGGTGGAAGTGTAGCGAGAGACAGAGGTGTAGGTAGGTTGGGTGGGGTTATGTGTGCGGGGAGAGGTGTAGGTTGGTTGGGTGGGGTTATGTGTGTGGGGAGAGGTGTAGGTAGGTTGGGTGGGGTTATGTGTGCGGGGAGAGGTGTAGGTTGGTTGGGTGGGGTTATGTGTGTGGGGAGAGGTGTAGGTTGGTTGGGTGGGGTTATGTGTGCGGGGAGAGGTGTAGGTTGGTTGGGTGGGGTTATGTGTGCGAGGGAGAGGTGTAGGTTGGTTGGGTGGGGTTATGTGTGCGGGGAGAGGTGTAGGTTGGTTGGGTGGGGTTATGTGTGCGGGGAGAGGTGTAGGTTGGTTGGGTGGGGTTATGTGTGCGGGGAGAGGTGTAGGTTGGTTGGGTGGGGTTATGTGTGCGAGGGAGAGGTGTAGGTAGATTGGGTGGTGCTCTGTGTGCGGCGATAGGGGTAAAGCTCGGCGTGAATTAAACATGTGTTGGCATGCTGCGTCTGGCGGCGATGAGAGCAGACACTCTGCATAATGCATGATGTCTGGTAGCATGGCTGGTAGAGAGACTACACCAGAGGCTGGAGAGAGAGACTGGTGAGCAAGAGAGGGAGAGAGACTAGAGAAAGAGATATTAGAGAGAGAGAGAGAGAGAGAGAGAGAGAGAGAGAGAGAGAGAAAGAGAGAGAGAGAGCGAGAGAGAGAGAGAGACTACACCAGAGATTAGAGAAAGAGAGACTAGAGAGATAGACTAGAGACTTCACCAGAGACTGGATGGTGAGGGTGGACTACAGAGCGAGAGAGAGAGAGAGGGAGAGAGACCACCAGACACTAGAGAGATAAATAGAGAGGTAGAGAAAGAGAACAAGAAAGACTACATCAGAGACTTTGTCTCTCATACTATGGCTGTGAGTCTATATGTTTGTGTGTGTGTGTGTGTGTGTGTGTGTGTGTGTGTGTGTGTGTGTGGGGGGGGGGGGGGAGTGTGTGTGGGTGTGTGTGTGTGTGTGTGTGTGTTTGTGTGTGCTTTTGGCGTGTGTACCCAAGCAGCCTTACAGTCTGCTTTGCTATTAAACATTTAAAAGGTTTTAGTTTGATTAAAATCTACAATGTGGAACCTCATCGCCTTCCATGACAGGAGACACCGTATGTTTTCTCTCTAAGGTTGATGGAAACGATTCAGAAAATGTAGCAAAACGACTCCACTGTAAAAATCTATTAATTACATTTACTGATTAAATAACTAATTTATAAAGAAATAAGACATTTGTACCTACATTTAGTGTTTTTTTCCCCACTCAATAGAAGTTGACAAGTCTACCGGGAGCTGACTTTAACCTTGTACCATACAGAAGCGACAGGGATGGAGACTACTGGAGGAGGTGGAGGGGAAGGAGTGGGAGGAGGAGGAGGAGGAGGAGGAGGAGGAGGAAGAGGAGGAGGAGGAGAAGGAAGGGGCGAAGGAAAAGCAGGAGAAGGAGGAGGAAGAGGAGCAGGAGGTGATGGAGAAGAGACTGTGTGCGTGCGTGTGTGCGTGCGTGCGTGCGTGTGTGCGTGGGCCCAGAGGCACTAGGGCAGCCGTGGTGGTGCAGGATTACTAGTGTGAGGTTTGATTACTGTAATCTGATTACATTAATGAGATTAGTAGAGAGCTGGCAAAAAGACGAACACGCCTCTCAAATGCACGCACACACACACACACACACACACACACATATATATAAAAAGACACAAACAAAGACACACACACAGACAGACACCCGCACACACACAATATACTATTGTACTACAGAACCACAGCAGGGTACTGGTGTACCCCACTGCTTAGTACAGAGGATTTGAACACTTCCTTTTTCTATAAAAAAAAAAGGCGTTTCCAAGCGTTGAAAACAGGAAAATTCTGTTACACACACACAGAAACACAAACACACAGGCCGAGGCACACCTGACCACAGAGACAGAGAGGATGCAGGGGAGCGTCCATGTTGGATCCTGTGGCCACAGTTGCAGCGTCATCGTCCACATCCTCACCCTGACTCAGGCAGCTCCAGACAGTAAACGGCCGCTGCCACGCAGGAAGTTGCGTTAGGGTCTATCAAAACTGGATGTGGTTGCTGTACGACAAACCTGAATTAAACTGCTGCTGTTCCGATTACCATAACTATAGATATCATCTGCTCTTTATATTACAATGCAGGACGGACGATGAAAGCGAAAAAAGGGCATAACACATTCATTCTTTTCAAGTGCCTTATCTGATGGAGCGATGATGGCTGTGAAGGAATTTAAAGTGCAAGACGCGTTACTAAACTACGCCTCAAAACGGCGTTAGAATGTGAGGAAGCACAGCACAGAAACACTCGCAAAACATATTAAAAATAAAATATAACGCGGAGAATTAATAAACTACAGCGCACTCTTATTATCCCATTGCCGTGACGTTATTTCATTAACAATTGGGTTAATATAACGACTGCTAATAAAATGACTTGTAATAGTGTTATTAATTCAGCTCCATTAAACAATGCAGTCATATTCTCTCACACCCGGGTGAGGCAGAATGTGTGTGTGTGTGTAATGAAGTGATGATGGGGTGAATCCACAGCTCAATTGCATCTTACTAACAAGTCACTGCGTTAAGGTCTTTCCAACCCTCTCCCTTGGAGTAGCTCCTGGGTTTGTGTTAGGTTCAGTTGTTTTGAATCATTTTGTAATGTCTGGCTTTGTGTTGACTTTGCAATTCAGCAAAGCCATATCACCGCCTCTGAATAAAGCTCACTACATTTTAATCACTGGTTAAAGAAAGAGCTAAAGGCACCGTCTGCTCAGCAGACAGCGAACGAGCGAACTCTTTGAACAAACATTAACAATATGCCACCGCGATATACGAGTGAGGACGTTTACTAGAGGCCTGGTTTTGCTCGACAGCGTTTGAACGCCCTCTGTGAGTGTGTGTGTACTGAGGCAACAGCGGGCCATCATCATGTCATTATCGTCTCAGTGCGCTGCTGATAAAGCGGTGCAGCCTTCGCCCTATCAGGGCAGCCGAGGCCATGAAACGGGATTGTGGATGAGCCGTTGGTTTTGACACTACTGATTAACTAAGACACCCCGATTAATGCAACGAGCGTGAGGAAGTAGGATTTGGGGGCACTGTGTGTCTATGCGGGCTTGTGTGTGTGCATGTGTGTATGTGCATGTGTGTGTGTGTACATTTGTATGTGTGTGTGTGTGTGTGTGTGTGTGTGTGCAAAGGGAGACGGTGAGGGTGGTGGTAGGGTGGTAGGGTGGTGGTACTTTGTAGCCGTTGTCTTTCTCAGAAAAGTGAACTTGTCTCACCCAAGAGAGACAGATGAGGAGTGAGTTAGGGGATCTTGCGGTCTGAGGACAGAGCTCAGTTCTCAGGGTGGTGTATGTGGTGGTGTGTGTGTGTGTGTGTGTTTCAGGGGGATACACTGGAAGCAGAAGAAGAAACTATTAGCAAACACGATTGACAGTTATGCCAGTTTAGCTTGGAAGAAACTTTCAAGCTGTCAAGATTTGAGAATGATTCCAACATATTCAAGAATAGCCAATGAATAAACCATGACACATAGGCTTATTGTATGGTGAAATACATCTAAATACAATATTTCCCTCAAATGAGGAACTGGAAGTGTATTAAGAAACAATTCTATATCTGACCGTTGATTCAGGACCGTCTGTATCATTACAGAAGTGTTTCTAAACTGCCACTTAAACGTTTTGTTTTCAGTAAGACCCTGCCAGACAAGGCTATTAAGGTGAATTATACTGTGCTATACAATGCTGCCCTGGGTCTGTACCCCCTGGGTCTGTACCCCCTGGGTCTGTACCCCCTGGGCCTCTGCTCCCCGGGTCTGTACCCCCATTGTCTCTAGCTCCTGGGTTTGTACCCCCTGGGTCATTACTCCCTGGGTCTGTACCCCATGGTCTCTACACCCGAGGCCTCTACCCCCTGGGCATAGAGACCGATGCCGTAGGGACCCAGGGTGTAGAGACCCAGTTTGAACCCAAAGCGTAGAGAGAGGAGCACACGGGAGGAGGAGGAGGAGGAGGAGGAGGAGGAGACCAGAGAGAGGGAGGAGGAGGAGGAGGAGGAGGAGGAGGAAAGGAGGAGGAGGAGGAGCGGGAAGTCCGGGGAGGCGGAGGAGGGAAGGAGGAGAGCAGGGGAGCGGGAACAGGAGCAGGATGAGAGGAGGGGAGGAGTGGAGGGGGAGAGGAGCTGAGGAGTAGCACCTCCTAAACTACTCCTTAGGCTCCATCAGAAACACAAACATGTCCCCAGAGCAGCTCCCGTTTGGTCGGGGAAATGCTCCACAAGCATTCACATGCTTCTGAGACCGAAACAAGCCTTTGTTGAATCCCCTCCATCTCCTCCAGAGCTGAAGAGACCAGAGCGAAGCTAAACAACACAACACACGGGGAGTATCAGCGTCATGTTTCACTACAAGCAGACACCTGATACCAGCGCCCGGACCCGTCCCAGGACCCGCTCTCCGATTGGTTGAGAGAGAAGAGAGGAGACCGTAGTCTGGTCGCGGTCGCGTTGGGCCCACATGACCACCGCCCAGGTTGTCACGGTGACCGCGGGTCAGGTGACATCAAGTCCCTCCGCAAGTGTGGTGTGCGGCAGAGAACATGCACACTTTGCATTTCCACTGCACTCTGGCAGGAAGAGTCAACCAATAGCAGCACACACACTTCAGATTCACCGCACACACACACACGCACACACCCCCTCTCGTCCTCAAGGACCAGTTAATCCACCCACATCGCACCACTCTACATACCAGCCTTTCACCCTTTCATCCTCCTCCAACCCTTCTCAGAGAGAGAGACTATTTATATATATAATTATTATTTTGCATCTTATTTTACTTTTTGTGCTTTGGAAATGTGGATTTACGTAACATGCCAAAAGCCCTTTGAATCCATGAAAGACAGAGAGAGAGCTAGGGAGGGAGGGGGGAAGGAGGGGTGTGAGGGAGGGAGAGAGAAGAAAGAGCGCTATTGCAGGATGCTGCAGAACTGATGGGCCACACCCTTTTCTGCCCCTCTTTCTCTCTCTCCATCTATAGCCTGTCTCACACTCTATCTCGCCCCCTCTATAGTCTCTCTCTCCAAGTTCTGCAACACTGCAGAGCTGACTGCAGCGTTGCAGTATGGCCCGCCCTAAAGAAAAGGGCGGGAAAAGAAACTAGGAGAAACGGAGGTGAAAAGCATGATGAGAAAAAATATAAGGTTTCAGCGGTGAGAGAGCTGGGGGGAATGTTTATGTTGGGGAGCCAAACAGATATTGATGTTGGTGAGAGATTAAAGCCAGGAGGGACATGGAGACGTAGAGACGTTTATTACCGCATGTCCACAAGGAGGTGGAACTCTTAATGGTTCTTAATGAGGCTATTAACCACGGTGGGCACGGACGTAAGACTACTTGACAAGCGATGAATAAGTGAATGTGCCGTTACGAACCTGCACCCTTCAGCCATTCATCAGCCGTTACACAAAACGACAAGATTGAAAAAAAAATAAAGAAAAGGGTTGTGGAGTAAAGTGAAACCATTATTCAGCCCAAAGACACCAGACACAAAGGTCATGTTAAATAGCAACTGAACCCTAAAGCAAACTGTCAGCATCCCTTCTTTAGGTGGACGGTATTGCTGCCCCGACAAAAACGCAGGCTTGGTAATCTTACTCGAATCTGTAGATTACATTCAATTTCTCGAAATGTGATAATAAACTGACAGCGGGCATACAGCACGTAATACAGAGCCATTTGTAACATCCCACTGTATTTCTGTTGATGTGAATTGTGGTGCGACAGAATTTGTTCCAGCAACCACATTTAACCACCCATCAGATTCAACCCTGCGGTGCCCTTGTATGGATGAGCAGGGTGAAGAACGTTAACCCTGTTATCCACTGCCCTCAGCTTGGTTCTCAAAGACAGACAGACAGACAGACAGACAGACAGA
>NC_136950.1:8988292-9099090 GCF_949987615.1 Pollachius pollachius | reverse complement strand
TATATTTCTTTCTCTTTCTTTGAAATGTTTCAAGTGAAGCTCGCCGCGCTCCTGGCACAGGGGGAAAACCCCCGCTTTTAAAAACACCTGAGCAGACGTCGGCCCTAGTGGATAGACATCGGAAACGTTGCAACTCCACGACAGCTTTTTGGCACAGAAGACGGACGTGACGACATCTCCCGTCGTAAAGGTGGGCGGAGCTGCAGCTCGCTTTTTGGCACAGAAGACGGACGTGACGACATCTCCCGTCGTAAAGGTGGGCGGAGCTGCAGCTCGTTTGCTTTAAAATAATAATTAAATAAGAAGCGTAAAAAGATTAATCTGAGTGGTTCCCGCCCTTCGGAGAGGGGCTGTTGCCGAGGGCGACAAGCCTCTTACTGCAGCATGATCTTAATCGTCTTGTTGGTCGACTCGTCGTTTAGGTGTTTCGTCGTGTACCTGCGAAAAAGAACAACACACAAACGTTAGAAAGCGCATTGCTGAGCTGAAACGGTTTAGTCACCAACACTCTGCTCCAAGGAACATCAAAGGGATGCGTTTATAGGTTTAACTGAAAATCTGTTCAGACCCGGTCAGCGAAGCGGCGTACTGAGTGCGTTGAGCAGGCCCGTCCACGCTGCCCGGAGGCTGGTCTTTGAGGACCCTTAATGCAACCTTTCATCTGTGAGAGACAAACACACAGACACCACTCCTTTAGTCTCTACGGACAGGGCCAGCGGCCAATCCGATCAAGGGGGGTGGGGCGGGGGCGGAGACTCACGTCTATCTTGGAGGATTTGGCGAATGCCCCGACCGGGTGGACGTAGTCGTAGAGGATGATGACGCCCACCATCACACGCAAACAGAACGACACCGTTTCCTCGTTGGTGAAGCGGCTGCGGGTACTCCCTGCACACACACACACACACACACATAGTGAGCAAGGCAAGGGGGCTTTGTTTTTACATCCCACTTCATTCAGATTGTTGGCAGGAATCCCATTTGAAAGACATTATAATCGTTAAAGGACCGATCTAGCTCCAGATGTTCCTCTAAATAAAAACAGTACGACCAATCAGAGTCCAGGTGAGGACTTACGGCGTCTCCAGCATGACTTTGCAGACGCTGGCCATGGTACTGAGGCAGTCTGTCGTGTTCTCAATGGGGACGTTCTTGTTCTACAGACGGACACACACACACACACACAGACAGAGACAGAGACAGAGACAGAGACAGAGACAGAGACAGAGAGAGAGAGTTAATGAAGTGATACTCACACGTCATCCATCAGGGTCGGAGTCCACCTTTTTCTTTCCTCACCTCTGACACGAACTTGGTGGTGCCGTCGCTCAGCGTCTTCAACATGGGCGTGGCATCGGCATAGAACAGGGAGATCCGATTGGCCAGCTCGTTGTTCACCTCGTTCTCCCCATCCGCCTGGAACATTATTAAAGATAAATATTAAGCGTTTACATAAACAATATTGATTATTAACCACTCAAACAAAGTGTTGTGGCTCTGCCTTGTCTTGAGAACGTTTCACAGAGAACCCTGCGGGATTCATCCTGTTTTAAATGCATCTTAAACAACATCAGGAGCCGTCCGGGCCTCAAGCTGCCTACCTTTCAGGAAAAGAACAAAAAGGTGCAAGGATATAAATAATCTCCTTCAATGTCTAATATCTGTATTATCTTTTTCGTCTGGGCTTTTAAGAGCGGACTTAAAACGAGAGCGTGCGTTTCACACAAGGGACATTGGGCTTTCATCTCCATCGTCTCACTGTGACGCCTGAGACGCCGCCGCCGAGACGAACAGACAGCGAGGCCCACCGACGGGACGCGACGCAACGCGACAGCCTACTGTCTGGGAACCATTTGGCTAACGGAACAGTCTGAAAGGAGCGCATGAAACCAACCGTCCCCGCTGAACAACAGACAGGCATGTATGCAGAAGAGCCAGACATTATTCACCCAAATAACAAAAATGAAAGGAGACTTCTCCGATGACAAGAAGTGCCATGTCGACGTTGCATGGAAGGAAAAAATTAAAATGTGCTTCGTCGTCATATAGCTATATAGAAAAGCGTCATGACGCTTTTCTCTAAAGAGATTGCCAGTGAGTTCAGATACAGGTCAGTGAGGAGCAGGAAGGGGCTAGACAGTACAGAGACAGGTCTTTAAGGATAGGAAGGGGCTAGACAGTACAGAGACAGGTCTTTAAGGATAGGAAGGGGTTAGACAATACAGACAGGTCTTTAAGGATAGGAAGGGGTTAGACAGTACAGAGACAGGTCTTTAAGGATAGGAAGGGGTCAGACAGTTCAGAGACAGGCCATTAAGGATAGGATGGGGTTAGGCAGTACAGAGACAGGTCTTTAAAGATAGGAAGGGGTCAGACAGTTCAGAGACAGGTCATTAAGGATAGGATGGGGTTAGGCAGTACAGAGACAAGTCATTAAGGAGCAGGTAGGGGTCAGGGGGCATCTTGCTCTTGGAAGCCTACAGGTAGAATTTGGATATTAGGGATCGAATACAGAAACTGGGAGTCAAACACCTTAACTAATAGACTTTCCTTACGGAGCAGAAAAAAAAAAGAAGCTGCAATCCTTCCAGAAATGTGGGTCTGATATCTCAACTCAAACTGACACAAGTCATTTCTCAACACAATAATTTATCCAGAGAAGAAGAGCACTGCTGTGCTCCCAGCGTAGCGAGGGGTTTTCCCCTGTCTTCACGCCCAACAGGGGCCCTGAACCCAGCCTGGGCACTGTTACCACGGTGACCTAGATTTTAGGGGGCCGGGGGGGGGGGGGGGGGGGGGGGATGCCCGGGCGTATGGGATGGATCCGAGGGAGAAGGAGAGAGGACTGGAGGAACCCACCGGCAGGTTGTTGATTCTCATCCGGCTCAGCGTCCTCCGGTAGTAGCTGAAGTCGTTCTGGATGGCCGGGTTGGTCATCTGTATGGAACACACACACAAACAGCACGTTAACAGATAGAAATAAACAAAACATACACCATACACCACTGTGTTCACCATAGGGGGGGTACCAAGGGACCCTAGAGTAGAGCGGTAAAGAAGGAGGCTGTGGGGGAACAGAGACGGAGGGAAACGGGAGGGTGTTTGGCAAGGCCCGACATGATGATGTCATCACGCTGACAGGAAGTTGTCAGCATGGAGGTGGAAAAAAATGAAGAGGTATAGCCTGGAGGGAGGCGGGGGGGTAAACCTGACATAAAAAGGAACATGATGCGATTACACGTCGATCTGCTGATTCCAATCTACACACTGGCTCCTCTACCCTCCCTCCGCCTCCTTACTCTTCAATCCCTCTCCCCTCCCTTTATCCTTTTTCTTTCCTCCTCTCCTCTCTCTCCGCTTCCTCTTCCCTTCTCTTCCTTCCTCTCCTCCTCTTCCCTTTTTCCTCTTCCCCCCTCTCCTCCCTTTCTCTTGTCTAGCCTCTTTCCCCTCTCCCTCCTCTTCCTATTTCTCCTCTTCCTTTCGCCCTCTCCTCCCTTTCTCCTCTTCCTCTTTCCCCCTCTCCTCCCTTTCTCCTCTTCCTCTTTCCCCCCTGCTCCCTTTGTCCTCTTCCTCTTTCCCCTCTCCCTCCTCTTGCTCTTCCCCTCTTTCTATTTCTCCTCTTCATCTCCCCCGTCCCTCTCCTTCTCTTCCTCTCCTTTCTCTCCATCCTTGTCACCCTCTTTTTCCTAGTGAGCTATGGGGGGGGGGGGGGGGGGGATGGGCCGACATATTGGACCAGCAACATAGGGTGTCTGGACCTCAACAGACCAGCTCAGAGACCAGTTGTAAAGGAAGTTCATCCCTGCTATTGAACATGGAAGCAGTGCCTAATGTGGAGCTGGGAATTCTGTCGAGACCCCAACTGTGAAGGAGAACTTTACAGATAAGTTAAGTCTAAACGGAGAGAGAGAAGAGAAAGAGAACGAGACAGAGAATCCATGCATTATTGCATGCTGCAGAACTGCTGATGCTGATGGGCCACGCCCATGTCTAGCCTAGGACTGTCTGTTGAAATGAAGATGATGACGAGGATGTTATTTTGACACACTTTCACACCAGACAGCCAATAATATGTCCCCTATAATGGCGAACCAATCAGACCAACCAGTCAGACCAACAAGCCACCAATCAGGGCTGGCTGTTGGGGGTCATGTTTTGGAACACGTTAGGCAGCCAGACATGCTAAGTGGGTCAGGAGACCCCGTCCACCATGGACCCCGGATAGAGGCGCTGGTCCCTCACCTGAGGGGGCTATGACTGGGGGGGGGACCCAGTAAGACCCCCTGGGGACGAGGGATCAGGGGCCACTGTGTTTTTATGCAGAACTGACATTAATAAGACTCAGTTGAGCGTGAATAGGAGAGCGCTCGAGAGAAAAACTGTGTGTCTGACAGTTTTACGTTCAGCTGACTGGTGTAAAATGAGGGTGGGGGGGGTGAAAGAGAGAGAGACAGAGAGAGAGAGAGAGAGAGAGAGAGAGAGAGAGAGAGAGACACGTCCATCTCTTGGAGTGGTTTCTCATCTATAAACCACAACACACTGCAGGAGTACATCCCCCCAGAGGGTAACGGTCGTTCATCTCCTTCACACCGTTCCCAGTCCCCGTTCTCTTCCCCAGAGAGAGACACGTTTAATCCTCATATATACGGCCGAGGTGGAAGGCCTAGTCCAGCTCAGTGTAAGTCCTGCCCGGTGTTTGGAGGAAACCGCCTGGGTCGGTTAATCCTTCTGGTACAGTTAGGTAGCTGAGTTTGTTCAGGGCAGGGTTGGCATGAAAAAATGACAGGACCTAACATGTCGGAAATTAGAGTTACACATCTTTGCTTTAGGATTTTGAGATTATTATTATAATTATTATTATAATTATGATTATTAGATGATAACTTGTGCAGTGCCCATTTAAAACAAGCCGATTGCTTGTGATCCAGTATTGCTGCTTCACAGATGCAATCCTAACAGATGTTGCAGATGTTTCTAGATTAACTAGTTACAGCATTTTAGACATAAAGTGATGTAGATGTCATGTTTCTAGTGAAACTATTACAGTAGTTCTATAGATAAGGATTGTAGAAAAGATAGTCCTAAATGAACCATAACAATTAAGATAATGTGCTATGCTATTTTGAACTATTACAGTACTTGTACAGATAATGTGCGGTAGAAGTGATGTTTCTAGAGGAACTAGTGACGGTAGTTCTATAGATAATGTGAACCAGCCGAGTGTGTAGGGCGCTGCGTGTCCAGTGTTCTTGGGGACCTTGAGCTCGTCGAAGCGCAGCGTGAAGTGCAGGATCTCTGCAAACTGCTTGGCGAGCGCCTGCTCTCTCTCCAGGTGCTGCGTCGGGTCCTCGTACGTCGCGCTGGTCAGCGCCCCCAGCAGGCTGCTTAGCGACGCCTCTGTTGGTAAGCACACACACACACATTTAAAATAATCGGCAGCCATGAAGAGGTGTGCATGTGTGCGTGCGTGCGTGCGTGCGTGCGAATGTATGTTTTCCTGTGTGTGTCCATGTGTGTGTGTGTGTGTTTGTTGGTAATACAGGATCTGAAATGACATCCTCATCAGAGCTGAGGTGTGTTCAACGCCGACAGCCACAACTCCCCAATTAAAAACGCACAAACACCCCCGACACTAAATATCCTGAGTGGTCCTGTCGCTCTGTGTTTAACTCGTACTCCAGACAGGAGTCTATACAGACATTTTGAGACGCAAAATGTCCTCCAGACGAAACGTCCTCGTTAGTGGGAGACATGGGTACCAGTCTACCCCCTCCCCCCCCCCCCCCCCCCCCCCCCCACACTCACACAACGCCCCCGGGCTCCTGGGCCCACTAACCTGCCAGTCTGCTGGGCGGGAACTAGGGGGGAGGTGTGTGTGTGTGTGTGTGTGTGTGTGTGTGTGTGTGTGTGTGTGTGTGTGTGTGTGTGTGTGTGTGTGTGTGTGTGTGTGTGTGTGTCATAAAGCCTTTGCTACTAAGGCGGTGATAAAACGTGAGACTCATTATCTTATTGGCACAAGAGAAGCTCGCTCGGGGCGGTGTAGTGGTGTTGGTGACGGGGGTGTTGGTAGTCTGTCCATTGCTTTGTTCAATGCATTGTTTGAAAGAAGGAAAACACAGAGCCTTATCAGAGCTACACTTGGTAGACCTAGACCAGCAGACAGACCAGAGGAGAGACTGGTCTGAGGCTCTGGCCCACTGGTCTGTCAGGGCGACCAGATGACGGGGTTAATTGATCCAGCCTGGTGTCCGCTGACCTAACGACGCCCACATGCTAGCACCGCCGCTCTCAGACACTGAGTAGTGGAGCTACCCCCTGCCCCCGCCCCCCACCCCCACCTCCGACTGTCAACACAAGATCCAAAATGGAGGAGAGACCCGACTCGGACAGAGGGGGTCTGGTGCAATTCAGGTCATGGCAGCGCAGAGTAGAGCGAGAGAGAGGGTAAGAGCGAGTGTGAGGGCGAGAGCTAGTGTGAGGGGGAGTGAGAGAGTGAGTGTGAGAGAGCGAGTGAGACACACAGGCATGGAGGGACATGAAACTCTTCCTCCGTCACTGAACCTGCATGTTGTTGGCTCATGGGCACTTTAACCAGCATGATGGCTTGTGGGTAATGAAACAGAGTTAAGTAGTGCACGGGACCATGCGCCAGTTGGTTGGTAAGCTAAAAAGTCGTGCTTGGCATCAGCCTTTGTGTGTCTAGAGGCGTCTAGCTAGCCCCTAGCCCCGCTAGCCGTTTGTAGCTCCTACACAGTAGCATGGTAGTAACGATACACCTACGACAACACCGACAGCAGCTAACCTAGCTGTGTTACCATTGGCAAATGCTAGGTGTGCTGGCAAAAATTAGCAAAAACTAAGTGGGGCCCCTACTAACGCAACAGCCTACCAGCCACTGCGTAGACATGTAGGCTCATGTATCCGTCATTCATCTTGGTGACATCACGCCCACTTGTGATGTCACAAACGGCTAGACTTTGAGAGCTAAAATAACATCACGCCCGGCTTTGAAATAGGGGTTCTTGAACAGTAAACCAACAGCTACCTTTAGCCCCTGCTACTAACGTTGACCGGGTAGCCGGCTAGCCTGTAGCCAGCTGTCTAGCAGGCTGCGCCGCGGGCCACATCCTGACCTCTGAACCCCATCAGGGCAACCTGGCGACCTGCTTTGTTACATAACAGCGAGCGTCGGATGGCGCCCGCTGCCTCCATTGACTGCCGTTCCCTTGGTAACCGGGATTACCGCCGTAACAGGGATTAACAGGGCGAAGGTCATCAAGGCACCCCACCAGCCCTAGGGGGTCGGAGTTGGGGGGGGGTCCCTGGGTGTAAAGCCTTCCCAGCCCCGCCTTCTCCCATCGCCATAGTAACGAGGCAGCCAATAGCGGCAATCAGAAGACTGCATTGCAAGCAGCATGTCAATGCAGGGAAAGGCTTACACGCTTGTTTATACAAGGAGGGGTGACCGCATGTGTGTGCTTCTGAAAACATTTGGTTCGTCTGTGTGCGTGCGCGTTTGTGTACACACACGTAGGTAGGCATATGTGAGAGAATATGTGTTTGATTAGCCAACAGTAGCCAATAGTGCCAATGAGGTTAACTATTATGGTCATGGACAAAGGTTGTATGTAGAAGATTGTAATGTGGAAGGTTGTATATAGAAGGTTGTATGTAGAAGGTTGAACAGTAAAGACTGCCGTAGTCAGCATGTAAGCTCCATGTATATGCAGCTCGGTGGTATAGGGAGAACCCAAATAATTTTAGCCAAATATTTGATGTAAATTAATATGGAGGTGATGTTTGAGCAGGTCGAGGCATTTTATTATTAGGTATTCAAATCGTCTTACAATGCAACTTCTGTCTTTGCTTTTAACCAAAGCAGCAGGAAGATGGAGCTATAGGGACCATCCAACATGAATAAAGGGCGTGGTAGTTCCCTACATACCAGTATACCAGTACAAATGGACATAGAATCCATGTTGCTTAAATTCATTGCACTCTTTTTTTTAACGTTGCTGTTTCTCTTACGTATGTATTTTATTTTATTACTTCATTTTATTGTTCACTTTCCACAATGGATTTTTTTTACTTTGCCTTGTTTTCTTTTACTTACCTATTTTATTTTATTATTTTATTTGATGGTGATATTTCTATGTGAAGCACTTTGAGTCTGCCTCGTTTATGAAAAGTGCTATATAAATAAAGTTGCCTTGCATTCTACGGAGCGAAGATATCATTTGCCGCCAGCAACGGAAACCGTTCATATTCGGCGCATTGACGGCCAACCTGACAATCTGGACCACAGTAAATACATCACATTCATCATATGAACTAGTTCCCTTAGAATAACTACAAGCTGGTCTCTACCGTGAACCCCCTAGAGGCCGTTAGAGGAACTACATGCTTGTTTTTACCGTGAACCACCTAGAGGCCGTTAGAGGAACTACATGCTGGTATCTACTGTGAATCACCTAGATGCCTCTTCTAACAGAGCTTCACAAACAGACCGTGATGGCTGTGGGTGCTACGTACCTAATCTCTGGGAGAACTGGTAGAACTTCTTGAGTTTCCCCACCAGCGGAACCACGGCGGCCCACGCCTGATCCTGCAGAACATCGTCGTTTGGGTTCTGGATTGCCTAGCGATAGACAGAACCAACGGGACAGTTACATTTAAGAAAATTATAGAAACACAACAAGCAAAATAATGTTTTGGATAGTGATAAGAACGTTCTAAAGCACAATAAAGTGTGAGAATGCAATAGAATTTCCTTCTGCTTGTATATAACTGCAAGCCACTTTGTTATAAAGTAAATGGATATGATCGTGGGGTAGCAGGCAGCCCCAGGTTAGCCACTGGTTCTCAAGGAGGCTTCCCATTGGGAGTCCAGCTCCCCCTCCTCTGAGCGGTTGAAGGGGTGCGCACCTCTCGGATCTCCTGGCCCGCTCCCTTGTAGGCCTGCAGCTCGTCCAGGATCCCTCTGGCGTCCTTCAGCACCACGTCCACCTGCAGCCACACCTCCCTCTCTGCCTCCGTGGGCATAGCATCTGCAGGAAGCAGCGGCGTAGTTAGTACCAGCTAGGCTTCAAAAGAGTTTTAACATTAACGTGGGTTCAACATAGGGGTGGGTCAGTGGGTTTAACATAGGGGTGGGTCGGTGGGTTCAACATAGGGGTGGGTCAGTGGGTTTAACATAGGGGTGGGTCGGTGGGTTCAACATAGGGGTGGGTCGGTGGGTTCAACATAGGGGTGAGTCGGTGAGTTCAACATAGGGGTGAGTCGGTGGGTTCAACATAGGGGTGGGTCGGTGGGTTCGACATGGGGTGGGTCGGTGGGTTCAACATAGGGGTGGGTCGGTGGGTTCAACATAGGGGTGAGTCGGTGGGTTCAACATAGTGGTGAGTCGGTGGGTTCAACATAGGGGTGAGTCGGTGGGTTCAACATAGGGGTGAGTCGGTGGGTTCGACATAGGGGTGAGTCGGTGGGTTCGACATAGGGGTGGGTCGGTGGGTTCGACATAGGGGTGAGTCGGTGGGTTCGACATGGGGTGGGTCGGTGGGTTCAACATAGGGGTGGGTCGGTGGGTTCAACATAGGGGTGAGTCGGTGGGTTCGACATGGGGTGAGTCGGTGGGTTCAACATAGGGGTGAGTCGGTGGGTTCAACATAGGGGTGAGTCGGTGGGTTCAACATAGGGGTGAGTCGGTGGGTTCAACGTAGGGGTGGATGGGTTTAAGGCAGGGGCTCTTAAACCATGGTTTGGGACCCAGAATGGGTCATGATGCAATTGGAGATGAGTAGTGGCCCAACAGACAAAAGCCTTTGAGTACACCAGCTCTTGTGTGCTCAGTGTTTTTCCAGGCATCAGGTCAGGTCCCACAGACGCTGAAAATGTACTTTTGGATTCCGAGATGATGTTTAAGCACCCCTACTTCAGCGAGATGGTATACCGTATGTGTATGTGTGGTATACACCACGGAAGAGCAACGAGAGGGATGGTGAGGGTCTTACTCTCAAAGTCCAGGAAGAAGTTGGGTTCCTGGTCCAGGTCGGTGCAGGTCAGCACCTTCAGGAGGTTCCCCATGGTCGGGTTCCTGAGGAACCTGGGGAACCGACACACAACGGCAACTCATTACATGGTCCATCGGCAGGCCATTCATTCGGTTCCCACGACGGAGCTTTAACCACTTAATAAAAACAGAGCCTGCATTTATACACCGCTCACCTTTCTAATATGCACGCCTCTCCTCCATTCATTCATACATTCATTCATCCATCCACTCACGCACTCACTCACTAGCGCATGTGATGCAGCTTTTGATGTCGCAGCACCTCAATAACCCCTAGGTGCACTTTGGTGAAATCCCGCCATTCCTGACCACTAAAAGAGGAGCTGGAATCAAGCTACCCGCTCGAACCAGCGTTATCCAGCGTCCAATAATGTCCGTATGCTTTGACTGACCTCAGCCTGACTGTCGAGCCTCTGGGTAAAGCCAACTGCCGGAGGGTACACCATGTGACCGATCCAGACAAGATGCCGGGGTGAACCCAGTGACCCTGCCGTCTCAGTTCAGCGCGGGTCTTCCCAGAGGACCCCCTGCTGTGGCTTTGGCTTCCCGTTGCTAAGGGCGACCAGATGGCAGTGGTATTTTAAAAAGGTGATTTATAGAGAGGGTTCCGCTTGCCCTGCTCCACCAAGGCCACACTTCTGCTTTTCATCCCCGGCTCTGTGGGCAGGAGTCCTTGGAGAGCCGCAGGGTTCAGTGCTCTCGATCCTTTGCCCTGCGCGCCTCGTTCCGGCTGAATCAGCCGGCTGAAACGTCACATCATGGATACCGGTTCGGTCTAAATAGCCTCTTGTTTGTCTGTATATAATGTTGATCGCGGAATACTTGAGTTACGTTGCGTTGCCCTGGGTTTGAGCTGTGGAGTAGGGCGTCCCACGAGCTGTGGTGACGCTATACATGGAGGACAGACTGTAGCTGTGATGGAGGATAGACTGTAGCTGTGATACAGGACAGACTGTAGCTGTGATGGAGGACAGACACTGTGATACAGGACAGACTGTAGCTGTGATAAAGGACAGACGCTGTGATACAGGACAGACTGTAGCTGTGATGGAGGACAGACTGAAGCTGTGATACAAGACAGACTGTAGCTGTGATAAAGGACAGACGCTGTGATACAGGACAGACTGTAGCTGTGATAAAGGACAGACTGTAGCTGTGATGGAGGACAGTCTGTAGCTGTGATGGAGGACAGTCTGTAGCTGTGATGGAGGACAGACTGTAGCTGTGATGGAGGACAGACTGTAGCTGTGATGGAGGACAGACTGTAGCTGTGATGGAGGACAGTCTGTAGCTGTGATGGAGGACAGACTGTAGCTATGATGGAGGACAGTCTGTAGCTGTGATAAAGAACAGACTCTAGCTGTGATGGAGGACAGTCTGTAGCTGTGATGGAGGACAGACTGTAGCTGTGATGGAGGACAGTCTGTAGATGTGATGGAGGACAGTCTGTAGCTGTGATGGAGGACAGTCTGTAGCTGTGATGGAGGACAGACTGTAGCTGTGATGGAGGACAGACTGTAGCTGTGATGGAGGACAGACTGAAGGACATACCTACTGTGATAAAAGACAGACTAGGTGGTGGTTCAGTGCAGCAGGTTGAGGGTAGAAGCTGGTAGTTCTGAGAACAAGACTAGTGGGCTGAGGAGTGGTGGGCTCACCCAAAACCACCATGGGAATACAACTTGAGTAACTGTCTAACGTGGGAAGATGAACACACACACACACACACACACACACACACACACACACACACACACGTCCTTTGGAACCAAAAGCATCCAATGATGAAAGTAAATTCAAATCCTCCAAGTCGATCTACACGCTGTGGAGCAGACGGACTCGGAGCCATGTGAGTGAGGATCTCTATCAGCTTAAAAGCTTAATCCAACGTATTATCGCGTGTTTGACGTGATTACATGTTGACATGTGAACGTCAGATGCCCAAACAACAACAAATACGCTGACGAAATGTGCATCTTTTTCACAACACAGGCCGCAGTTTGCCACTTGACCATCGTGGGTCACACTGGGGTCACGATGACCCGCTCCCAACACTCACATCAGCACCGGTGGTACTTTGTTGTCATGGTGAATATGGGACCTGACAGGCAGGAAACAACACTCAGACCTAACACTTACTGACAAGACAGATAGTAGGAGAGGAGAGAGAAAGAGAGAGAGAGAGAGAAAGCATGAGAGTGAGAGAGCAAGAGAGAGAGGGCGATCTCTGGTGGCCGGCCGTCACGTACGATTATTGACAGTTGACTCGGAGTGACCCAGACAGACAAGGTTGGCTGGTTAGGCAGACAGACAGGTAGGTAGAGTAGAAAGGCAGGTACGTGGAGCAGACAGACCGGTAAGTTGGTAACGCAGACAGACAGACATACAGGTAGGTGGTGCGGAGAGACAGACAGGCAGGTAGGCAGAGAATACATAAAGGTAGGTAGGTAAAGCGAACAGACAGACAGCCGGGTATCTGGAGCAGATAGAAAGGTAGCTAGGTAGATCAGACGGAGATGTAGCAGATAAAACAGGAGACAGTTGTAGGGGGAGGAGTCATGTACTACCACCAGTATCAGCAGGATCTCTGAGCCACGGATCCCAACTATGATCACCGTATCGTGCCTCATACCACTCACTCCCCAAGTCATTTACTCATGTCATCAATAACCTGCCCAACCAACACCGCTGCAAGGAGCGCCCCGGACCAGCTCCAGACGCCCATAGACCCCCATAGACCCCCAGGCCTCTCTACCAACCCCCGCCCCGTGAGGGTGGCAACGCCCCGGACCCTGCAGTGCCCGCGACGGGGGGGGACGGGGGGGGGGGGCAGAGCATGCCCGGGGCGTGTCCGCCCCCCCCCCCCCCCTTCCCTCTGCAGGGGAACGAGGTCACCTTCAGGACGTCTGAGAGTTCATCCCCAAAGCACACAGCCACCCCCCCCCTGCATTATACATGATATTAAAGAAGCAGAGATGGGGTGCAGAAGAAGAAGCCGGACACTTTTCTTGAGATACACTCCTGAACACACAACACCGCCAAACACACTCCTAAAAGAAGAACACTTCTATACACACACAACACCGCCAAACACACTCCTAAAAGAAGAAAACTTCTATACACACACAACACCGCCAAACACACTCCTAAAAGAAAACTCCTAGACACACGAGACTCCTAAACACAATATTAAAAGAACAACACTCCTGAACACACAAGACTCCTAAAAAATGAACGCTTCTAAAACACACAACACTCCTAAACACACTTTTAAAAGAACAACACTCCTAAAGACAAAACACTGCCAAACACACTCCTCAAAGAAGAACACTCCTAAACACACTCCTAAAACCGCAACACTCAATAACACAACTAAACACACAATATAACTCACATAAAATTACTCCTTCTTAAGGATGAACCTTAACTTCATTCAATTGTATGGTTTTAAATGGTTCAAGGTTTGATATTCTATATTTGTTTACCCTTTTAATTTAGTGCCGTTAAAGCCTTAATGAATTACTGGAAAAGGGCTACAAATAAAAAAAAATTTAACATCACTATTATTATAACCAAACCGGCAAGCAAATGTTTACCAGAGACTGAACAGGCTGTGTGTCGGTATGCAAGGTACAGGGGGGAGGAGGGCGAGAGGGGAGGGGAGGGGAAGAGAAGAGCGGGAGAGAGGTTGTTTTTGTTTTTCTCAAAAGACATAGCGTGCGCCAGTCAGGACAGCTTCCAGAGTTACCCCCGACAACCAGATACCCACTCTGCTCTCCCATTGGCTGAGCCAGTCTAGCGAATCATGTGCTGTATCCATGGAGCCAAAAAACAGTTGGCTCCATTGAGAGCCAAGAATAGCCAATCAGAAAGTACAGTAGTAGTAGTAGAAGTAGCAGTAGTAGCCATAGTAGTAGTAGTAGTAGTGATGAATATATTTATGCCGGTGAGGTAATGCGCTAAACACAGCGGATTAGAGAAGCAGTGCATGCTGGGGGCTGGGAGAGATTTCTTAATTCCACTACGGAGACAGCCACTGATCTAACGGTCTTCATCTTGTTATGGTAACAGGAGCATACCGTCACATATTAAGCTTCTCTTTAGCCTCAAATGCTCCCTATATATATACATTAAATATTCATAGCCACTGCTATATCATAAATTTAAGTTAATAAATAAAAGGATCATGATGTGTAAAAAAATAATGATTAAAATGAAGACTAAAATAAATGAAGATTGTATAAAATAGTCTAAATTGAATAAAGACTGAATAAAAATGACAAAAAAAACATTAAGAAAAAAATAATGAATTAAACAAAGTGAAAACACTGATTAAAGACAGTGAAAATAAGAATCCAAATGAAGGATGAGTAGAGACTGATATAGGAGCAGCAGTATCTGCAGCAGCAGCAGCAGCAGCAGCAGCATCACTACAGACGCAACATAGACACGCCTCGCAGTGCTGCAGCCGCTCAGCACGCAATGCACGGCGGCTAGGGGCGTGCACGAGGGCTAGGGGCATGCACAGCGTCTAGGGGCGTGCACGAGGGCTAGGGGCATGCACAGCGTCTAGGGGCGTGCACGGCGGCTAGGGGCGGCATGGAGGGGACCTTGCCGGGTTTCTGGGAGAGCAGCTAGAGCATCACTAAGCTAATGCTAAGAGAGTGCTGACATGAGGTTTTCCTCCAGACCAGCGTGGAAAACACGTGCACGGATCCCGTAGTAGAGCACGAAAACAACCTCCCTCTCTCTCCCTCCCCCTTTCCCCCCCTCTCTCCATCCCTCCCCCTCTCTCTCCCTCCCCCTTTCCCCCTCTCTCTATCCCTCCCTCCCTCTCCATCCCTCCCTCCCTCTCTCTCTCCCTCCCTCCCTCCCCCTCTCTCTCCATCCCTCCCTCCCTCTCCATCCCTCCCTCCCACTCTCCCTATCCCTCCCTCCCTCCCTCCCTCTCCATCCCTCCCTCCCTCTCCATCCTTGTCTCCTCCCTCAGTCTCTCTCCATCTCCCTCCTCCACCGCCCTCCCTCTTGCATGCATCCCCCCCCCCATCTCGCTCTCCCCCCCTCCCCCCCCTTCATCCACATGAGGAGCTCAGTCACGTGGGCGGTGTCCTGGAGAGACGCTCTGCCCGGGGCGTGTACAGTAGTAGAGCATGTCTGTGTCTGAGCCCCCTGCGTCTGCGGGTGCATGGTGATGCGTCTCCAACCCCCAACGTATTCTGTATGTGTATGATAGTTTATTATGTGGTTTATTATCTGTATACTTTCTATCGGCAGAGTTCGAGGGTATTTAGAGGGTGTAGAGGGTTGGGTTTGGGGGCTGCTGGATTTGTGTGCCATGTGTCTGGGAGGGGTGGGGTCAGACTGCAGCAGGGACGGGAGCGCCGCTCTAAACTTGACCTACATTCCCTCGGTGACACGCCATATCACATTAGCTCAACCCAAACCCACACAGACCCTGCCGCCAACTGCCGACCAATCAGACGACCCGAAAACAGAGCAGCCCTACACACCCCTGACCCCGCCCCTCTGTACCCTAACCCCGCCCTTCTGCACCCAATTCTACCATTAAAAACTGCACTATACTCTACCAATAACAACTGCACCTTACTACACCAATAACAACTGCACCTTACTACACCAATAACAACTGCACCTTACTACACCAATAACAACTGCACCTTACTACACCAATAACAACTGCACCTTACTACACCAATAACAACTGCACCTTACTACACCAATAACAACTGCACCTTACTACACCAATAACAACTGCACCTTACTACACCAATAACAACTGCACCTTACTACACCAATAACAACTGCACCTTACTACACCAATAACAACTGCACCTTACTACACCAATAACAACTGCACCTTACTACACCAATAACAACTGCACCTTACTACACCAATAACAACTGCACCTTACTACACCAATAACAACTGCACCTTACTACACTAATAACAACTGCACCTTACTAAACCAATAACAACGTGCACCCCACTCTACCTTTAACACATGCACCCCACTCTACCATTAATAACTGCACCCAGATAAGAGGAGCGGTTGGGTGGGGGAATCCTAGAGCTGTTTAGTTTGTTTGTGTTTGTGGGGCGAGTTGGATTCTGCAGTTAGCCCCGCCCCGCTCCCCCAGTGCAGAGCCACCAGTATTCAAATTTCTTCCAGCAACACCGCTGAGGTGTGTGTGTGAATTGCACTACGGTGCTGATGTGCACAGTGCTGATGTGCACGGGGCTGATGTGCACGGGGCTGATGTGCACGGGTGCAGAGAGGCTCTGGTGGGGTCACTGATTCCATCCGGGCCCCGGGGCAGGCCAACAGATAAGGCCTCATACAACACGGTATAACAAAACAGAAGACATATCCCGCGAGAGCACTGTGTGCTTGAGCCAAATGTTTTGGACATCAATGCAAATCCAGTTTCTTGTAGCCATCCCATCCCCTGGGTCTCCTGATACTGTTTACGGTTTCTGTTCTACACAATGAAATATGCAGGCTACTTTTTATTTAAGGGGACACTCGTTGAGTTCCTTAAAAGCAAACAAATAGCATATGGAAATATCAAAAACGGCTGCACCACTGCTGGATGCATGTCGGGGAAACACTGGAGTCACCATCATTATTAAACCCACCCCTCCTCTCCCCGACACATGACAACAACACCACAAGATTATTGTATATGCTACCGCACGGTGTTATTATGGGACCACACACTGAACTTTCATAGCTATGCGATGATTGCAAATTTTACATCGCTGTTGCACCAAATTATACTTACGCTATTTGATTCCCCCACTATCGGTTGTCAATAAATGGACGAAGAATTACTTTTTAAAGCTACATTTTAAAAGCTCAAATATGCTTTTAATCAGCCTTGTGAATATAACTCCTTTGATTTGGTCAGTGGTTACATGACTCTGTATTATTTGATCTCAGTATTAAGTCCCACATTAGCAGGTCAAGAAAGCCTTCTTTCATCTGAAACAGTGACTTGACTGCCGCAATGCACTCTTTACTGGCCTCCTGAAGAAGTCAATAGAGAGAGAGAGAGCTTCTGACAGAAACCAGGAGGAGAGAGAATATCAGTCCAGTCTTAACTGTTCTGCACTGGCCCCCTGTAAAGTTTAGAAAACAATGTCTTATATCCACGTTTAAAGCCCGAAACAGGCAGGGATCAGCCTACCCGACTGACTGACAACTTCTACGCCCTACAGAGCACTCGGATCCTCTGCTGTTGGCCTATCGGAGGTTACCATTAAAACCCAAAACAAGGCTGGTGCTGATGCTGCATTTATTAAATATGCACCATAACTGTGAAATAGGTTACCCCCCAGAAATCAGAGAAGCAAGCTCGGTAAAGCTCTTGAAGCGCCAGTTAAAAACCCTTTCCTTCCTCATTTAGCTGTTAATTAGCATTTCATAAGACAAAATGTTTAGCTCTTAATTAGCATTTGGTCTAAGCTGCTTCCTCTGTGGATTATACCGTTATGTTTTAGCTTTTAATCTTCTGGTCGTTTTACTTTCCTTTGCGCTGATTTGCGGACCACTTTTGCAGGCGTGGGAGCAGGAGGGAAAGGTGGGCCCCCGACCTTTCCCTCCCTGCTCCCACGGCTGTAAATTACAAATCAACATATCTCTGCTGCTGTCCCTATGGGGCATGAAGATGAAGGGAGGGTGGGATCGATTCAGCACACCGCCATTTACCAGCGCTCACCGTCCCGCTTACTTTTCAACGCAAATCTTTAACGTTTGCAAATGTGCTTCTCGGCTTGCATAATTTCCTCGGATGTATTGAATCTAATCTAATTCCGACGTGGTCAGGGTCATGGCGGGATACGTACGAATTCATGCGAAGCGCAGGGGACAACGTGTTACACGTCGATTTAGCCTTGCTTTGAGAGTGACAAGATGGAGAGATCTCCCTTGAAATCTCAGTGGTTCCTTTGAATTCAATACAGTAAAACAACTTCAAATAACATTCACACTCACAGACAATGTAATAATGCTTATTTGGGCTATCTCAGTGCTTTAAAGAGAGGCAGACCTAAATGGAAGGACACTTCACGTTTGGCCCCTACACTTCTGAAATGATCCAGCATCCTTGCCATGGTCTGCATATTCTCACACACACACACACACACACACACACACACACACACACACACACACACACACACACACACACCAAATAACGTATCTCTTTAGTTCAGTCTCAATCAGCGGAGGACAGGTGTGTGGCGTCAACACTCCATCAGCAGGTGACCAGGTAACCCTCTCAGCCAATCAGAAGCGACGCATGCAGTAGCACGTGTTGGAGTATAGAGAGGGATACTCTCTGATCTTCTCTGTCTTCTGATGCAAACCAAACTGGTGTTGGGGTCAGGTTCTCCGTTCTCATCGTAATGAAGAAGGCGATCTTTCCAGATCGACATAAAGATGATGATTGATTGATGATTGTTAAAACACATAACGCTTGTTATTTAAGTACTGACCGTAAAAGAAGTACAGCGCACACACACCCACAGTTGTGTGTTTTCAGGTGCTTTACAAACAGAACAACCTACACAACACACCTCCAGCAGAGACAATCACACATCTGATCCACGCCAACAAGACCCAACCCAGTCCACTTTCTAACAGATCAAACAGTCAGACGAGACGACACATTCACTAATTTTCCATCTGGGATTTATAAAGTAACACCTAAAGAGTGAAGAACACTCCTTCATGTTAAACTGCACCAGTTTTAATCCAGAAGGTATTTGACACAAATGACCTTGTAACAGAATAAGGACCCACTTCAACCTCCCCATCAACCCTGTGCAGGTTCACTTGGTCCGCAGACCCCAAAGTGCAGTGAAACACAAGGTTTCCCCTGCGGTTATTTCAGTGTATTTTAAGGAGTACACAACCGATGCAGTGGGGCATAGTCGTTTTTTTCCGGGCCGTTTCACAGCCTGAACTCTGCTGCTGGTTTGGGGTGGGGTCCGTGCCCACCGCGGAGATGTGGAGCAATGCGTGTTTTCGTAGTAACGGCGCATCCCGGCGTTTATTCGGAAGGCTAGCAGCGCCCTCTGGCGGTCGAACGCGGTAATGCAGGGGGAGGGAGCGGGGGAGACACACTGGCACGCCTTAATTCTAAGGGGTCACCGTGGTATGGATCCCATTACAAGTGAACTATAGAGCTGGCAAATACAGCAGGGATATCATAGTGCATGTTCATATCGACACGATGACCACAGACAACTAGATTGGGTTTCAAGAGGTCGACAACAATCGTATCGTACCCCCTGAGTGGTTCAATGATGTATAACTGGGATCGATCTTGGATTCTGGCGTCATTGAAGAGCAGGGATGTAGTAATCGTCTTGACTTCTCCCCCCCTGCAAGGCATTACTGTAAAGACGTGTCGAGTTCCACAACAGTTAAATAAACAGCGTAGGGATGTAGCTCCTTCACATGTGTGGTATGACGAGGTACATACTGTACGTCCATATTACAACGTTTACTAGTTTACTACTCAGCAGACGCTTAGGATTCAGAAACATGTCATCTAGGGTACATGTCATACATGTATCCTAGAGGGGTTATGGGATAGGGGTCTTTTTGCTATAGGTCAGGTTGACTGTAGACCTGGGAGTCAAACATTACCTTATTGGTTGAGAACACTAAACAGAGACAACCAATCAGGGAAGAGGAAACACAGATCTGTAAATATAATTGGCTCTGCTCTCAGCCTTGGACCCACCAAATATCACACCACCAAGCATGAAATGACCTCGCCATTTATTTCTCATTAGAGACAGTGTCACGTCCTGTCTGCCACGGCCCGTACATAGAGCCAAAGCATCTGTATCGACCGATTCAATCTAGGGTTAAGACTAGATTACATCCATTACAACATAATCAATGTTTGTCCATTAAAGACAGGATAGCCGTATAAAAAAAAAAAAGATTCAATTATTAATTACGAAGTCATGTTTCAATTTGTTGATCTCTGACAGGGTGAGGACCAGGGCGTAGTTTTGATATGATGTTCTCAGCATGTCGCCATAGAACCGACATCCGACACCAGACATGAATCTAATACCATCGTATAGAACAGCCAGAGATTTTAATGGATTGAAGCCACAAACACAGTTGCTATGTCTTTAAGAAGGATTCATTAGGATAAATGTTGAATTAAGATGACCTGGACTCCAGGTCAACTTAAATAAAATACTTATTCTGCCAACAATGACATAACTGTGGCTGTGAAGAGGGACTTTCTAGAGACTGAACAGTCTACACAGAACCTTCTAGAGATGGAACATTCTACAAAGAACATTCTACAAAGAACATTTCTGCCCAAACAAACATTCTACACAGAACATTCTAGAGACAGTACATTCTACGTGGATAATTATAGAAAGAACGTTCAATATGGAGCCTTTTATCGAAAGCATTATAGAAGTCGACCATTGCATCATGAACATTCTACACAGAATGTTTAATAGACAAAACATTCTGTGTCTGAACATTTAAGAGTCCCAACATTCTAGACAGAACATTCTAGAGACCACACATTCTGGAAGAAGTACTTCCTAGACCAAAAATTCTAGAGACAAACAATTCTAGCAACTGGATTTAAAACAAGGCACCAAAAAATAGAATGAAACTGGAAGGGATGGGTAGTGTTACTGTAGACTGCTGTGTGTGTGTGTGTGTGTGTGTGTGTGTGTGTGTGTGTGTGTGTGTGTGTGTGTGTGTGTGTGTGTGTGTGTGTGTGTGTGTGTGTGTGTGTGTGTGTCCATAGCACGGTGGAGCTCTGAGGTCATCAATATTACATCACCATGGAGACGCCAGGGAGCTTTTAGCAGACATAACAACCCCCCCCCCCCCCCCCCCCCCCCCCCCCCAACCAGACGGATCATGGCTCACTACCTATGGATGAGCACGGAGCCTGTGTGTCAGCTCCCAGATGCTAGGGGCAAAGGCGTGCCATATACATTTCTGCCTGAATTATTTACTATTCTCAGTCTCAAACACATGGCCTCCTGTCCGCTTCTCTGGTTGATTTCTACTGATTTTTAGGTTAATGGGCAGTTGGACCGGCTGGTTGGTAAAATGTTATAGTTTAAATTTAGAAAGCTAAACAGTAAGGATAAACGGTCGTCACTGATGAAAATGGCACAGAGAGAAAAAAATACTACCACCAGTTTCCACCAGCAGATGGCGGTATGGGTATTCGGTTTGCCCACAAAGTCTAGCGGGTGAAATGTGGCTTTTACAACCCATCATGATTGTGCTTCACCGTGGTTCTTCAAATCCTCGCCCTGTATTTGCCAGATTAAAAACAGCCTGATTAACCCGTGGCACTCCAGGCATCGCATCTACCCCAGCTGTTCTCGGGGGCGCAGGTTTCACCCGGGGGGGGTCAGGCACTGGAAGCTGCACTAAAATAGTTAGCGGTCTGGCCTAATCTGATGGCTTTCAGTGTTTCTAGGGCGCCACGCCAACACGGCATTAGTGTGTGAGCGATGCGTGGCGCGTGCACAGACCCCATGATCTGGATAAGTGAAGCAAGCGATAGGATTATGCGTCAGTGTTCACACGCGCGGATGAACCAATGGGACGCATGGCTGTGGTGCTGCCATGGTAACCATATCCAAGGAGACGAGGAGGAGAATACAAACGGGGATGCGCTCGTGGAAACAGAGCGGTGGCCGGGTAGAGGTGGTGGTGGTGGTGGAGCGACGCTACGAGAGGCAATAGAGGAAACCTCAGGCCCAACTATGGGGAGTTAAGCCACACAAGCCAAGCCCTCCATCCACTGACAGACACACACAGTGATAGTGTTACACCTACATCAGACTATTAGACAATTAGAGCCTTGGCCGGGCTTCATACAGGGACATCCTAAGTCAGGTAGCGGTAAGGCTGAGACACTGAAACCACCTGAGACACTTGGACAGAGAGTGATAGTATCTTCTTTATTAATCCGCAAAAATTAAGTTCACTTCATGTCACACACACACACACACACACACACATCTACAAAAAGGGGGTTATGTAGCAGGGAGGTGTAGGGTGGGGTGTAAATAGGGTGTAGCAGGTCTTACCAGCAGTGGGTGGTGGTGGTGGAGTTGGGTGGCCAGGCCTGGCAGGGGGCCTCTTGTCACAGAACTCCAGCAGAGGTCAGCCTCTGGAACACACACACACACACACACACACACACACACACGCACACGCACACACATAAACACCTGTACAACCGATACACAAAAACACCTAAACACATGCACAGCCGCCAGCTATCCTTCAAACAAACAGCAGTTCATATAAAATATAGCAGTAATATGCAACAGCTCAACAACCACACAAACACCTAACAAGATAGCTGACCCACGACGCAGTTCACTAGTGGAACCATCAAAACACTAATGTGCACAAGAGGATCAAAGGTGTGAAGTCTTGTGCTTTAGGCCCATCACATCCTGTTAATGTTGGCTGTGCATGCTACAGTACTTTTTCACTTTTTACTGGTGATGTGTATCACAAGGTAGAGCAGGACTCAGTACACTTTCATTACTCTTTCAGCTAACGCTATGCTGATCAGCACCTCTGGTGATTCACTGGCTAGTCTGACAACCGAAACAAGCACATCACAGCGTTCACCTTCTCCTATCTGAGTCAGACAGAGTCACACTGCAGGGCTGGAGGTGAATGTGGAACAAACATGCACTTGAACGGCACTTCCTATTGTGCAACACTTCCTGTGTTTCAACGTGCGCTTTGGGTTTCTGGGCATCCTGGTTTCAACACGAGCTTTGAGAAACCCAGTCTTTCATCTTCGAGAAAGAAGAGCAACAAGAAACCAACCATTCCCAAAGACACACGGGCAACTCTCCGCTTTGTTGCGACGCAATAAAACAAAAAGAGAGAATAGCACATGCTGGTTAGCGACCAACCGGGGGAGAGAAGCAGACAAAACCGCGGTGGGGTTGTGATCATCACAGATACTACTGGCCACACACTGGCGACCGGAATAGAGGGAAAACACACAGACCGGAGCACATCTGCATGCAGACGCACCTTGCAGTGACAGTTAAAGTGGAGGTGGTGTAAATGGTGTTATGAACCCCGCCTGCCAATGGTATCATCAAGACTGTGATCTCCCTGTGAGATCACAGGGTGTAGAACATAACCTTCGGTAGACCTTTGGTGAGAGATCTGGGTGTGGGCTTGGATGCAGAGACTAGGGCAGGCTGTTGGTGAGCGATGGGTTTGGGTCATGTCTTAACAAGCATGAGAGCAGCTCCTACGGCATAAGGGTAAGTTACCGTTATAAGCACTGCCGTTAGCAATTATAGGGGAGAGAGGTACAGAGGGCGAATGAGGACAGTCAGTGGAGAGTGAGGGGAGGCCAGAATGAGATTACTATGAATTACTGAAACACACACACACACACACACACACACACACACACACACACACACACACACACACACACACACACACACACACACACACACACACACACACACACACAAACCTAAACCAGGTTAGTGCAGGGGACCCTTGAGTGAGTGAGTCATTGAGCAATCCAACTGTGTGCTATGTAATTTTAAAAAAGTGACATATTCAAGCATGAACTAAAGTGTTTCAATCGAGTTACATCAGCGTGTAAGCTAACAAGGCTTACAGTTTACGCTTATTTGGGGAAACAAGTGGATTAATTTGAGGTACCAACACATTATCATGCAACCATACCATTTAATAAAATATATATATAGTATCAGATATAGTAAATAAATGTTAACTGTAAATCTGAGCTCTCCTCCTATAGGTCAGTTTTGTAGGCCCTCCCTGGTCCTCATTTCGACAGCAGGGCAGGCCATCAATAGGATCAATACGTGGCCTTTTGGAGGGCAGGCGTTCACCCTAAACATGGAGGGAGGCTGTACCAATGGTGGGCCCCAGGGACCCCCCTCAGAGGTTCCCAGCCTCTTGGTCGGGGCCCCATTTGAGTTCACCTGATTTGCAAACGCAGTTGCTGGAATAAACTCATAACATATATTCTTAATGATGCATTGCTGATGATATAAATATTTTAAAGAGGGTCTCTAAAAAGTCCTTTATAAATAGATTGCCTAATGATTTTTAGCCATTAGCAATCTACTAATTATCAATTTCTCACACACACACACACACACACACACACACACACACACACACACACACCCCTCGCATCTTCCCTCTCTTGGAGTGTGCTGAATAATGAACGTCTCTGCTCCCCACCGATCCCTCACAAACAGAGAGGACTCATGCAGGAGACATTAAAGCATTAATATCATTACAGATTTTTAGATGCATTGTAGACGCAACGTGTTCAGATATCAGAATGTAGCAGTAACTCTAGGGTCTCTTGAAATGAATGGATAGACCTATCCATTACCCCATTGGTTACTGTGACAACTGGAGGATGACTTTCTCTACTCAGTGGGGAAAACGTCACGAGTATATCTGTGCATGTGTACACGTGCACAAAAAACACGTATATACATAAAGTAAGCCCAACCTAATCTGAAAAGGGTAAAAGACAAACATATTTACCATGCATTAAAACAATAGATCCAATAAGTCAATGTCGATGACGTTAACGATTTAGCGCTACCATGGTAACTCATATTTCACCCCCACAGAGACAGGGAGAGCGGCTTGAACAAGCTCGTACCAAGCTAGACCCCCCCCTGTGTTAACGAGGAGGACTAGTGGACCGGGGTGGGATGAACCAGAGAGTATCCCCTATAAAGGCTGTGCTACTTCAGTCCTCTGCTCACAGTGCCTCTAGGCCAAGCTTTTATCCTCCCTGGTATAGCCCTCGCTCTCCTATGGTACTGCTTTTATGCAACGCTACTATGCCAGGGGCCGTTTGAAACACACAGCCTACATTTTTATACCAGGACAGTTGGATTCTTCAGTTGGGCCAGTTAAAGAATGACAGCTGAACAACAGTAGCGGAGTGATGATTTCACTGGTAAACATTTGATCATTTAATAATTAATACTTACTTAATCTTGAGTTTTCCATTTGAAAGACTCAACACTGGTAACACAACCCCGGGCCAACCATGTTATCCCCGTGTCCCATCGCCTCCACAGATAAATAACATTTTTGTGCCCCCCTCTTCCTTTTCTCACCCTCTCTCGCCCCCACCGTCTCTCTTGCTAGTATCTGACAAGATCAGCCCAACGGCTCATCTAAAACAGATGTCTCTGACACATATCATAAAATTATGACAGATGTAATGACAGATGATACACATGTTAAATGATACATTTCCTTGTGGTAATAAAAGTGTTTAAACTGATATTCGAGCCCGGGTGGGGCAGCGGGGTGCAGAATGGTTACGGAGGCAGCATGCTAGCAACATGCTACCAGCCTAGCATGGTGCATGAAAACCCCACACGCATCCCACTGGGTCTCCATCTGCAGTCACATGCCTTCCCTCGACTGCTCATTGGCAAGGGAGCAACCACCGGACGAGGAGGGTACGACGCTTGGAAACACATCCAATAATAGTAGACAAACGCCACCTGGGTTGTGGGAGTTAGGGGGAGGGGGAGGAGATGTTTGCTCACAAATGAACAGCTCTGGGTTTGAACCACATTGTCCCCAGTCTGCCTGTAGGCATCTTATGAAGCAAGGTGCACTCCAACCCCTTCCTGCCCCTTAATGACCTGTCTCTGTACTGTCTAACCCCTACCTGCTCCTTAATGACCTGTCCCTGTACTGCCTAACCCCTACCTGCTCCTTAATGACCTGTCCCTGTACTGCCTAACCCCTACCTGCTCCTTAATGACGTGTCCCTGTACTGCCTAACCCCTACCTGCTCCTTAATGACGTGTCCCTGTACTGCCTAACCCCTACCTGCTCCTTAATGACCTGTCCCTGTACTGCCTAACCCCTACCTACTCCATGATGACCCGTCTCTGTACTGCCTAACCCCTACCTGCTCCTTGATGAGGTCTATCTAAAAAGTAATTGTAAGCCTCTTACTAAATGGCTCCCTGGTCAATGTTATTGGACCTCAAGTCCAACCAGGGACAAGACAAAGAGAGCAGAACACCTGGAGTGGGCGTGGCCTGAGCTGGTGCGTACCTGGCCAGGTATCTGTGTTACCTCCATCCCTGCAGTTTATTAAACAGACGTCCATAGATCTGGCCTCACTGAGTGTGAGAATGTGAGTTCTTATCTGTGACATCATGGTTATTTATAACTATGGTAATTATTTTTCCATGAGCCATATATCCCAGCTATAGGCTTCCCACTGGATCTCTATCTGCAGGCAGATATGCAAATACAGTAGGCCTCTACTGTGAAACTGGATGGGGTTCCTACAGTCCCGATTGCGGTTCCCTGTTTGCAACATGGATTGAAACATGTGCTCCTCTTCTATCCAAGTGCTATGTTCCCAGTGTGGCAGCATTTGGGTTGCGATATAGTTTAGGGAAATGCTGCATTTAGGTCATATTGCTGTCAGGGGCAATAAACATTGGATCATATGTATATCAAACTGTGGTTGCCAGGCAGAAATCCTTTCTCGGTTCGTGGGCAGCTGCAGATTATCACGCAGTGCAGTTTTACGGACGCATGTTTGAGCCTTTAGCGCTGGATCGCAGAAGGGAAAGTGTAGGCTTGGCTAGGTTTTAAAGCACTACAGCCAGACATTGATACACAGCCCTAGCATTCAGTTCAAACAGCATTGTTAATCGAGTGTGACCTCGGGTATCTAACCCGGGCTGCAGGGTCGGCCGTGTTCAAGCGTGCCTCGAGAGATGCCTGTAAACACGCAGCAACACGCCGTAGGAAAATAAAGCGAGGAATCAGCTATGGCAAGACTTCTCTTGGCAAGGGGAACAATAAACAAGACCTCCATCCATAAACGTCTCGTGTTTGTACTACACGATCTTACGACGGATCTCGTCAGATATGCCTCGATGGTCTCTCCGACCTCGTTATTTCCCAAACGCACTGGTCCGAAAAGGAGGAGGAACTCAGTCAACACCAGTCCAGACTGGTTGTGGGGACCAAGCAACCCACAACTGCGGACTCTTTGGGACTCCAGTACAGAGGTATTGAGATGGATAAACAGGGTATAATTGTTACTGTTTTTGTCCACCAGCCAAATAACTAGTAAATGTTCAAATGTTACCATCCTCTAAATATAGGGCAACATTATTTATTTGGAATCTACCAGCACCATGGCTGGTGGATGGTCGTAATTTGGTCACCTGTGGTCATACCAAATATAATCTTAAAGGAGGTAGACTCCTTGTATAGTTTCATTACAGTGCATGTTCTACAAGTAGGACTGCAGACTGTGTACTGTATGAAAAGGAGCTTTGTATTATTTAAGGCTCTTAACATCCTCAAAAGATCAGCGGTTATAAAAGGTATAGGTTTACAGTATTTCTTCGATCAAGGTCCTCAAATGCATAACTGGCGCTATTGGCTACGTGCTGTTAAGAGTTTAGCAGCCTTCACATAGTGTACTTCTGCACAAAGGAACAACACTACAAGATGGCATCAAGCCGGGCCTTGAAGATCTTTATGCAACAGAATAGATAACAGATATATGGCAAGGTTCACGTCAGGTCTATGTCTGCTGTGGCCTACCTAAGATATAGCTAGAGAGAGAGATAAACATATATTTATCTATAGATATAGTCAATAACCTTTATTAACCAATCTTCCACCCTATATATTAACCCATCCATACTATGCATTAACAATTTATCCTATATTCATTCAATCACCCTATAGTACCCTTATATTCACAGGTATACTAACATTCACCTTTATATCATTAACCCATCCACCATATATATTAACCAATTTTCTCATACATTCACCCACAGTTGTGTCAGTTAAGAAAACAAATTGCTAGTAGTTATAGGTCTAGCTCAAAAACAAGTCAGCTACACGTCTGAGTGAATGCCACTGCCCTTAGGCAACAATAAAATCTAGGTGCGGTAAAAATAGACATTTGAAAAAGCGACGGGCATGTTACCCAATCAGGTGATGAGTTCATCATCAACAGGTAGACTTCGATCCTTCTAAGCACCCATAGAACCATAAAACTGTTCAGTCAAGACAATATGCCTACAGTGTTGCTGAGAGTGAAACATAAGAGTGAAACCATAAGAAAGTAACAATTTCTAAGTAACCAAATCTTTTTAATAGAATTGCCAACTCAAAAGGCCTACCCATAATACACACAATCGCTAAATAGGATACATTCGGATAACTGAGATGTTTTAACTGCAAGGAAAAATAAACGTGCACATGACTAAATAGAACAATGATAATGCAGTAATCCACCTTACCATCACCTACACTGAGGGGTAGGAACCGAAGCCAGCCACACACACGCATCTACAGCTAAATGATACAGGTCCCCAACAAGCGGTACAACTTATGAAAATGTAAAATATAAAAGGTTTATTATCATGTATCAATGCTCATACCCTAACAAACATATCAAGAGGCAGAGCCGCTTGAAGACCACACACACCAACCCTGGTATTCTAGAGACATGCTAAACTTCCTGGTTTCAGATCCCCCACCACTGAACCCTCAGAGAGTTTAAATAAGTACCCTGAAAGTGGAAGTGACATCATGGTTTTCCAAGCCATGACAGCATTTTTTATATAGACACCAGACCTTGGCCCGGACCTTGGCCCGCATCTACATGCCAAGGCCGACGGAGGGGTCAAAGTTCACTATTCTTTAATTTCCACCATTTGTTCCTCAGAGACAACATGGCCGACAGCCAGTTATTAGTGCTGTGCCAGCCATTCGGGTGACACTGCAGAGGTGAATGCCATTTCATCTGCAGAGTGCCGTAACACATCTCTCTTTAAAAGCCATACCGGGTCAGATAACAGCCAGGCACAATGTGTAGTTGTAATACTGCTACAGCAAGAGACCCAATGGTTCATTTCCATAACGTCATGCAATCTGATTTCACCATAGTAATCGCCGGTTGCGATAACATTGAGCGTTACAAGAAAAATAAGTGTTAACTTCCCCTTTTTTAATACAAGCAAAGCAGGGGTACGGTTGATGGTTACCAAAAAATGACAATCTGGGTCATCTGGGTTCAACATAAACTGAGTCTGAGCGGATGGATGTCCTCGGTGTCAACCATATGTAGCAAAGAGTGCATATGTAGCAAACACTTTGAGCAACGCACGCCTTCCTCTTTTTGGAGAAAAGATAGGCTTTTGAGAAGGGGTTTGTTCCAATACAATTGAGTTCCCTAAAGAATAGAGGCTTATGTAGATTAGGTCGTGTCAGTTGTATTAGTATATAGCCTTTCATCACAGTCAGTCTCAAAATGCCACCACTTGACAGAACAACACCCTGAGCTGTCTAAAGGTCTTAAAAGAATACTCTCCGAACCCAGAGGGGAGAAACCCTGAGAAGGAACTCAGAAGAGGGGTCCAGCAATTAAGATTATGTTTGGAGATAGCAGTTCAAATATTAAATAATTATCATCATCAGTAGTAAATAAATTAGAAATATGAATTATTCAACATTAACCAGGACACCGACCTCAAATGCCTCGAGGCTCTCCTCCAGAGGCGGTCAGGTCACACGGGACCAGCACAGGACTAACCTAGCTCCTCTCCTACCCCTGACAGGGGCGCTGGGATGAGCTGTTCTGAACCGTAATGGTCCACTTAGTAATATAATCCTCTCCTACATGATGGCTTCCGGCGAGCGAGTGGTCATAGTGTCAGTCGGCACATGGCACAGTAAAAAATAACTTTGTTCAGTTAGATGGACGTTATTCGGAAGAGCTTCGATCCAGAATCACTCGTTCAAGGCAAAATGGGTCACAGGCGCAGAAAGATGCGTCTTTTCAGAGATATAGGAGACCCCCGCTTTGAGTCATTTCTAATATATCACCGATGAAAGGTAGATATTACTCTTCACACTGGTCGACTAGTGAGACATAATGAAGTCCTTAAATCTACGATAGCAACGATCAAACTTGTAGTTACACGCTTTGATTTCGACGGACACGTTTTGTGGTAGCGCATTGAGACTCTAGAAAAACCACACACACATACACACACTCCTCTACAATGAACGCGGATGAATGACAACTGATTTAAAGTTTAGTTGTGGCGGTTTTTATCACATCGAGAAGATCAAAATGATGTGTATTTCTTACCTTGATGCTAGCAGGCAAGGAGAGCACTCGACTCGATGGCTCAAGAAAAAGCGATTTGCTTCTTTGGTGTAGTTCGCCCGATCCCAAGTTCCGAACGTACCAATCGCCGCTGTTAACCGAGCCCCTGATTGGTTGTTCGCGGAGGAAGCCAGCGCCCACTGTGCATTAAAAACCTGATTGGTTAGTGAAGGAGCGAAGTCCCGCCTACCGTACGTTCGGATCGTGGGATGGAATATTTCCGGGTTAGATGGTCGGCGTCACCGGTCCGCTCCACACCGGGGACCCCGACTCCTCCCACTTTGTTGTGTTCGGATACTTAATTTAAAACGTTTTAAAAACACAGCTCCCTTTCATTTGTTTATACCCGGTACATGGTTTCACTATATTCACCTGACTGTTGTTGGCCTACCACAACACATCTTAGAAGATTTCCTCTGATATATTTCATTAAAAGGAACCTATTGATCGAAAAGCATCGGCTTCAATTAGGCCTATAAATGAATCTATTTTATTATTACCCCAGAAACAGTTCACATGAACAGAAAATATATATAATAAATAAACAGTAACTACAAAAAACGGATTAGCAGTAGGCCTACTTGTACATGCTTTACATTTTAAATAGTTCCATTGTACAAATTGTTGCTATATAGTCTTAAGTAATGATCGATTAGATTCAGTTTCAATAGTAGGCGTTTATGGAGAGAAAAAAAAAGAGAAGCACTGCACCTGATTGTAATTGGCGTTAATTGTGAGGTGCGATACTTTCTCGCATAAAAACCAACATAATTATCAGAACATCACCAGCAAGGTAGTCCAAGCACAAAAATTGGTTCTCGACTCTAAATAGAAGTCTACTGCAACTCTACGAAGAAACCCTTCAACATGGCCAAGGAGAAGACCCACATTAACGTCGTCATTATCGGCCATGTGGACAGCGGCAAGTCCACCACCACCGGCCACCTGGTCTACAAATGCGGGGGCATCGACCCCAGGAAGATCGAGAAGTTCGAGAAAACCGCTGCTCAGGTGAGTCTCCTACTATACTAATGTGCAATTTCGTTTTATTTTCTTTAAACTATGTTATAAAACCTTAACCTCGTTGCACCAAGATGGGCAAGAGCTCCTTCAAGTACGCCTGGGTGCTGGACAAGTTGAAGGCCGAGCGTGACCGTGGTATCACCATCGACATCTCTCTGCTTAAGTTCAACACCCAGAAGTACAGCATCACCATCATCGACGCCCCGGGCCACCGGGACTTCATCAAGAACATGATCACCGGGACATCGCAGGTGGGTTGGGAGGAGGGAGGTCTCCGATCTCGGTTAAAATCGTATAGTTTGTTTAGACCTGAACCATTAACCTTTCAACTGCAGATATTCACTACTTTAAATGTCTTTACCTTAATTTTCTAGAGTCAACCATTCTAGAGTATTCTGTGTAAATGTTACATTCTGATCCACTTTTGCCCTGGCCCCAACATTTGAAAATATTATACCTAGGACTAGCTACAACTCAAGTCACTAGAGGCTGCTAATGGCTGACTTGCGCAGTGCTGGTTTAAATGTTTCGTTCAACATGTGCATCTTTGTTCACCTTGTCTTCCCCAGGCTGATGTGGCGATCCTCATGGTCTCTGCAGCCAGAGGAGAGTTTGAGGCCGGCGTCTCTCGCAGCGGTCAGACCCGTGAGCATGCTCTGTTGGCCTACACCCTCGGCGTGAAGCAGATGATCGTGTGCGTGAACAAGATGGATCTGACTGAGCCGCCGTACTGCCAGAAGCGGTACGATGAGGTGGTTCGCGGGGTCACCATCTTCCTGAAGAAGATTGGTTATGAGGCCTCCACTGTGCCCTTCGTGCCCATCTCCGGCTGGACGGGCGAGAACATGATCACCCCCACGCAGAAGGTACTGTCGTAATGTGACTTTCTACTGTAACAGATCAATGTTGAGGTTTTTGTGTCTGACGGTCTTAATGTTCTGGGCCCAGATGTCATGGTTCCAGGGCTGGAAGGTGAAGCGTAGGGAAGGTCATTCCAGTGGCAGAACCCTCCTGGAAGTGCTGGACTCCATCCAGCCTCCCATCCGCACCATCAACAAGCCACTCCGTCTCCCCCTGCAGGATGTCTACAAAATCGGTGGTCCGTATACTTGATCCCACGACATCCCCATCAATTACATTTAACCTTTTCTTGCTAGAGCAACTGAACTCCAGCAGAAGTTTCTGATGGCTACAGGCATGTTTGGTCAGTTTAATTGGGTTTAGTTTAAATATATTTCCAAATGATGCTGGGACTCAAATCTTTCAATTAATTGCTAAAAATAAAGTGGCCGTTTCCTTGGTGACCCTAGCACTTGTTTTCCCCCACAGGCGTCGGCACAGTCCCGGTGGGCAAGGTGGAGACGGGGATCCTGAAGCCCGGCATGACACTGCTGTTCTCCCCGGCCAAGCTGACTGCGGAGGTGAAGTCCATCGAGATGCACCACCAGGGCCTCCAGACGGCGCTGCCCGGACACAACGTGGGCTTCAACATCAAGAACGTCGCTGTGAAGAACCTGCGACGAGGAGACGTGGCGGGGAACGCCCAGCAGGACCCGCCCACCGAGGTGGACAGCTTCATCGCCCAGGTCCGTCTCACACAGGGCGGGTACTTTGTTTGAAAGGCAGGTTGTTCAATTGTTTGCGCTGCAGGGTAGAGAAGAGCGAGCCATATGAGACGTTCACAGTCTTATAGAGGGGTGGTCTCACAACGCTAGGGATGAGCTTTGTTTGGTGATTTGGGGCAAGCTACATTGGGAGTAATAAACTCATATGTATGGAAGACTAACGCATCACGCTTTAGATGACGTTACCATGCCACTACTGTTGTCTTGACAAGGGGTTGTAACCTGCTGTCCTCCTTCCCCAGGTGATCGTGCTGAACCACCCGGGCAAGATAAAGGCAGGCTACTCCCCGGTGCTCGACTGCCACACCGCACATGTCACCTGCCGCTTCCAGGAGCTGAAGGAGAAGCTGGACCGCCGCAGTGGGCAGAAGACGCAGGACCTGCCCCAGATCCTGGTGTCCGGGGACGCGGCCACCATCAAACTGGTCCCCAAGAAGCCCCTCTGCGTGGAGAGCTTCTTCAGCTACCCCTCTCTGGGTGAGTCCTCAACTAGTGGGCTCCTCTATTAGTTGAGCTTGCCACGTTAAATCAATCAGGTCTTTTGGCAATGTTTGCTGAGGAAGCCTACTAGTTGGTGTTTTGGGGGAAATGGACAGCATCTGTCTACAGCATCCGTCTACAGCATCTCTGTAATCTTTTTTCCATGTTCCCCTTTAAGAATAAATTGTTTGTCGTAGGAATACATTTACTATGCAACATCTTTCCTTTTGATTTGAGCCGTTTCAGCTATTTTTATTTTTATCTCTTTATATTCCTCCACTCAACAGGACGCTTCGCCGCCAGAGACCTGAAGCAAACTGTTGCCGTCGGAGTCATCAAGTCCATTGAAAAAGCCAGCTCATTGAAATCGACCCAGAAGAGCCAATTGTCTAAATAAGTTTTTAGTTTGTTTACCAGTACTCTGGTATGATGGCTTCAGTTGTATATATAATTTTTTATTATAAGTGAGTCTTGTGTTGCAACACAAATGTTATTTATGTTCTCTTAAAACATTGGTTTTAATGTTTTTGTTCCCAAGACTAGGCACTTGATGGCATTTAATTTGAGATGGAAAACTGAAAGTTGAATTAAAAAAATAAAAAAAAAAAGCTGAGTGACCTTGTGGTAAATATTTAATGCATGTCCTTACAAGTGGCGTTAAACGAGACCTAAACCCACATTTTTGCTAGTTGTATGATATGGCTTGTTCCTAGGCGTTCTAGTACTTGAACTCTTACTATAGTACATGGTGGTGTATCTTTGTATACGGAATAGGTTGACTCAGTTGGTTCTATGAACATCCTTACTGATGTCGTCAACCTTCTGAAAAATGACAAGTCACTTTTGGTATAAGGGTCTGCTTGTAAATATTGATTTGCAATACCCAGTTGGTTAAACCTGTTTGGAGTTTCCAAGTCAACCAACCACTGGATAAAACTGATTTAGTGCTAGATTCACTTGATGTAAACCAACTGGACTGATTAGAAAGAATGGACCAGATGCACTTGGGTACAGCACTTTAATGATTTGAAATGGTTGTGTACATTAGAACTGCATGGGGCCATGTCATACCAGGTCTACTAAACATCTAGTGGTGGTGTAGGACCAGCTATCAAAACTGGGGGGGGGGGGGGGAGTATGGTAGGACACGATACAAACTCATGAGAACGGTCTGGTGCTCATGATAGTCACCCATTGTGAAGACTAGAACTACACGAGCTGTTTGAAGGCTGCTAACTGGATATTGCTGAGGTGTCCCACATGATCACTGCAGGACTCCTTGCACTAGTGGTTAGAGCGTGGGATCGCTTGTAGACGTGAGCCGAGTTAACTTCATATGGGTTGAAATAACTGGTACCACAAGCCTTGGTGTATAGACAGTAGCAGCAGGTACCTACACTCACTGTAAAACATGTACACACAAAGCAAGCTGGACAAGGGAGTACATTTAATCTGAACGCGGGAGAGACGCGTGGGGTCATGTGACCTATCTCTCACGGCCCAGTCCCTGTTCCGTTCCCGTTCAAGGAGAGTGGTTGACTCAATAGGTCGGTAGAACTTAATATGAATAAAACTAGTGCTCCTCTGCCCGTACAGGTCGAGGGCCATGTTAACGTGTACACGTTTTGTACATTAAAACATGTATGTACACTCACACACACAAATATATATATATTTACATACATATATACACGGTAACAGCATAAACGTAGACTTCAGGTAAGTGCTAAGGGTTTGAGAGTGGCCTGCTGGGGGCCATGCTATAGAGATATAATACTGGTAGAGAAAAAGAAAACACATGCATTCTTTATACAGCCCCCCACACTGCTGGGGAGGGAGGGGTGCTAACTAGTCACAGCACCCCAGGGTGCACCTCTCTGTGCCCCTCGCTCGGGGCTCACAGAGAGGGGGGATGGTGGTCAGTCACTCAGGATGTGGACGAAGGACATCGGGAACACGCCCTTCCTGTCCGGGAAACCCTCGACGTGCCCGATCTGCAGGAGAAGACGAAGAGTAAATACACGCCACTCTGCACTTCATACATGCAGGGGTTCTGGTGAAGCTTTTTTTCACTTGAACACACGTGTTGGACGCGGAGCTACTTAGAGCCGTAGTGTTGCTGTTCTACTTGACCTGTCTGCATAGTAATATGTCTATCTGTGGTAAAAACCACTGCAGACTAGTTTATGCCATAAGGTATACTAAGGTAAACTATAGAAAGTAGACGGCTACAGCCATTTCACCAGGCTCATCAGACTATAGATAAGACATCAGCACATTTAAGGACACCTTTTTCCGAACTGTGACTTAACCGAGGGCCTTTCAGGATGGGGTTCCACTGAGACCCTACCGGCTGCCGTCATGGTTATAGGCATGTACTCACCCACCACTCCTGGTCCTCCTCTCCCGTGACGATGATGACCTCTCCCTCCACAAAGGTCAACTCGTCGTCGTTATCCGCCTGGCAGTCGTAGATGGTCTTCACCCGGCGCCCTTTACTCTTCCCCTGGAAACACATCAGCAGACACTTCTAGAAGAGCACCCTCTTCATCTGTATTGCAAAGGTACACGTACTATACAAATAAAGCCCTAGGAACATTTGACTATATCTATTAGCACTAAGAGTATTTGACTCTCACTCGCCTTACTGGGAGCCTTTGACCCATCACTAACAGCACTAGTAGAAATTTTACATTTAACCATCAGCAACTCTTTGAGCATTTGACCCATCACTAGCCTAATGCAGTGCCCGGAGACTCCAGTTGTTCTGCCTCGGGCCTTGGTCAAAGGAAGGGGCTTATGTGACTGTGCCTTGGATTAACCTTTGGCTCCATGAAGACAAAACACGTTCATTGTGGGATGTAAAAATGTTAATACCAATAAAGCTAAAGCGATACAACTAGTAAATGGTCTGATTGCCAAAGCAACACAACCCACATTTGTCCGTTTTCAATCCTACTTTATGTGAGGATGATTGACAGAGGAAGGCGTGTGAGCTTACCGTGTTGATCTTTCTAGGCAGAGGCACGGGCGTCTCGGCGCCTCCTGCTGGGCTCCCATTGGTCTCCTCACTGGACTGCTGGGAAGACAGGCTGACCCCATCGGCATGCTGATTGGGTGACGGAGGGTCAAGGGGTTGGAGTTGGGATTGTGGAGAGGGTTGTGGGGAAGGTTGGGGGGAAGGTTGTGGGGAAGGCTGTGGTTGAGATGGAGGCTGAATCTGGGGTTGGATTTGAGGCTGAGAGGGGGGTTGATGTTGGGGTTGGAATGGAGGTTGAGATGGAGTATGAGGCTGAGACGGAGGTTGAGCTGGAGGCTGAGATAGAGGCTGAGATGAAGGTTGAGACTGAGGCTGAGACGGCGGTTGAGATGGAGGCTGAGGAGGAGGCTGAGATGGAGACTGAGACGGCGGTTGAGATGGAGGCTGAGGAGGAGGCTGAGATGGAGACTGAGACGGAGGTTGAAAGTGAGGCTGAGATGAAGGTTGGGGCTTTGGAGAGGGTTCCCCGGGTGGGACTCGTGTCCCGGGCTCAGCTGTTCCAGGTTTGGGGGGCAGATCCTTCAGCTGGGGCTTCCGGGGGAGGTCAGAGAGCTGTGGCTTGGGAGGCAGGTCAGACAGCTGCGGCTTGGGGGGCAGTTCACCAGGTTTGGGGGGAAGGTCAGAGGGCTGGGGCTTGGGGGGCAGGTCCCCGGGATGAGGCCGCTCTAGGGGCACGGTCCTCTGGGGGGTTTCAGCTCCTGACGGGGACTTCAGGTGGCAGAAGACCTCTGGGGGCAGGCTGGGCTTGTCCATCGATGGATGGATGGTGTCTATCTTCCTCAGTGCCACTGGCGGAAAGACAAACACAAAGAGGGCCTTACTTTGAGCGGCTTCATCTGGAAACATGTCCTGCAACATATCATTGCTGCTTCATTGTCGACAGGTGCTTTGTTGACAGCCTAAACTAAACATGTCAGTGTGAGCTACTTCACAACAGTGCTGGAGAGCAAGACAAGGAGCTGTTTACCTTTCTGAGGTAGTTTAGGGAGAACTCTTGGTCCAAGAGTAGACTTGGTGTTAGCTGCAGTGGAGCTGGAGGAACATGAACATAATTATCAATACATGAACTGGTAACCAATGGGAGAAAGAAGCAACTGCCTTGTCTTCAGTCAGAGGATCATCAAGACCACAGAGAAAATCATTAATGCATTAAGCTGGGAGTCACCCTCGCGACTGTTCTGCTGCACAGAGAAACCTGAGCAATGAAAATCTGAAACTAAATTTAAGGAACAGCACCATCTCTGGTCACAAATATGCTACTGCAATGGCATTTCAGATAATCTATGTTACAATAGCACCATAGCGAGTTAAATTGATTGGCATTTATTTGGATTGAAGGTCATTGTAGTGACCTTTGGTTTGAAGTATTTGGGTCTCCTATAGTTTGTTGATAAGGCCGAAATATATCAATGAACCAGTTGGAAGCAAGTACTTTCTTAGATTGTGAGGGATTATGCACATTTATATGATTGCTCAAGCAGTGACTATGAGAAGGTAGGAAACCTTTGAGGTCAATAAACAAGAAGCCCAGAAATCAAAGTGACTTTATTGGACCCTTTCGAAATTGCCATGTTTGATGAGTTCGACAGCAGTTCGACAGACTATGCAAACACGCCGATTTCGAAATATCAAGTTTATTGCAGCTACCTTTGCGGCTGTGGAATTCCTTCAAACTTGTTAGAGATCGGCGACATCTTGTTCATCGGCGGAGGGGTAGAGTCACTTCCTGTGATTTTGACATGGGCAACAAATAACTAATTAGTTTTCTGTTGCCATGATACAACAGAACACCCCAAAAAATAAGTGCTTATTTGATATGAATGCATGAAGAAAATTAAAAACATATGGCCTCCTAGGTAATCCTTTACAAACTCTGGCTGAGTTTTCTAAAGATGCTTTTCTGTTCTGATTTAGACCACAGGTTGCTGCTGTTGTTGTTTCTTCCCCATGGGAAGGCGGTGTGGAGGGGGGTGTGTGGACGCCTCACCCCCGGGGAGGGCCGCCCTGCTGAGGGAGCCGTGGGACAGGGAGCTGGGTGGGTCGGACAGGGTACGCTTGTGTCCAGGGGGAGGGGGCGGAGGCCTCTTCTTAGACAGGGTGGCGCTGGCCCCGGGGCTGAAGGGTGTGGTGGAGGGGGAGCCGGATGAGGTGAGAGCTGCAGGAGCAACACGCACGCACCACACACACACACACACACGCACACACACACACACACACACACACACACACACACACACACACACCCACACACACACACACACACACACGCACACACACACACACACACACACACACACACACGCACACACGCACACACACACACACACACACACACACACACCCACACACACACACGCACCACACACACACACACACGCACACACACACACACACGCACACACACACACACCGACACATACACACACACACACACACCCACACACACACACACACATATTCACACAAACACACACACACACAGGATACAGATTCACACATAGACATACACACAGTTGAAGACAGACACAGGCATGGACACACAGATACACATAAACAGACATACACACACGCGCGCGCACACACACACGCACACGCACGCACACACACACACACACACACACACACACAAGCAAACCAGATGATGACAATGTTGATGATAGGGGGGCAGATTGACAGCTGTCAGGCTTCGCCGTTACCATGGTTACCGAACAAAGATTGAATGGAGATGTAGAGCTTGGAGACGGATAATGGATAGTGATAGTGTTACTATAGTGAAAGTGTTAGGGATAGAGATATGTTAGTGAGTGATAGAGTAAGTGTTAGTGTTCGTGATATTGATAGTGCTTGTGAGTGATAGTGTATAGTGTATAGTGTTGGTGATAGTCATAGTGTCAGTGATAGTGACTGTGATCCAGGGTGATGTGATAGTGATAGTGATAGTGTATAGTGTTGGTGATAGTCATAGTGTCAGTGATAGTGACGGTGATCTGTTGGTGATAGTGACTGTGATCCAGGGTGATGTGATAGTGATAGTGTACAGTGTTAGTGATAGTCATAGTGTCAGTGATAGTGATGGTGATCTGATGGTGATAGTGACTGTGATCCAGAGTGATGTGATAGTGTATAGTGTAAAGTGTTGGTGATAGTCATAGTGTCAGTGATAGTGATGGTGATAGTGATCTGATGGTGTTAGTGACTGTGATCCAGAGTGATGTGATAGTGATAGTGATAGTGTATAGTGTTAGTGATAGTCATAGTGTCAGTGATAGTGACGGTGATAGTGATAGTGATGGTGATAGTGACTGTGATCCAGGGTGATGTGATAGTGATATTGTATAGTGTTTAGTGTTAGTGATTGTCATAGTGTCAGTGATAGTGATGGTGATCTGATGGTGATAGTGACTGTTATCCAGGGTGATGTGATAGTGATAGTGACAGTAGAGGCCCTCTGAGGAGCAGGAACAACAGACTGGGCGGGAGGACATGGACGCCGTGTTTGGACAACAGAGACAGGAGTAGAAACAACACTCCCCAGGCCATCCACACCAGCGAGGAATGTGTGTGTGAGACAGAAACACACACAACCCTGGAGAAGGAGTGTGGGCTACTGCGTGTTTTTGGCAGGTGGGGATGGGCCTGGTTTAGCCTGGGTGTTATCCTGAAGGGTGTTAATTCTGGTCTACAGTGAAGTCTAGTAAGAGAAGCTTATAGAGAACTCAGCCATGATAGAACTGTACTGCTCAGAGATCTTGGGCACGACTCACGTTTTACAACAAGAGACCAATCAGCTTGCCAGAGCTCCAGGTTTAGGAAGTTAATCCCTGCCATGTATTTGTTCCAACCCTTAAGCACTGAGCACAGTGAAACTCATTAATGTGTTCTGTCTCAATCCCCAGGCTCATATGGTTGATTTAAAATCCAGGGCTGAATTTGTACTTTCTGAACCTGGAAGTTCCATCTCCGCTAACAGGGGCTGGAGTCTTTGCCAAACGTTTAACTTGTTTAAGAGGAGAGACATCGATCCCTTCTCTGAGCAGCAGAGAAAGAAACCAGAGGAGGAAGGTAACCGCTATGAGGCTTTAAGAAGAGGGGAGGAGGGCAGAAAGTAAAAGCAGGATATTCACTGATGTACGGTCGAGAGCCAGCCAGAGTGGCGTAGTGCGAGTGAGAGCCAAGGAAAGCCAAGTGTGGAGCTGAATAAGAGAAAGGAAGAAAGAAGGAAAGGAGGGAAAAGAAAAGAGCGAGATGAGCAGGAGTGTGGGAGGGAATCTATGTCACTATTTAAAACAGCGACTCCCACACCAGAAGCACAAGATGAGATTTAGTCAGCAGGAAAAACCCAGGGGAGAGATGGCCGAGGTTCTCTGAGCCAGGGCTGGAAGAGAGAATGCCATGCCGCTAATCCTGCTATTGTCAGCAGTTAGTGTGTTGGAATGCATTAGACGACATCTAGCTAACAATACTGGAATACATTAGGCAACATCAAGCTAGCATACAGGATTAAATTAGACGCAACTAGCTAGCATGCTGAACACATTCAGGCTTAACTAGCTAGCATAATGGAATACATAAGAAGAAATCATGCTAGCATACTGGAATATATTAGGCAGACTAGCTAGCATACTGGAATATATCTGAGCATATCAAGCGAGCATACTGGAATACATTTGGACTTAACTAGCTTGCATACTGGAGCACATTAGGTGACATCTAGCTAGCATACTGGAACACATTAGAGCACATTTAGCTTTCATACTGGAATACTATATATTGTTATAAATATATATTAAGACAGCGTTTTGGCATATGCTATAGAATATACAGCTAGCGTGTTGAATATCAATTGTGAAGATCGATTAACAATGTACACAATATCTAAGTATATATTAAACTAAACCATCAATTATTTCAGTATAACTCCAACTGTCTTTATTTGCAACATTCAGTTAAAAAACCATAGCCAAGATGTATAATGAATAGATCAACCACCAGTTGGTACAGTCCACTGCGTAGGCTGGTATGCGGATCTATCCATCATAAATCCCGGTGGTCAAATAGGAGCCCTTTATTGTGGCTTTAGGACCTCCTGCTAGGATGACTCCTACTCATGGCCTTATTATTTTTAATTATAAAAGTGTTGAGGTGGACTCGGTGTCTAATCGTCTGACAGGGGATCTCATCTCCGTCTGGGGCCCTCCCCACCCCACTAGGGGTCTCTGTTAACACTGCTAATGGCACGGGCCCCAGACCCTACTCTCCCTATTGACCAGTCGCATTCTACATTTGAGAATGTGTGCATGATTCAAAGAACATGAGTGAGACAGGTTACAGTGGCTCACCCCTACCACCAAGCACAGTGTTTGTATGTACTTTTATTTAGCCTAGCCTTTGACAGCATCTAGTTCCAATGCTAATAAGTTAGCTCCTAGATTAGACCGAGACAGCAATTTAGCACCCAGGCTAACAGCTAAGCTCCTAAAGGCTGGCCTCAGACTTGGTGCTGGAGCTAGCATCACTGGGTGTGTGTGTGTGTGTGTGTGTGAGGTCTGACCTTTGCCCTGGTTCCTGGGGGGCAGCGGGGGTCCGTCCACGGGGGAGCAGGAGGAGCTGAGGTCGGTGGAGGTGCTGTACACCTGGTTGGAGAAGGCGCTGTAGGACAGCCGCTGCTGCTTGTCGCGGTGGCTGAGGAAGCCCGGCAGGGACAGCTTGTCATGGGGGGAGAGGCTGGAGGAGTGGCAGAAGCTCTGGGGCCGCGGGGAGCGGTCCTTCTTGATGGGACTGGGCTGGAGGGGGTAAGGGGTGGAGGTGTTAGTGGTGGAGGTGGAGGAAGAGGATGGAGGAGAGGAGGTGGAGGTGGAAAAGGGTATTAGGGGTGGAAGTGGGGAGGGGGACGATGGAGGAGAGGAGGTTTGAGGAGGAAGGGTTGGAGAGGAGGAGGTGGGGCAAAGGAGGGGCGGAGGAAGAGGGGGCGAGATGACAAAGGTCAGGTTATATGCAGGCTAATAAATCACGTCTTAATGGGGTTATGGCAATCGTTTGAATTATAGTTGACAATTATTGTTGTCGTATTAAGTCCTTCATTTCCGATGAGAATTGTCCTTTAAGATACTTGACGCAGGAGGATCTGAATCCATGACTGACATGGTGCATCCAGACCCCATGGAGATGGTGCTGATGCTGCGGTCTCACCTTGTCCTCCAGGTCATCATCGCTCTCGTCCATCTCCTCCAAACGGAGGCTCCACTCATACTCCACATGGATGTGGGGGTTGAACTTCCCCTCGGCAGCCTGCACCAGCTGCACACGCACACATAGACACACACACACACACACATGCACACACACGAACATACAAACACACGTACACACACATACACACACACACAAAGACACACACACACACACATGCACACACACGAACATACAAACACACGTACACACAAGCACACATAAAGACACACACACAAAGACACACATACCCGTGCACACAGACAACCACACACACACCCACAAACAAACACACACACAAACAAATGAATCAAACCACTTCTCTAATATAACACATAACTCTAACAGAAGTGAGCAACGGCCAAGGCTGTGTCTCCCTGCAGTCAGGGAGCAGGAGTCCCCTCACTGCCCTCTAGTGGTGGCCTCAGACCCAACACAACAACCCCTCTCTACTGGAACCATCTGCCCATGTGTGCGTCTCTGACAGCAACACGTGTGCCGGTGTAAAAAACGTGTGTCCGGGTGCACGCAATGAGCGTGCTCAGCTCCGCTACTCACCGCCTCCTCGCACGGAGCGTTCCGCAGTCGCCTAGCAACATCCAGGGCCGTTTCCCCGTTCTGATTGGCTGGAAAAAAAGGGAGTGAAGAAATGGGTGAGTGACCGTAGGAGTCTAGTGTGCAGGTGTGTTTATATCTATGTGTGTGTGTGTGTGTGTGTGTGTGTGTGTGTGTGTGTGTATAGATGTATGTGGTATTCTTGCCCCTCAGAAGTAGTGTGTATGTATCTGCGTGTGTATGTACTACATCTATGTGAGTCTGTGTGATGTGTGTGTGTGTGTGTATATAACTCACTGATGTCAGAAGTAGTGAGTATGTATCTGCGTGTGTATGTACTATATCTGTGTGAGTCTGTGTGTGTGTGTATAACTCACTGATGTCTGTAGTGGGTTTCCCTTTCGCAGTATGTGTGTGTGTGTTTAACTTACTGATGTCTGTAGTGGGTTTCCCTTTCGCAGTATGTGTGTGTGTGTTTGTGTGTGTGTGTTTAACTTACTGATGTCTGTAGTGGGTTTCCCTCTCAGCAGTAGTTTGAGACATTCATGTTTCTGGTACATGCAGCAGTAGTGCAGCGCTGTGTTCCCAAACTCGGTCTGCTTGTCTAGGTTACCACTACACACAAACACACACACACACACACACACACACACAAAGTTAACATCTGTTATATTTAAAATAAACGTGATTAAAAAGTTAAAAGTATGCTCAGCTATGCTCAGTATGTGAGAGCATATAGTGGCAGCAGTATGCTAACCGTCCGTGGACAACATTAGGGGACATATACTTTCATACATATTTTCAATATATATTCAGTTTATTAACGCTATATATCATATGTAACATGTAATACATGCATACTATACTGAGCTGGAAGCAGCGCGCTGAGAGAGCAGCTAACTAGCGGCTAACCGCGTTCTCTGGTACCAAGACACGTGAGGACAGTCAACAATAGGAGGAATAATGAAGAGAGACTACTGGAGGAGCGTGACCCAGATCCCTGCACCCCCCAGGGATCAGAGCCTCGCTCTCTGCTTCACAATGTCCCTCTCTCTGTCTCTCTCTCACTGGTTTAGAATGACTCTCTATCACTCTCTCTCTCTCTTGTTTTGGATGACTATCTGTGGTGCACTACTCTCTTAGAAACTGCATGTGCACTCGGTTTATGGACTTTGTGTGGGTTTGGATGGATAATTTTCATTCATTACATTGTGAACGATCATTTTATTAAACAGCATTATTTGAATGAATAGATACGATGTAACAACATCACAATAGGGGGTTTGAAATATGATTTCCAAAGATTGTAATTATTGTTTTTCATAGTATTTTTAGTTAGTTCAGGTTTAAAAAAGCGTATCTGCAGGTTGTAAGGTTCGATAGCGTATCTGATAATGTCATAAAGTTCTATAGCGTACCTTATGATGTCATAAGGTTCTATAGCGTATCTGATGATTTCATAAGGTTTATAGCCTATCAGCTGAGAGTTAGGTTCTAATCTCTCATATCTGATATCATAAGGTTATATGGCGTATCTGAGGGTCGTAAAGGTTCTTTAGGGTATCTGATGATGTCATAAGCTTCTATAGGGTATCTGATGGTCGTAAAGGTTGTATAGCGTATCTGATGATGTCATAAGGTTGTATAGCATATCTGACAATGTCATAAGGTTCAATAGCATATCTGATGATGTCATAAGGTTCTATAGCATATCTGATGATGTCATAAGGTTCAATAGCATATCTGAGGATTTCATAAGGTTCTATAGCATATCTGATGATGTCATAAGGTTCTATAGCATATCTGATGATGTCATAAGGTTCAATAGCATATCTGAGGATTTCATAAGGTTCTATAGTGTATCTTTTGGTCGTAAAGGTTGTATAGCCTATTGGATGATATCAGAAGGTTCTGGGGTGCACAGTGTTGTCAGACGATGTCACCACCGTACCTGTTCTGGACCAGGAAGTCGACCAGGTGCAGGGAGGTGTGGTCCGCTGTGCGCACGGAGAAGTGCAGCGCCGTCTCCCCGGACTCCTGCAGGGGGCGGTAACGGGCAGCGGAGAGAGAGCCACCATCAGGCACCACACGTCCTCCAGCTCTCTCCCTCTCCCTTCCACATCTCTCTCCATCTCTTACCCTCTCCATCTCTCTCTATGTCCTCCGTTCTCATCTCTTGTCCTTTATCCCTATCTCTCTCTCCTAGCGTTTGATCAAGCAACAGTGAACAAAATGGCTGCTTGAGTGAATGGGTTAAGACGTGCGGCAGTTTTCTGTAATGTGGTCAAATATTTATACATGAAGGATCGTGAATACAGTGGGAAGTAAGCTCAGGAGAGGAGACGGCTCCATGAATTCATGCATTCTCTTAATGCCATCTGTCTCAAACACTCAATGTGTATGTGAGTAGAATCAGTGATATGGCATAGTGCTAATTTTCTCCAGGTGTGTGTATGTGTGTAGCATCAGTGATATAGCATAGTGCCAATTTCCTCCAGGTGTGTGTGCATGTGTGAAGCATCAATGATACAGCGTAGTGCTCATTTGATCTTGAAGGGAAGGGAATGGTGCTATATGTTGTCAGCACACCTATCCCTAAGAAATCAGTCCATAATCATAACCAAACAGCCTATCATTTAGAAAGGGGGCGTGTTGGTCGGACTCACCGGTCCCGCCTCTGGGAGGGGCTCCATAAGCTCCACCCCCTCGGCGTAGACCTGGACCAGAGCCAGCAGGTCCCGGGACTGCACCGCCTCACACAGGTCAACCATCTTGGCCATGGCCGACGAACACGTCTTCCGGGCGAAGCGGTGGTCCACGTACTTAGAGTTGATGAACTCCTTCCTTGCTGTCCTGGAAGGGCACAAATGAATAGTAAATGTATATCATATTGTGTTGTTGTCACCCATACTGTAAGTTCTCATTGTGCCTTACAGGTACACTTTGATCCAATATTTTGATCCCTAAAGTGAGTCCACTCACATGTCGCTGGAGGGGGTGGGCTTGGGGGAGGGGGATGTCAGGTTCCCCTCCATGATCTCGTTGAAACTACTGTTCCCGATGTTCTTAGCGAGCTGAGGAACAAACAGGAAACAGGACATCCATTATGGAGCAGTCAGAAAATCAATATCACGGTACTTAGTACAATTTATAAATACACAAGTGTTGTGTTGAAGGGTTAAATGACGATAAAAGGTTTGGATGTATCTGTGGGACCAGAGTCCATTGTAGATTAATTCAAAACAGAGCACTGTAATAAACAGCATATTAAATATGAAATATTAAACATGGATTCAGCTCTGGGTTGCCTAAGCTATGCGTGCTAGACCAGTACAACATCTTCAGGATGTACATTCCAGTAGAGCACAGATGCAAACAAAGGGTTACATTTTCTGTTTATAGCTTTCATAATCCGTTGATCTTTCACTGTGTATTTAATATATGTAGTTGTGCCAGAAATACCAGGATGGCTGATAAAGATGTGAGAGTTAACTACATTCTATTGTTCCTTTTCTTAAAGAATTACAAAGTGCAATGCAATCTGCAATAAAAAGGATTAAACCTTACATCTGGGATACATAGACTTATAACACGCCAACAAAGAAATGTGTGCTGTGATATTGCAAAATTTTGCTTGGCAGTAAACTAAACAGACCATAATACACACATACAGCTATCCACGCAATCCTGCAGTAATGACAACAAAGAAATGTGTGCTGTGGTATTGTCTAATTTTGCTCGGCAGTTAACTAAACAGACCATAATCCACACATACAGGCACACACGCAGTCCTGCAGCAATGACACATTTGGCTTTCCCCTGCTAATTAGATACCATCCATTAAGTTGGGGGTCCGGGTCGGCCGCGGGGGGCTACAGGGGGTTAGAGAGTGGACCCACCAGCAGCTCCGAGGTGCCCAGCTTGTCCAGCTCCATGGACTGGATGCGGGAGATGTGGACGCCCATCTCCCGGTGGATCCCCGAGCACTCGATGCAGGTCAGGATGCCCAGGTTAGTGGACAGCCACCTGGGGTCTGAGGACACACAGAGACCCTCTACTTCATCTGGGTCCACCTTGAAGCTGCACAACACGTCCATTCACAAGTCTTCTCTGTTTGTCTCTAACCCCGCCCCCCCCCCCCCCCCCCCCCCCCACCCACACACACACACACACCCCCTGAGCCACACCCACACCCACACACACACACACACACAGGAACCCTGGGGAAAAAACGATATAGCTATAACTAGCTCAAGCCATCAGAGGCTGGTAATGGGAAAACTTGGTAATAAGGCTTTAACTTAAAAATGTATCTTAAATACACTTATTAACTGTGTATCTAAAGAGAGACTAGGGATACACTGCTTCCCTATCCTTATCTCCATTTAACATAATTTATCATATCCGATCTTATACATCAGATATGATCAATTATAAATTAAATTAGTTAAATTAAATTAATTAAATTATTATTATTATCTTGTCTTGTCATATTCTTGACTTGAACTAACTAATCATCTTGTATCTTAGCTTGTGAGTATGTGTGAGACAGAGAGGAAGACAGAGAGGAAGAGAGATGGTGTGTGTACATGTGTGAGCGTGATAGGTGCTATCTCTCTCATACACAGTGTGTTCTAACGGAACCATCAGGTTGTCCAGCGCAACCGCTGAACAAGACCGGTGATGTCATCGAGATTAAAGATAGAGCTCCATCCAGGTCAGAAAGAGAGAGAGAGAGCAAGAGACCAAGAGAGCAAGGAAAATAGAACTAGATAACAATCTAGTGTTTCATGAGGGAGACTGTGATGTGAAGACATCATCAGTCAAAGGCAGCCACAAACACACATACACACACACACACACACACACACACACACACACACACACACACACAATCCGGTCTGTTTGTGTGTTTGTGTTTGTTTGTGGCCGTCTTTGACTTACACACACACACAGACAGGATTGTGTGTGGGCATTATGTAACTGTGTCATATGCAAGTTGCATTTATTCTCAGATGAGTGTGTTTGTGTGTGTGTGTGTGTGTGTGTGTGTGTGTGTGTGTGTGTGTGTGTGTGTGTGTGTGTGTGTGTTTGTGTGTGCTCTGTGTTTGTGTGTGTGCGATAGAGAGCAACAGAGAGTGTATGTGTCTGGTGCTGACAGTGCTTTTTCACATGAGAGATCTGGTCAAAGAAACAGACGCAAACACACACACACACACACCCTGACACACACGCGCGCATATACAAAGACGCACACATACAAAAACACAGACACTACTAGTGCCCAGGGTGTCGGGTTAGTCACCCTTCCCCTTATCAAGGTGAGGGCTCAGCCTGGTGTGTGTGTGTGTGTCTGTGTTTGTGTATCTGTTCCTGTTTTTGTGTGTTTGTGTGTGTGTGTGCCATAGAAAGCAATAGAGTGTGTGTCTGTTGCTGACAGTGCTTTTTCACGTGAGAGATGGGGGTCAAATACACACACACACACGCACACACACAAACACACACACACAAGCACCCGCACAAATACACACACACACACACACACACACACACACAATACTTGTGCCCTGGGTGTAGGGATGGTGACCCCTCCCCCCTATCAAGGTGAGCGCTCAGCCTGAACCAGCAACCAGTGTGTGTGTGTAATACATTATTAACACACACACACACACACACACACACACACGTACCGGCCGCTCCACAGTCGCAGCAGGTGTGGTTCCCAGGCATCCGCAGGACGTCCTCGATGATGGCCTTGGTGAGGTCCTCCAGCCCCCCGCCCTCCCCAGCGCTGCTCTGCTCCCCGCGGAACGCCATGTTGAGGGCCTCCTCCTTACTGTTGGTCAGCACAGACACCCAGCTGGAAGACACACACACACACACACACACACTCCTTAATGTGGCTTCCCAGCACAGACACCCAGCTGGTAGAGACACACGCACAAGTGTGCACACACACACATTTGCCTTTGCACTCGCACCCACAAACGCATGGATGTTTACACACCGACACGCACACACACACACACACACTTGACTTGCTCTTGCACCGGCACACACAGACTCTTGGCTGCTCACACACACATTAAAGCAGTGTTAATGAACGGCGTTTGACCCCCTGTGGATGTGGAACAGCTCAGTCTGCCCCGACCAGCTGCTGCTCACCAGCCCCTCGTCCCTCGTCTCGTTAACTTACATGACAAACTCCTGCTCGTCCTCCGCCTGGAAGTGGTACGTCCGGTTGTCTGGGGACAGAACAACAACACGATGTGGGTGAGTGATGGAGTCTCTGACCGCTGGCACAGCACGCCAGCTCAGCTCAATTCAAGCCCTGCCAGGTTTCTCCTCCAGCCCGCCCGGCACTGGCAGGTCCGACTGAATCTAGGATGACTGTGGTGCAGAAGAGACGCTTTGTAAGACTCTGGGATGATGTCTACCTAGGGGAATCTAGGAGAGGAGTTTGGTTTCTGAAACAGACTTATTTTCTGAAACTAAAGTTTGCTGCTTGTTAAGATACAGAAAATGACTTTTATTTATTCACCTCTTGGATGTTGTTAGTGAGCTACAGAACTGAAGGGTGAAATAAAGCTGGTCAAATAAAGACATTCTCTGAAAGTGTTAGATGTCGCCAGTTGTATCAAAGGGAGGGCTTTTATTTTTGGAGTGCTTGACAGCTTGTGTTGGGTCACCATGGGAACCACATTCTAGGATGGAAACGAGGCTGTGGTGTGACAGGGAGAACCCCCCCCCTGCTCACAGTTGCCTTGGTAACCCAGCCCCCAGAATTGAAACGGAAAACCACTTTTCACTTAAGGGAAAAGAATGCAAGTGTGTGTGTGTGTGTGTGTGTGTGTGTGTGTGTGTGTGTGTGTGTGTGTGTTTGTGTGTGTGTATTGGCATGCGTGTGTGTGTGTGTGTGTGTGTTTGTGTGTGTGTGTGTGTCTGTGTGTATGTGTCTGTGTGTGTGACTTACGGGAAATTAGATCAAAGCACTTCCTGTCCTCAGCGCTAGGTTTCACCTGGCAGGTGAGCAGGTTCAGTTTGACGGGCTGCCGGTTAGACTGGACAAGCACGCGCACACACACACACACACACACACACACACACACACACACACATCAAAAAACACGCACACACACACACACACACACACACAAAATGAACACTGTGTTATAGAAATGAAATGGTTATATCCATCATGATGTAAAACAGATCGCAACAAATTCCCAACACATCAACCAGCTCTGTTCCTCACTGTGGTCTCCATGGTAACCAGTGTTGCCAGCTGGCACATGTGATGCCAGCGGCCTTGGGGGGGGGGGGGGGGGGGTAAAGCGCTGTGCTCACGCGATGCTAACAGGCTGCGAGGAACGCTGGGGGGGACTGGAGCTGGCAGACAGAAGGAGAGCCAGCAGACAGAGAGACTGACTGACAGACGGACTGACAGACAGACGGCAGACAGACTGACGTGCAGATGGCAGACGGGATAGCACTGGGGCCATGGCCTATGGGGATATTGTTATTATTTTTGCACGCTTTGTGCAGATGTTCGATTTGAAATTGAATGAATGAACTCTACCTTATATATTAATAGGATAACCTTAAAAACAAACCAATATTGTATTCTCTATTTTAGAGTACCTGATATACTACACAGCCCTAAAGCAGAAGTCTGTCTCTGTGCCATCTACCCGCCAGCCAATCAGATCACAGACACCCCAGAGCCATGAGGTCAGAGGTCAGAGGCACCAGATGATATGAGAGGCTGGCGGTGTCTAAGGCAGACCAATGTGTGTGCAGCACTCTGGAATATAGTGAAGTTATATTGTCGGCTGCTTCTGTGAAGCATGCTATTTGTGTTACGCTAATTCCGATGCTGTCTGTTCAGTGACAGCCAGCTGGAATAACAGTATTTTTTTCTTTCCCTCTTGAAGCTAGCCTAGCCGGATTGCTAAACTAATAGAATACAGTTTCTAACTTCACATGATTTATGTGAAATCAAAGGCAGTCAACGTGGGCACAAGATTCATGTTTGAGTTAATCTACTGCTACCACAGTTTAACCCAACTATCCAATCCAATCCATTCCACTTTATTTATATAGCACAATTTAAACAAACACAAGATTCCCAAAGTGCTGTACAAGATAAGAAATATATAAAGATAATAAAAATACACTGCCCACATAGCACATCTACATAACATCAACACATCTACATAACATCAACACGCTACCTGGAGTTAACAGCCAGAGAAAAGAGATGAGTTTTAAGATGGGACAACTACTGTTTAACTGAATCGTAGTGGACCTAAACCGTAGTCTAACAGAACAGACGTGTAGCTCATCGGATCTGTAGTTTGACGGAACGGTCTGTATGAGAGATGATGGCTAGGGTTTGGATCTGTCCTTATATGGAACATTTGACTCCAGCGTTGTGTGCCGTATCAGCCCACTGCAGCTGTTGGAGCGGAGATGGAGCCCTCGGAGCCATGGCAGAGTGAGCATTAATAAACATGTGGCCCACCTCGTCCTCTCTCTGCTATGACTCATGCAACCACAGCAGGGCAAGGGATGAGGGAGGGGGGAGGGACATGTTGCCATGACAACCCATCTATGTCAGCCTCAACGTGCCAGTCTGATGCAGGGGTCAACCAGTAAACTGATGGAGTTGTTGTTGTTGTTGAGTGTGTGTGCGCGCGCGTGTGTGCGTGTGTGTGTGTGTGTGTGTGTGTGTGTGCACTCACAGTGCCGTGGGCGATGGTGAGGATGCCCCCCTTCACTGTGCACTGTCTCCTCTGCCACACCTTCCTCAGCCTATCAGAGGCAGAGACTCGTTAATAAACATCCATACATAAAACATACATCTGACCTCGTTGATTAAACATCATTCTCTACCTCATTAATATATTCCTTCCGATACCTTGTGTAAATAAATGCTTTATATTTATTAATGGTAAATAATGCGCAACTAGACAAATATATTTTAGCAAGAAAAGTAACTAGTAGTAACTGATGACCCACCCGTCCCTCTTTGTCAGGTATCAGGTGTGCTTACTAGTATAGTAACTAGTTCTAACTAGTGAGCGAAATAGTGCTCACTACTGAAGTATATGGTACTAACTAGTGACCAACCCATATCTCTTCCTCATCTGGTATTCTTTTTAGTGAAGTACTAATACTAACGAGTGTAGTAACTAGGAAATAGTACTAACTAATGACCTACCCGTCACTCTTCTTCATCAGGTATCCCTTCTTCTCACATCCAAACTCCTTGTTTCCCTGGAGCTGGTGCATACTGTAGCCCCCCTGCTTACTCTGGGAGTCCTGCACACACACACACACACACACACACACACACACACACACACACACACACACACACACACATACACACACACACACACACACACACACACACACACACACAACCCCATTATTACACTGAATGCCAGTGAGAGTCCAGGTCTTGGTGGTGCATGCAGAAACATTAACAATCATCCCATCATACACTGTTGTCAGGGGTCCAGGACCAGTTGCCGTGGAGACACACAGCATGCTCCTGTCTAAAGACTCAAATCGAAGAATAAAATGTTATTCCCATGACTTTGTTGGTTACTCCTTTAAACAATACACATACAGTATATATGTGTATATATCTATATATACACATATATATATACATATATATATGCACATATATATATATATATACACACACACACATATATATATATATATATACACACACATATATATATGTATTCAAGCAGAACAGAATACCAGCATGCAAGAGCGTGCACGGTGAGTGTGCACGGTGAGCGTGCATGTGCGGGTGTGCGTGGTCATAGTGCGCGTGTCCTCCAGCAGCACTTACTCTTCTAGACTGGATTCCAGACAAGCAGAAAGCAGAGAGGAAGACAGAGGGAACACGTGTGAGAAGGAGTGTGTATGTGTGTGTGTGTGTGTGTGTTTGTGTGTGTGTGCGTGCATATGTGTGTCGGTGTGAGGGTGTGTGTGTGTAGAGGGGGCTCTTAGGTGGACACAGCCTAAACTAAGGGGTAGATATCTGACTGAGTGTTGTTAGGACTACAGAGTGAGAGGGAGTACTGAATAGGTTCATTGTAATAGTGTAGTATCTCGTCATCGTGATGGTGGTGGTTGGACTTTGGGAGGTAACTGCAGTAACAAAGGTGTTATGGGTATGGTATTATATAGGGGGTGGGGTCTATCATAGGGGGTGTGGTCTATCATTGGGTGTGGTCTACCAGAGGGGATGTGGTCTATAATGGGGTGTTGTCTATAGGAGGGGTGGGGTCTAACACAGGGTGTTGTCTATAGGAGGGGTGGGGTCTAACACAGGGTGTTGTCTATAGGAGGGGTGGGGTGTAACACAGGGTGGGGTCTATAGGAGGGGTGGGGTCTAACACAGGGTGTTGTCTATAGGAGGGGTGGGGTCTAACACAGGGTGTTGTCTATAGGAGGGGTGGGGTCTAACACAGGGTGTTGTCTATAGGAGGGGTGGGGTCTAACACAGGGTGGGGTCTAACACAGGGTGGGGTCTATAGGAGGGGTTGGGTCTAACACAGGGTGGGGTCTATAGGAGGGGTGGGGTCTAACACAGGGTGGGGTCTATAGGAGGGGTGGGGTCTAACACAGGGTGGGGTCTATAGGAGGGGTGGGGTCTATAATGGGATGTGTGGTATAGGAAGCGTTGGGTCTACCAGAGGGAACGTGGTTTATCATAAGGGAGATGTGGTGTACAGGGGATGTGATCCCACCGAGGGGCGAGGCCTACCTCCTTCTGGTCCAGCTGGAGAGAGGACTTGATGAGATCCCTGAGGGCCGTGAGCTGCTTCTTCTCCTCATCCTGAGTCTGTTTGATCTGCAAGGAGAACACACACACACACACACACACACACACACACACACACACACACACACACACACACACCAGATGAAGGGATGGAGGAGAGGAGGTGATGGGGTGGAGGTAAAGAGGAGATAATGTAGGAGGAAGTGGGGGTGGAGGTGGAGAGGAGGAGATGGAGGAGGTGGGGCTGGAGGTGGAGAGGAGGAGATGGAGGAGGTGGGGGTGGAGGTGGAGAGGAGGAGATGGAGGAGGAGGTGCTGAAGGAGGTGGTGGAAGAGGTTGAATGGAGGTGGAGGAGGTGGAGAGCAGGTGTCGGGGAAGGTGGAGACGAGGAGGAGGTGGAGAGGAGGTGTAGGAGGACATGGGGTAGGAGGAGGTGGAGAAGGCATTTACGTTGTAGAGATCAGCAGCCAGCTTCTCTATGTACTGCTTCAACCTGTCGGCCGTCTTCAGACCATCCTGGAAGAAACTGGACAACAGAGAGAACCGCCAAGCACATCAGAGACGCCTGCCTTCAGCATAAATAAACATATTGTGTGATTGTATGAAAGGAATGAGACAGGGAAGGAAAAACTTTAGTGAAGTGATCATAATCAGTAACATTTGGAAGACCTCTCCATATGATTAGTGAACATGTTGGCAGTCAATCTTTAACTATCACATGGCCATTCTGTAGCCAACAAAGCCTCAGTCTCCTTTATCCATAAGTAAACAATACATTATGCTATAAGAAACCAATGGAAAACAACTGGTTTCCGTCTCAGCAGGAAGTGGCCTTCAGCAGACAGGAAGTGTACTACCTTGTCAACAGGAAGGCAGGGTGTATTTTTAACCTCCAAACATCTCTGAGCTCCAGGAAAGAGTTAAACATCAATGTGAATGTCTGCCCAATGGGGATAACTACATTCCAAATGGCTTTGCAACTTTAATCTACTTGATAAATAGTTTATTTTTCATATTTCACCAATGTACCAAACATTACATCTAACAGGCTTGCAGCTAAGAGCTCCAACTCATGTTATGCTTGCGCTACGCTATGCCAGCTAGCTGGTTCTCGTCCAAGATGGTTAAGCCATTATGGTTCAGGTTTGGGGGAGGGTAATCTCAGGGAAGTATTGTAGTGCTGTTGTGCTCCCTGTTTGGTCATTCTGTCACAGCCTGGCTGAGACGCTGACCTCTGCCTCACAAGACACATCAATGGCTCTCTCCTGTTAGCCAACCGCTACTTTGGCTGCTAATCATGATAAAGATAAAATCTGTTAAAAATATAGATGGCAAGCCTGGCTGCTACAGAGAGCTGTAATATAGATGTCCAAATGAAGAGTTGAGAGCTGATGTTAATCTAATGATGACGATAACATCTAGTGAGAGAGAGGAGAGAGGCAGAGAGGCAGGCAGAGTGTGTGTGTGTGTGTGTGTGTGTGTGTGTGTGTGTGTATGTAAGCGTGTGTAAAGGGCATGAAAACCCTTTCAAAGGGAACATTCAGTTGCGTGTTTCACGGTGGTTTCCCTTATTGTGGGAGATGGAAGGAGACAGAGGGACACAGACAGAAGGTATATAAATGGACTCTGACGGGACCTACTTGCACTGAGCGTGGTAGTACTTGATGAGGTTCTGCAGCAGGTCAACTCCCTTCTTTGTCTTGATCTCATTCACCTTGATCAGGTACTGCCAATCAAGCACAGAGAACACGCTGTCACACATATTCAACGCCACTTTTCTTTCCCCAAAAAACTGACCAATAGCACTGTCGTTGGTGGTTTGTTCCAGAGATTTCACCAAATGACGTAGATATGGGATATATCAACGTATCTCGAAATCTGTGCGGAAAAACACGATTAAGACGAATAACCTGACATTAATATTGACCTTACGCCACGCAGAAAGGTTGTGTGTTACGTTGCCCTAAAGCTTGGTCTCTGGAAAGCTTTTTGGGACCTGGATCTGACGACAAAAGTCAACACACAGACGAAGACACCCTGTAGGACACAGCACAAGCCCAGGCTGTGTCTGTGTGTGGCTGTGAACCACAGTTCCCAAGAGGAAGTCGTTTTCATTATGCTGTGGGAGAGCACTGCGGATAAGCACATGGTTGATGAGGGTCCTCTGTCCAATCTGAACGGTGTTTCCTGACTCCTGCAGATAACCTGCTGGCGCAGCAATGAGTAAGTAAGTTGTAATTTGAATTTATTTCTCTGCTAAATGGCTGAACGTAAGACACCAAGCATGGTCGTCCATGACGATAAGGGCTGATGTTAATCTGAAGATGACCGTCATGCAGGGTTGAGCTACACAAACTAGTCACAGATTAACATTTCCTGCTCGACCGTGAAAAAATGTGTTTTACTTTGACAGTTAGTGGATTATATCTCACTGCACATACATTTTAGTATATTCCTTATTGTGTACATGTTTCTATTTTCTTTGTAATTTACATGCCATGGCCATGTAATTGTTTCCCATGCGAATCAGCCCCCTGAATTTAATGAGAGTCAGAGAGTGTTTGTTTGAGTGTGTGTGCGCCCTGAAGCTGTGCGGACGTTTTTGTGTGTGTGTGTGTGTGTGTTTGTTTGTGTGTGTGTGTGTGAGTGCATGCTGACAGTGTGTGTGTGTGTGTGTGTTTGCAGGCTGATGATTTGTGTGTGTGTGTGTGCGTGTGTGTGTGTGCGTAGTCGAGTGTTTGTATGTGTGTGTGTGTGTGTGTGTGTGTGTGCGGGCTGACGGTGTGTTGTTGTGTGTGTGTGTGTGTGCGTGTGTGTGTGTGCGTGTGTGGTCGAGTGTTTGTATGTGTGTGTGTGTGTGTGTGTGTGTGTATGTGCGGGCTGACTGTGTTGTTGTGTGTGTATGTGTGTGCGTGTGTATGTGTGTTGTGTGCGTGTGTGTGCCGGCTGAAGGTGTGTTGTTGTGTGTGTGTGTGTATGTGTGTGTGTGTTAAACCCTGCTGAATGTTAGTTTAGTGTGTCTACGTGTGAATGAGCAACATCACTCCCACTGGTGAGAGCTGCTGTTTTACACAGACAGAGGGAGAGAACGAGAGAGAGAGTGATAGAGAGAGACACATATAGAGGAGAGAGTGAGAGAGGGGACACACACACACACACACAGTGAGAGAAAGAGAGCGAGCTAGAGAGATAAATAGATAAAGAGAGACAGAGCGAGGGAGCATCCACTAATCTGCTAATTGCGTGACATGGGGGGCGGAAAGAGAGGGATAGAGAGAGAAAGGGAGGGAGGCATAGAGAGGCAGAGACAGAAAGACGGAGAGAAAGGAATGAGGGAGGGTGAACAGATTTTGTCCTGCGCAGCATTAGATTCATGGCTGCCGTTTCCATGCTGGCTGCTGCCTTGGAAAAGAGCTGCAGTACGCTACATTACACAGCTTGCCCGCAAGTGCTAGCTCCCTAGTGCTAGTCCGCTAAAGATCAAACTATTATTATTCTTGCCTTTAATATATTTTGTATTCTTTCAACGTTGAATTCAATTTATGTTTATATTATATGTGAATAGTTATATATGCTTTTAATATACAAATTAATTACTAGGGACCAGGCTATCATTTTGAGTCAGGACTTTCAGCTGATTAGCATAAAGCCCCAGGGGCCCGGCTAACGAGGGGAAACCAGCTGACTCAGGGTTACAAGGTTTGAGGGAAAACCTGGTGGGGCCTCTCCTCTCCTGACCTGGAGCTGTGCGGTTGCTGGGATGTGCATTAACTGTACTGAGTTACACTGGGGGAAGAGGATGGAAGGGAGTCGGACCAGTGGACAAGGGCTCTAGAAAGGCTAGGTTAAAGATAAGACAGAATAAAGGAGAAGAATGGAAAGAGAGCGAGAGAGAAGACAAGGAGATGAGGAGAAAGCGATGGCCTCCTGGAACTCCCAGCAGGGAGGGGAGGAGCCAATGATGACAGAGTGAGGGAGACGTCCCTCTCATCTTTAGTTACAATCTATTTAATCGATTTGTATTTAACTGATACTTTGATGGCAGATAAAACCATCATGAACTTGTTTTAGTCGAGTATATTTTATATATATTTATTATTCATTGAAAATTATGTTTTTATAAAGGTTGAGTTAGCCCAGCAGGGAGATAGTACCACGATTAGACAAGTAACATAAAGAAGACAACCTGAGCACCATTGGGAGGGAGGGAGGGAGGGAGGGAGGGAGTGGGCTGTGGGAGGGAGTGTGGGAGTTTGCTCCCACCACCACAGGGCTCTGGCGGGGTCCAGCCAGCTTGGCAGCGGGCTTTGCTGCTGAGCGCCCGCCCGCCCACCCACGCTGGATCCTACAGCAGAGAGGTTTCACACATAAACACCTCCCCCACACGTCTTCTGAGAACAGTGCTCAGGAAGGGGTCACCCAACCGGGGCAACGCTACGAGATAGAGGAGGAGGAGGAGGAGGGCAGCTCCACACACACACACACACACACACACACACACACACACACACACACACACACACACACACACACACACACACACACACACACACACACACACACACACACACACACACACACACACACACACACACACACACACACACACACACACACACTGTCTCTGGTTAGACTGGACAGTAGAAGTTTCTGAGCAACACATGGATGTGAGTTTGGTTTGTGACCTACTTCCAACTGTGTGTTAGTCTGTGTGTGTGTGTGTGTGTGTGTGTGTGTGTGTGCGTGCGTGTGTGTTTGTATGTGTGTGTGTATGTGTGTGCTCATGTATGTGTGTAGATGGCTGCTTGAGTGGAGTAAAAATAAAGTTCCCTTCACTGCCAGTATTGACCAATATTTGATCTTTTCAGGTCAGAATGTATTTAAGGTTGATGGGCTGCAGTCCAAACACACAACCTGATTCCTGGCTGACTGCAGCTGTGTACCTACTGAATACCAGAAGAGAAAACAAACTATCTATAATCTTTGAATGCTTAATGATTCACTTTCGTACCTTATATCTAACCACATACTGCAACTCTGCAATTATCTATGTATGTCTATCTATGTATTGACCTCACACTAATGGAAGGCATAATATAGATGCCCTGTGCTGCCTGTGCTGACGTCACAGACATGGAGGTTTCAGTGTGCCCTGACTATATTGACCTCAAAGCAATGGGAGCTATGACTGTTCTGACCTGATGGAGGCTGAGAAGGCCTGTCCTGATGTTGTCTCTTGACTGTACTGACCTCGCACATCTGCAGCTGGAACAGTCTCCTCTCCTTCTCCATCTCCTCAGCGATCTCTGCTCCGGTGATCTCTGTCCGGATCATCCCATGCTGCTTAGCGTGTTCCCTCTTCTCCTTCTCTATCTTGGTGCTGAGACACAGAGACAGTAGGTTTACATGGTCGTTAGTCAATCAAACACCTTCAATGGGCTAGGGTAGGTGTGTTCATACTACACACGCAACAAAAGCCAAGAGATTGGTGTAACATCAACTTCACAAGGCCAACAATGAGCAGACACTGCCATCAAGCAGAACACTAAAAGGATCTGTAGCCTCACAGTTAGTTCAGTCACTTAGCACTTACAACTTGGCCTCATAGTCCTTCCAAGCCTTGTCGAACGGCTTCTTGATGTCCTGCAGAGGAAATAACACAAGATGGCGGACAGACATCAGTCAAGGACAGGACAGGCACTATGGGACTGGCAGAATATAGGGAGGAGAGGAGCAGGAATGGGTAGGTGGGAATAGGGAGGGGGTGACGGGCAGGAAGGGCGGGTGAGGAGGGGGTGTTGCAGTAGTCCTCACCCCTTTGACTCCCTTCAGATCCCCCTTCAGCAGAGAGTCCAGGGTGAAGATGACATTATGACTCAGACTCTGGAGCTGGGGGCGAGAGACAATCAGAAAGACAGAGAGAGAGAGACCGTTACAATGTGGTGGTCATAAGACACCATGATTAAACCAGTGAAACAAACTTTTAACACAATATTAAAGAAGTTCAAGTTAATGTGTCTTTTATTTTGCTACTTTAATCTACTCGTTATTACCATAATAGTTATACACCTCTACATTAGCTCTATGGTTTTGAGTTCTACTTCTAACCTTACTAGTTATGCATCTATTAGTTATATAGCTACTGGTTCTACCCATACTAGTTCTATATCTATTAGTTATATAGCTACTGGTTCTACCCATACTAGTTCTATATCTATTAGTTATATAGCTACTGGTTCTACCCATATTAGTTCTATATCTATTAGTTATATAGCTCCTGGTTCTACCCGTACTAGTTCTATATCTATTAGTTATATAGCTACTGGTTCTACCCATATTAGTTCTATATCTATTAGTTATATAGCTACTGGTTCTACCCATATTAGTTCTGTATCTATTAGTTATATAGCTCCTGGTTCTACCCGTACTAGTTCTATATCTATTAGTTATATAGCTACTGGTTCTACCCGTACTAGTTCTATATCTATTAGTTATATAGCTACTGGTTCTACCCGTACTAGTTCTATGTGCTTTGAGGAAGCACAGGGTTCAGCAGTGAGGTCATTTACAGCCCCACAAAGTCTTTAAGAGCTGTTGTCTTGATCCAAGTATACACACAAACAGACACACATGCATAACCACAGGCGCCAAACACACACACACACACGCACACACACACACACACACACGCACACACACACACACAAACACACACACACACACAGACACACACACACACACACACACACACACACACAGTAAACAGGAGTTTAATGAGTGCTAATGGGCTTCTGAGGAGCTGCTGCTGATGTCGACGTCACATCAATCTGTTCCTGGCCCCCCACCGACCCCTCGCCAGCCCCGCACGTGCACTTCACGCTAGTGCGCGTAATCTGGCCCTGAATCACTAGCCCATATATCTCTCTCTCTCTAGACTCGCCCACTCTCTTAACTCTTTCTCTTAATACTCACTGTCCCTCTCAAACGGCCTCATTGGCATGAGAAACAAACATTTACAATAGAGCACCAAACGGGGCAAAAAATATGCAAGAATAAGACAAACAATGTAATAGTCAATACAATACAATAACAATGTCAAAATGCCCCCCTCTCTTATCTCTCTCACTAAAGCCCCTCATCTGTCTGTCTAAACTCTCTCTTCCTACCCCATGCCCCTCTCTCTCGCTCTGAACCCACTCATCTGTGTGTCTCTTGATCTCTAAACTCACTTCCTCCCTCTCTTCCTTCCCCTCTCCCCCGACCCCCTTCCTATCTCTGTGTCTCTCTAAAGCCAATCATCAGTGTCTCTGCTCATTGCTAGACAACGCTGACTATCACTTTATTTTGATACAATAATTAATTATTTACACGTTAAATAAATGGGTATATGAAATTCTGCTTTGCATTCAATACTAGGACTGATAGATAGTTACATATATAACTCTTTAACAAAACAAGCTATGTGTTGTAATCTTACACAACATTCTCTTAACATAAGCCCAAGGCAACATCCATAAAGTATACAGACAGGGGAGAGAGAGAGAGTAAGAGAGAGAGAGAGAGAGAGAGAGAGAGAGAGAGAGAGAGAGAGAGAAAGAGTCAGAGAGAGGGAGAGAAAGACAGATAGAGAGTTAGAGAGAGGGAGAGAGAGAGAGATTAAGAAAGAATGGTATTTCTAATACCAAAGGTAGTACATGAAGGTAGAGTCAACAGGTGACTAATTTAAGAAGGTATTAAGAAAGCTCACACATGCACACACATGCACACACACACGCACACACACACACACACACTCACACAAACACACAGGGTCCTCACTGTTGAGTGTATTTATGGACTCTAATCTCACTGGCAGCCACACAGGAGAGAGAGAGAGAGAGAGAGAGAGAGAGAGAGAGAGAGAGAGAGAGAGAAAGAGAGAATGAAAGAGCGATAGTGAGAGAATTAGAGGGAGAGAAAGAAAAGCTGAGAATTGGAGAGAGACAGACGGACAGAGAGAGAATTAGAGAGAGAGCAAGAGAGAGAATAAGAGAGCAAGAAAGAGAGTGCAACAGACAGACAGAGAGAAGCTGGACAGATAATTCAGCAGGAGTCTCAGTCACACAACCACACACACACACACACACACACACACACACACACACACACGGCATGAGGTTATGTAACCTTTCGGCCCTGGATGTGGCGGCGGTAACCATGGCGACCGGGCTTACCAGGTTCTTGAGCAGAGCGGACAGCTCCTTTGTGAGGGAGGAGAACTTGACGAAGGCCGTTCCCAAGTCAGGGTTGTCCCGGCTGATGAAGTTACCGCCAAACCGATCCAGAGCATGGGCGTAGTTCTCCTCATTCTGCACGTGGTCTGGGGTTGGGGGGTCACAAGCAACAACAACATAGAGTCTGTCAGCTACACATAGAGCAGCTTGCAAGTCAATCTGAGATGAACAATCAAAGCTTACAATCAGGATGAGCTAAAGAACGCTAAACCTAAACCCTAACCCTGGAGATTGATCCTGCTTAATCAAATACCCGGACGGTTCAGATGCATCATGGGAATGAAAACCACCCGAATGGTCCATACTGCTTGACCCAGCTGCTCCACTCACCCTTTCACCCTCCCACTCTTGAACCTTGACCCCTGACCTGCTGGACAGGGCATGGTCGTTGTTATTAACCATAACCCCCCCCCCCCCCCCCAGGCCTGCTGGTTGTAAGCCGAGTTCTTAGTGAGGCCAGTTAATAATAGGATCAGTATTGGTAGTGGTAGCGTAGTATCAGCACCAGTAGTACTGTGGTAATAATCCTATCCTCAGTTCATCCTCGGTTCTACAACAGATACATGGACACCGACCACAAAAGTTGTGTTTGTTTAGAATAATATGCTTTCTTTGTTATATTGTGTTCATTTTATTGAACCTCTATTTCACCAGTTAAGTCTTAGTGAGATTAAACATCTATTTTACTAGAGTCCTGGTTGTGACAGCAGCAGCAAATATAATATTTTTCTTTTGAGCATAAGACTAAATTCACTGAACATATGTTCTTTGAAGCTCTGAAATATTATACTGGTAATTATGGTCATTATGGTAAACTAAGCATCAGTTCAACGGATTGCTATCCCTTTAGTTTTTTGAGCTGTGATGCTGAGGTTGTTGCCGTGGTGATCGTGTTGTTGCCATGGAGACGTGGCCAGGCTAGCAAATACGGACAAATACAAATTAAGATGTTTTAGTCTAATAACCATTTTTTTAGAAAACGTTTACTGACTGATGGTTTTGTTATGAAAAGGCAGAACAAGCCATATTTCTCTACTTCTATATAATCATTAACTTTCTATATTATTTAGCACCATTTACATAGTGCATCATAAAAACAACAGACCCAGGGTGAGGAGTTTAGTTACATTCACAGGTGACTTTGGACAGGTATATATGAACAGGTAAATGTGAACAGGTATATGTAAATAGGTAAATGTGAACAGATATAAAGGCTGTTAAATGTTAGGCCTGATGTAAACTGCTTTGAGTGGTAACTGGTGTTAGTGGCTGGCCAGGCACTATATAAATGTGGTCCATTTATCATTGGTTTTAAAGCACTGTGTGAAATTTGCGTAAACCACGATTATTTTAACAACCAGATGCTAAACGTTAGCAACTAGATGCTAAATGTTCCAGAAAAGGGCTTTCAGCAGTCTTAATAGAAAAGGGAGCAATGTTTAAACACGGGGGTGTCTCTGCCCCAGACTGTTTCCTCTTGTCGGTGGTGAACGTGGACACGTGGGTCCATCTGCTAAACACATTGAGGCTCAGCATGTTTACAAAGCACCGTCTCACCTTGTCCAGAGCTGCAGATGGCCTTCACAGACTTCTTCACCTTCTGCAGGGAGATCCTGTCCTGGTCCAACGCCTAGACCAAGAGCAGAGAGGAAACCTGGGTTTAATATTAGATTCTCTCTGTATAGCAGACTACAAGAGGGGAGAGAACAGAACAAAGTTTACTATTAGCTACTTACTGACTGTATAGCTGACTAAGAGAGGGGTGAGAACAGAACTAAGTTTACTATTAGCTACTTACTTATTGTAAAGATGACTACAAGAGGGGAGAGACAGAACTAAGTTTACAATTAGAATAAAGATACTAAGATTTACTGTAAAGGCAACTACAAGAGGGCAGAGAACAGAACTAAGCAGAAAACGGACAGTGTTACACCATTCCGACTTCTTACTGTATAGGCGATTAAGACTTGGAGATCAAAGTTTAATATTAAGTTTAAGTGAAACTCGGGGTATATGCTAGAGGGCATTTAATGGCAGATATTTTGTTAGTACACAAGGACCAGTAGAAGCTCATCAACCCAAGATCCAATGCAGTCAGATGTGTAAAAAAGGACAGGATCACAAGCTATCTTTGGCAAGAGATGACCACCCACCCAACATGACCTTTCGACCTTACCAAATGATCTTTAACCCCTGTATCCCCATAAAAGCTATTGATTATATATTTATAGTGTTGTGTTATTGAGTCCTTTCTGGGAGATACAGCAATAGTTGTACTACTGTAGTTAACTAGTGATGATGATTATAGTAGCATTTTGTAGAGGTTTATACTAAAGAGCATCATCTAATGAAAGCACCAATTGAGTTGGATGCTCGAGTCCCGACACATTATTCTCTCTAAAGGGCTACTCTGTGTCACTATAGAAGCTATCGAGGCCTTCAACAATAAGACATGTACTAGGACTCCATGCCAGCACTGTGCAGTCACATCAGCTGACACTAACATCAGCTAATCAGAAACAACCATTGTTTTGTAAATATTGTATTATGGCTTCTCAGTCTTCCTAAAGACACAGATGATATTGTGTAAATAGTGGCGCCTTGTGGGTGACCTCACTTGTAACCACCATTCCACACATTTATTTATCTATTCTGGGCAACACCAATCTGAGTTGGCCCGCAAGGGGTCTGGTAAATCTAACAGTTGTTTTAGTTTCAGGTTTTATATGAATATCTTTCTGCGGCAGTTTGACCCATATGGCGTGCGAGTTTGTGACAGCTGGTGCTGCCCGCCAAAAAAGGTCACCCTTAATCCTCTCTGCTGGCGTTATTAATCATAAAGGTTTGATACAAGCATGCTTAAAACACAGATTGGGGTTACAGCCTTGTTCTTTCCACAAATTGTTTCTACGGTGATTAAAAAATATAAAACACACACAAACACCCACACAAACGAAAACGAAGGAATCGGGATTGGTCATTGCAAGGGATTTTCCAATAGCTGTTTCTGATTGGTGATTTAGACGTCACATGACAATGACATCCATGCAATGCAATTGAGAAACCAGAAAGCAATTGAGAAACGTTTGTTTCACCAAAGAGTTTGGTCTTAATGTGTGTTTACTCCTAAAGGAGCTTTGCATTGCATTATTTATGATTCTACGTTGTTACTCTGCGTGGGGGATCTGTGCTCTGAGTGCGGCAGGTTTAAACCCAACAGGGGGTCTGTTTGGAGCTGGCATGGTTGAGTCGATCTCGAATGGGTTTTCTCCAGTTTTTCTCCACCTTACATCAACTTTATAGGGTTGAAAAAAAAAATGCTACATTATCTAGATTGGTCGGCCATGAGTCTTACTTCACGGATCGGGTAGGTGGCAGTAGCTGCTGCAGTTGTAGCGATTGTTATCTCTGTACAGCACAGTCAACTGGGAAGAATCCCACCAGATTCTTGATCGCCAAGATAAGGTTGATTCTGTTCAGCGAAGGCTTAGTGTAAATCCGCCAACCAGTTCCAGCATGAGACACTGGGAGGGTTAGCAAATGACTCGGCCATAGTGACTAAACGTTTGTGGTTGCCAGCTCCTCCACCCCAAATAAGTTGTGCTGTTTTATTGTGTCCAGGGCTATGAATAGGAAGTTTGGAGGATATTGCACATCACAATGTAGTGTGAATCCCACAAGGAGAAGGTGGGGTCGCTGTACTGGGCTGGAGCCGGGAGGGCCGAGGTCGACAGTGTGTTCGTGAAGGGTGAGGACATGCTAATATTGTAAACACATGCATATGGATACACAAACACACACACACACACACACACACACACACACACACACACACACACACACACACACACACACACACACACACACACACACACACCACAAACAAAAATAAGCTGGGGCTTGTGGGGGAGGGGGTTTTCTGATGGACATCATTAGAGGAGCAGTGACAGGAAACTGTCTCTACTTCCTGCTTCCTGTTTAAGGGGTTATCCTCTCTGCCAGAGCTGCTGCTTTCTGGTCCAGCAGGAAACAGGAAGTGGCCCTGAATTGAAAGGAAGCAGGTAGAAGTCGTATTGTCGGGGGTTAGTTAGTGCCAGGTCAGTGGCACTAACTAAATAAAAATAACTGTCACTTGTGCTGCAGTTCTTACTCAAGTGGAGATGTTTCCTATAGCATTACCCAAACCTGGTCATCCATCACTAGGAGATGTTTTCTATAGCACCACCCAAACCTGGTCATACATCACTAGATGTTTTCTATAGCACCACCCAAACCTGGTCATACATCACTATGAGAGGTTTTCTATAGCACCACCCAAACCTTGTCATACATCACTAGATGTTTTCTATAGCACCACCCAAACCTTGTCATACATCACTAGATGTTTTCTATAGCACCACCCAAACCTGGTCATACATCACTTTGAGATGTTTTTTATAGCACCACCCAAATATGTTCATACATCACTAAGATATGTTTTCTATAGCACCACCCAAACCTGGTCATTTCATCACCAGGAGACGTTTCCTCTATTTTCTTGAGGGGATTCTCTGGCCCTGGCTGACAGTTGGCGTGGTAACCATGGCGACGGAATCTGGCCGGCTCGCGCTGCGCCTCAACATTCTTTCCTCCGCAGACGTGCTCTAAATACACGGCAGCTCAGCTGCACTCAAGCTCACCCCTTTAACTCCTTACCTCTCTCTCTTTCTATCCGTCTTTTTATGCCTCTTTCTCTGTATCTGTCTGTTTCTCTTGCCCTCTCACTCTGTGTTTCTCTTCATCTATTCCTATCCCAGTCTTCTTTAACTATATACCTCACTCTCTGTCTGTCTCTTTATCTATCTTTCGCATTAGCACTCTCTCTCTCTCTCTCTCTCTCTCTCTCTCTCTCTCTCTCTCTCTCTCTCTCTCTCTCTCTCTCTCTCTCTCTCTCTCTCGCTCTCTCCCCGAGGAAGAGCAGTAGCTGTTGGGTACAGAGAGATACAGCAGCCCAGAGCAGCTAGCCTGGACCACTGTGTGCAGACAGACAATCGCAAATTCACCATTTGTCCCTAGAAGACAGGAATTGCACGACTATTAAAGGGTCCATAGCCCCTTCCCCCCCACAACACACGCCCCGCTGCAGCCCGCTGCCCTTGTGACCATTCAGCTTGTTTATCCCTGCTGACACACACACACACACACACACACACACACACACAGAGGCCCGTTAGACTCCAGCACCCTGTGACATCACATCCTGTTTAATTATTTACTTAATCTTTTGAGACAGCGTTTTTATCCAACAAGACTTGATGAATTTTGATGAATTTTATAGATGCATGTTATTAAGGATCAGTTAGGGCTTAGGGGCACCTTGCTGTTTAGGAATACAGGTAGACTGCGGACATTGGGGATGGAACCCAGATCCTTTAGGGTGACAAACACAACAACACTACTAGACTATCCTGCACCAGATCCTGTTTATGCGATCAGCGTTCAGAAACATCGCTTGATCTAACGTGGTTATTCGCCCTAATTAATATGATACTGGACGAACAGGAAGATTGATTATTATAAGACATCTGTAACATCACTTCCTTACCTTTGGATGGGATAGGTATAGAAGTACAATATCAGTTGATCTAGTCTTATCTAGGGACAACTGGGTTATTCCACTTAGTAATAATACTAATAATAATATGATACTGAGTGATCATAGAATCAAAAATAGAGAAAGAATGGAAAATATTAACACATGGAAACAGATTCCTCATGCCTGTGGCTGTTCACACTCAGATCAGAAATCAGGAAATCTGATTCATAGACTCATGGCCGCACACACACTCTCTCACACACATAGACCCACACATCCACACATTCACACAGAAACACACAATGGCTAAGTTCAGGCTAAATTGTAGCCTTAACTTATCAGTGACAATCTATTTAACTGTGTTTTCTACACAAACTCATCCCGGTCACTGATTGGGGGTTATGTCTAGGCCTCTGATACAGCTGTAAATAGTTTTAAACTAGGACATCCCCAGCTTTTGGCATGACAGGAAGAGGAAGGGTGGGGTGGCAGGAAGTGGGAATCCATCCCTTCCTCACTGGGCCACCGTCTCACTAAAAAATAAGAGGGTGTTCCACTTTCTGAAGAAGACAAGGTCCCGTGATCTATGAAAGGGTTCCATCACCTGCCACACGGTCAATCTTAGTTACAATGGGGCAACAAGAAAACCAGGTGGCAGCCAGATAGTACAAAATGGAGTCCACACCTCAGATGCCACTCAGTTACCACTAGCCAAGGATTGGCACGCTTTGATTAGCATAGGGTATTTTATTGTGAAAGGGTCCATCCTAGCCAATCAAAACAGGGGGCTACACTATGAGATCTGCCCCATCCTGTGTTTTCATATCGGTCTGGTGGTACAAAGCAGGCCAATAGGTAGACGCCGGTGGCTCTTCAGGATGACGTGTGCATATGTATGTGTGTGTGTGTGTGTGTGTGTGTGTGTGTGTGTGTGTGTGTATGTGGGTGGGTGTTTGTGTGTACCGGTATGTGTGTGGCACACTTCCTTCCTCTCACTTCTTGTTTGTCAGCACATGCACAATGCCTGTTTTGAGATAGGGTTTGTAAGACACAGGGAAGCCGAAGACGCCATAATATATACAAACCACCTGATGATAACGTCTTTTGAGATTTTGTCTTTATTAAGGGTTGGAACCTTGGAAAAAAATAGGAAGAAATTTGTAAATTACACTTTTGAACATGAAAATGTAGGTTTAAAGAATTTAAATGTGTAAACTAAAATGTACACTCACAAACCTACCCACAAATGAACCTATACATAAACACACCCCCACACACACACACACACACACACACACACACACACACACACACACACACACACACACACACACTTTCACACACACTCTCACACACACACACACAAACACATACAACTTGGTCACAACCTCAACCACGTAAGGCATGTTATCCATTTGGAGTCACTATTCATATCCTTACATAAGAAATCTTAAACGAAACAGCTAAAGAATAGTCCCTGACCTAAGAATGATAAGGGGGGTCAGGAATTCAAGAGGGAATTCAACAGGGGGCCCAAATTGGCCCAATTCTAACCACAAGTAATCCATAACTCTGTACCATCAATAGTATTCATAGCCCAAAGCCAAACATATCTACCGTAGAGACAAGATGCGTTGTGTGTTATGTTAAGTCAAATCACACAGTATGCCTGAAGGTTCACATTGTAATACTTCACTATGACATACAGCCAAAGACCACCATGCTGTATTTTTACATTACATACAGAACATAACAGCAGTGTAGCATAGCAAGAAAACAACCCCAAGCAAAGGAAACATGTCCAAGTAGCATGTCGCCTATCTCCGCCTTATCAGTGATCGGATGATAAGCCTGGCTTCCTTCACAGGAGTCCTGTGAAGACATTCTCTGGTTTCCTCTAATCTCAGACCGCATTCCACTGGACTCTCAGTGTAACTTTCTCACATTTTGACTGTTAAACCCCAGATGCTTATCGTTCACTACGATAAGTTAGCCGACCCGCTTTCATCCAGAGCAACTTCCAGTGAATACAAATAAGTAATTTAGGAGCACGTAGGGATAAGATAATACAGAGACAGGTCGGAAAGAATCTAGTATGGGTAGGATCGTACATAGATGGATCAGAAAGGAGCTAGTATGGGTTAGATCATACAGAGACAGTTTATTAAGAAGCAGGTCGGGGTTAGACAGTACAGAAACAGGTCATTCAGTAGCAGGTCGGGGTTAGACAGTACAGAGAAAGGTCATTCAGTAGCAGTAGGGGTTAGACAGTACAGAGACAGGTCATTAAGTAGCAGGAAGGGGTTAGACAGTACAGAGATAGGTCATTAAGTAGCAGGAAGGGGTTAGACAGTACAGAGATAGGTCATTAAGTAGCAGGAAGGGGTTAGACAGTACAGAGATAGGTCATTAAGGAGCAAGTAGGGGTTTGGATGTCTTCAGGTAGACTGTGGAAACCCTGACCTAAACACAAGACTCTCCTAACCAACTTTCTAGCATGATCCCCGGCACGCCGACGGGACAGGAAATGAGGTAAGCCAACATATGTGCCAAGTGGTTCCCCCCGGGTCTAACAGGGTCAGTAAAAAAAGCCTCTTCCCTGATCTCCCACTTCCTCCCTGAAGCCCCCCTGAGGGCCAGAGGGGTGATGGTGGGGGTGGGGCTGGTTGGGGAACAGCAGGGACCAGGAGGTGAGGGTGAGGTGGAGGAGGAGGAAGAGGAGGTGGAGGCTGGACCTATAGAACCCCCCCCCCCAGGCGGGGTTGAGGAAGCCAGCCTGCTGCTCTGTTTATGGAGCAAAAGATCAGGACCTGGAGTGGGGAGGCCACACACACACACACACACACACACACACACACACACACACACACACACACACACACACACACACACACACGCTCGCACACACAGACGCTCGCACATGTCCACACACACAGGGTTGGGTTCCCGCTGGTTTACTGCTGGACATGAGACCAGATAACCCCCTGATCCCCCCTGTCTGCGGTCTGTCTCCCCCCTGGGCGTTTCGTACCGACAGGAGGGGGGTGGGGGGGGACACTAGTGCAGAACACTAGGATGTCCTGCCAAGGGGTTTGGGCTCGGCGCAGCAGGGGCGGCCAGAATATTCGCCGCGAGTCCCAGCTGTCGGCACTCCCTCCTGTCCACAGCTGCACTACATATATCACCCTGGGCTACTAGCCTGGGCCACATCACCCTGGGCTACTAGCCTGGGCCACATCAGCCTGGGCTACTAGCCTGGGCCAGATCACCCTGGGCTACTAGCCTGGGCCACATCAGCCTGGGCTACTAGCCTGGGCCACATCAGCCTGGGCTACTAGCCTGGGCCAGATCACCCTGGGCTACTAGCCTGGGCCACATCAGCCTGGGCTACTAGCCTGGGCCAGATCACCCTGGGCTACTAGCCTGGGCCTGTGTTCCCATCAGTCCAGGGCCCTCAGCCCAACATGCTGTTGTACGGATCCAGACTCTGCGAAGTGGCTCACAGGGAGACCACATTGGAGTCCGCCCGCGCCCACGTATGCGCTGCGTTACAGAACGCCACGGTGTCCATGGGGGGCGACCATGTGCTCACGCGTTGGTGAGCACATCAGACCAGACGATTCACCTGGACGTGCGCGCTTTACCTCGAGAGCAGACAGGATGTTGTTGTGGGTGCTGAATGCGTGTTGGGGGGGGGGGGGGGGGGGGGGGGGGGGGGCACACAATCATTGCCATCCTGACGTTTCTTATCTGTTAGGATGGTAACTGCAGTTACATAAAAGGGTCTCGCTGGTCTTAATTATTCAGTGTGTTGGCCTCCTTCCACACAAAGGCGAACTAAAAATACTCCTCAGGATCTGTTTCGATTACAGACCAAGTGGGAGAGATGAGAATTCATTTACGGATAAATAACGGGGTCGTTTTATTGTGTTATTCGTTTTTAAATTGTTGTATACTGATTTATGCTTCACTTTTACTTTGCTGTGCTAAAAACCGATTACAGGCTTATTGACTGCACGTAAACGGAGATGCTCAGTACAGCACTGCGCTGCCGTGTTCGCTCTTTCCCTCCTCTGCACTTCAATGTTTTACTGAGTAATTGTAATTCCAACACATTTGAGTCAAAAGAGTAACAGAGATGGTAACAAATAGAGAGCACACTGATATACAAATAGATTTACTTAGTTTCTACTTGTATATATTTGTATAGAAAATCATCTCAATCATGCATATTCATCAACAGAACAGCGCCAGTGAAAAGCGACTGCATAATTCAATGTACATATCCTTTCTCCACTGTACTTATATTGCTGTGTCAACCGAATCGGTCACCTGAATTGACTCGTTGTTTATGAATACAGTGCTATCTGTGTAATAACCTCATGGACGTAGATGACAGAGGCATAGAGATGGACCGCAGCCGGCTACTGGAAACACTGACTGCTGTGTGTTGTTGACCGTAGGCTAGATAAGCATGTCATGTGACCAAGATGGAGAGGTCACATGTCTGCATGTCCTCAGAACTGTTTAACACGGATATTTTACATCAGATAATGTAAATCTACGACAAATAGAAAGCCTTATTCTTAAATAGTGTCGCACTACGACAAATAGACTGCCTTTCATTGAATTATTAACCTAGATCTAGAACAAAAAGACAACCTTGTTCCTTAAATACTGTAGGGCTTCAACAAATTGACTGCCTTCATCATATCAATAACGTTCATAATGATTAATTATACAATACATTTAAATGACCATCAGCTCTACTTTTCTAAATTAGGTTTAAGGATCGTTAGCTAGATATAAGGTTGAAAATGTGAATTTTTGGTTTCAGAGTTAGGTTAAGTCAGGAATTGTGGATGGGTCAAGTAGAAGTAGAGGGTTTTGGTTTTGTTAAGGTCAGGGTAACTAATGATCTGGTGGGGCAGCAGTGCATCGTGGGAGATCCAGTGGAAGTGTGTGTAGTCACATCCTTTCAGCATGAGGTCAGGGCTCAGCGTTAGTGTTTGCAGAGAATAGACAACATTTTCCCTTCTCCCGACCATGTGATGCTGGGGGGGAGGAGGAAAGATGCATGCTGGGAGGAATGCATAACAGGGCTTCCCTCGGCGTGGCCATCGTGGGCTTTTAGTGGTTCAGCAAAATAAAAGCGCAGCACCACACAAAGTCCTATCTGTAGTGCACAAAGAGAGAGAGAGAAAGAGAACCATAGAGAGAAAGAATTGGAGAGAAAGAGAAAGAGCGTAAAAGAGAAAGAGAGAGATGGGGAGGGAAGGAGCGAGAGAGAGAAGGAAAGAGAAAGAGAGGGGGGAGGGCGAAGGAAATAGAGAGGAGGGAAAGAGAAAACGAGAGACGGAAAGCAAGACAGATACGTAACGAAAGACAGAACACAGCCAGAGGAGAGAAGCCAGAAAAAGCGACGGAGGATGGTAGACACATAGCGAAAAATACAACGATTTTTGCTTCAGATTATAGTGACCAGAGTAGAAACAGACAACCATGACACAGACACCCCCGCTTGCCTTAACAAACGGCCAGCGCTTTCAGAATGACGTCATGTGGAATTATGGGTACAATAGAACCACGGATCAGCGGAACGCACTTCTCCTCGGCTGTCCACATCACATGAGCACGATGAGGAGGAAGATGATGAAAAAGAGGAGGATGAGGAAGAGGATGTCATTCTAACTCACACCCCTGCTATCATCTTTGCCCACCAAGAAAATTATGTTTTCTGATAGATAATGTATATAATACAACATTTAAACAGAACAGTTCCATTATCCAATAAAATGATGTCACCCACTGCAATAATGATGTCACCTCCTGCATTGATGACGTCACCTCCTGCATTGATGACATCACTTCCTGCATTGATGAGGTCACCACATGCCGTAATGATGTCATCTCATGCGGAAATTATGTCGACTCTTGTGCAGTGATGTCACCACATGCAGTGACGACGTCAACACATGCAGTGCAACGGTGATCACTGCATGTGTAGATGAAATGCGGTAATGATAGCAGCACACGGAGCGAGGTTATCAGCTATTGCAGTAATGATGTCACTCTACTGCAGGAATTATGTCATCTCCTGCAGGGATGATGTCACCACCTGTGTTGCCAGCAAACTAGCTATGCACGGGCGATGGGCTACAATTCTTAGCTCTGCACGTCGGAACATTTCTGTGACCAACCGTATGGTGTGAACGCCTTTAACCTGAATTAAAGGTAAAGGCAAGGAATGCCTAACGCTTGTCTGAAGCTACCAGAGACCACTAGAAGATGAAGGGATAATGGGCGAGTGTGTCCAGCATTGCAACCTGACCAGGTGTGGTCAGGTATAGCTTGGTGCTCAGGAAGCTTTGTGGGCTCGTTATACAGGGATCAATAATAGATGTGCGGTGCTGCACAATCTAGACTTCCTAACGTTACACCGGCCAAAAGAGGTTCAACATATGCATACATTCTGTCTCTCTACTCCTCTCTCCAACTCTCTACTGCGCTCTAAACATCTCTCTCTCTTCCCCGGTCTCCAACTGTCTCTCTCTACGCTCTGCTCACCTTTTTATGTAAATATATATGACCTACACTCAGTGCTACCTTTGCACTATATGGTTGGATCAGCTTAATGAATTGCCTTGTGTTGTACTTGTGCAATGAGTGTATTCTTATCTGTTTTTAGATGTTTTTTACACCATCTCTCTAACTGCCTCACTGGCTCTCTCTTCCTCTATCACTTGCACTCTCTCAACCTCCCTCTTCCTCTATCACTACTTCTGTATACCTCCCTCTCTATATAACTGACTACATCTCTCTCCACCTCCCTCTGGCTAGCCTTTATCAATATCCCTCTCTCTTAACCCCTCTCTACCACTCTATATATATATATATATATATATCCCCCGATCTACCTCCCTCTACCTCTCTCTCTGTCTTCCTAAAGGAATCCATTGATCAGTATCAGCCGTGAGAGTGCGTCAGCTCCCTGCTGGGTCACCGTCTCACCTCAGGTTACATCATTAAAGATTCATGCTGTTCCTCTGCATTATTGACCCTGTCAACAAGGCAGGAAGTCACTACACTGGAGACACAGCTGATCCATACAGAAACCCAACCTTGCCTAGAGCTTCACCAAATCCACCCAACAACTGACTCCTTGTCTGGCCGTGACATCACAGGGTGGTTAAACCACCTTCTGAGGGCCAGGGTGGTGGGAACACAACCCTGAGATTAATTCAGTGGTCATCGTTTTATCAGACAGAAAACCAATAAGTACTATTTGTGTTCCAGGGGATCTCCTGGGGAATTGTGGGAAAAATAAGTTCTGCTGACTTCCTGACCTTCCCTTCCTGACCTCATTGGCTGTGTCTGCATTCTGTTCCGGGCCCTCCCACCGTACCTCGCGCTATCCGTCGATTGGCTAAGTTACAGTGTCACGGCCCTAGAGTCGTGTGTTTGTTTGCTGATGAAAGGAATATGCTGCTCTTCTCTGTTGGCGCTGTACTGAACCGCGCGCCATGTGATCTCTGCAGAAATTCCAGAGCGGCTACTGAAGCCGAGCCCACACAGCGTTGTCCTCGGCGACAGATGTTTTGCGTTTGCGCTGAAGACTCCAATGCTAACCCTCCATGCGGCTAACCCTGTCATGCTAACCCTGTGATGCTCATGCTAGATTGGTAACCCTACCTGCTACCTTGGCATAATAAGCCTGCCTGATGCATAGACCTGTGTTACACTGCCTGCTTACACTGAATGGAAACTCTGGCCATTGTCCACTTCGAGCTGAGATATCTGTTTCAACTACTCATTCTCACATCCTTCCTTTCTCATAAATGCACAAAGAGGTTTTAGCTTTTACGTGGTGATAGGGTGGAGTTGAACAACATTGATCTATGTGGTTGCTCCTACTTCCTCATTTCAGAAAGGACGCCTGCACCATACACACATAGAACGCATCTCTATCGTCTTATGTGTAGTGAGATGGTGGGAGTCCATTATAACAGGACACATCTTGAGACAGGATATTAGAGCTGCTTCTCCCTATTTGAGATCACTGCAAACACACAGGAGGCCTCATTCTGTATTTCATTGGTGGCTGAGGATCTGTGTTTTCTTTGGTTGGACACTATTCTACACACTAATGCAAAGGAAGTTAAGGTGGTTCAATTGGGAATCCAGTTAAATGACCAAATGAATTTGGAGCAGAGTGTAGAGTGACTTTCCATTAAAGAAACACCAGAGCAGTAGGAAATAATTAATTTGAAACCACATTGAGGCTCCTTCCATTAAAGCCTGAACGTGGTTTTCCTGAGTGCTGCTGTGTACGTTGTACATGGGTGTTTATGTCTGTAACATAGTATATGTATGTGTGTGGGTATGTACAAATCATGTCTGTGCATACGCTACATATAATAATGTCTTAGTGCACTTCTACTGCTATTTTCTTTTTGCCGTTTTACTGACTCTCTTCAAGAATTTCTTAATTGGACATCTTGCTCATGTGTGCCTACTGGTGACTGTGGACACTGGGGTTCAAACCAAAAGCAAGCTGGAGGTCAGCGGTGGTTATTGGACATCACTAAAACACAAATAAACTGAATTTATAAAATGCTTTACATGTTATACCTTGCAATAACATATGCACATACACACACACACACACACACACACACACACACACACACACACACACACACACACACACACACAAATACAGACACAATCACCCACGCAGTCCCTCATTCTCACCAACAGCAGTGATAAACCCACGCAAAGCGATGAGTAAGAAGATAACACACAGAAGGAGGCAGGGATCGAAACGGCAAGCATTCAGTCGCGAGATGACAAATAAGCTCACCAACACCTGATGACCGGATTACCTCACTGTGTATGGTGTACCATCCTGCCTACTTTTCTGTAGCTCTGTCTGACTGTTATCAGGTCTATTGTAACTAAAAACATGATGGACAGTGGCTAAAGATCTCTGGCTAGTGCTGGCAGCCTCCATAATCCTGTAGTTCTAAATCCTACTCTCCCTCTCTCTCTCTTTCTTTCTCTCACTCCCCCACTGGCTAGAATTCTCTCTTACTCTCTCTCTCACCCTTTCTTTCTTTCACTCTCTCCTACTCCCTCCCCTTCTACTCTCTCTCCCCCAGCTCTCTGCTAGTGCTTGGCAGCTCGCTTAGAAACTGGGAGTTATGTAAGAGAGCAGGCAGTAAGCTGTAGGCCAAAATGCACTCCATCCTTCCCCCAGTGCCATCCACAGCCAGCCCACCCTTCCATTTGAATGAACTGACTGGAAATAATTCACAATATAAGACAAAGTTAAATGGAGGAGCCACATACTTGTTCACTATACCCCTAGTCCATTCCCAGAGGACCATGATATGAGTGGAGGAATGTGAATATTTGTTGGATTCTTTCATCAACTGAAAGGTTGAGCCCAGGAGTGTGTGGTCATGTACTAGTCTGTAATAAAGTACAACCTATACATGAGCGCGAGCGTAATTGTGTTTATTTTACAAGCGGGTTTATTGCACCCCTTTGATATGCTACGTTATATCGTATCTTCGCAAAGACATTTAACCTTGTGAATACCGTTAGGCCCATGGATGGTTATAAAATATGAGAAGGGATTGAAATCATAGCCTAAAAAAACAATGAGTTGTACATGGCATGTTTCAAACAGACTATTGTTCTCGGGTCTTATTGCGGAGCTAGTGGTCCTGGACCCAGATCGGCCTGCTATGGGACTTATGTGTATCAGTTGGGTCTACTGTGCCGTTACCTCCTCCAACACGTTGACGGTGTTCCTGCAGTTCTGGAGCCGGGTGGTGAAGCTGGACGTGGTCGGAGAGTTGTAATCCTCGGTGGTCTCGGAGAGAAACTCCGACACCGATATTTGATCCGGCATTCTTCCGCGGGGGGGAGAAAGCCCAAGAAGGTGGGTCGGTTTGAAACAAAGTGGTCAAAAAGACAAAAGCATGAACCAGGCTGAGACGAAACAGGGGTTGAGTTGCGCGCCGTTGGAAGGAAAAAGCAGCTCTCCTCACACATACAAGTCACACACAAGTATTGATGTCCTCACAGATACAAGTCGGATACAAGTACGGATGTACTCACGTACACAAGCCAAATACACGAATAAATGTCCTCACGAAGCCTGAGTCACACACTAATATCGGTTTGACCAAAAGACGGTGACTTCTCGAATGACTTCACAGTCCCCAAGGGACGCGCGGAGAGGAATTCCGCCGAAGGTCCTCACTGTCTTTCGCTTCCTTCGTGGAGGTTTTCCAATAATAAAAAAAAAAGAATTCAAAACCGCGTCTTTATAGGCGATGTCACCGTGGTTCTCACTTAAAGCTCCCAGATAGAAAACGCACTAGAGAATAGCGGATGCCCTCATTCTGCTCTACAGATGTTCAGTAGCACGACGGGCGTCCAACACGGTGAAAAATGTCGAGTCTTTCTCTTTCGTTCACATGGCCCAAAGGCTGCAAGTCCCAGGGACTTATTGGAGGGTTTGGTATTGTCTTCTTTTTTGGTTTATCCTTTTAATGCAAAAGGCTGCCTCTAAACACTCGCAGCCTCTATCGCTCTCTCTCGCTCGCTCTCTCTCTCTCTCTCCCTCTCTCTCTCTCTCTGCCTCTCTTTCCCTCTCCCTCCAACGCTCTCTCGCTCTCTCTCTCTCTCTCTCTCTCTCTCAGTGTCCCTCGCTCTCTCACTCGCACTATCTCTAACTCTCTCTATCAATCTCGCACGCACTCGTGCCTTCTAGCGTTGTTCGCCCTCACTCGTTTTTTCCTTCAAAACTTTATTTAGACAGAGTTTAAACACAGGGTCAATAAGCCACAAAAACGGGGAAAAAATATGTAATAGCTGATATTTATCTTGTGACACAATGAGATAACATTAAATGGCACAATGTAAAAAGGTTAATCTAGCAATACTAGCGTATGCACAACATTATATTTTAAATGTATAAGAGTTTTTAATATGTTAATTATGATCCATTCGGATTGCTTTATCTGTATATTAGAACAGCTAATTTGGAGACCTACCAAGCAGCCTGTGGAGGTCCTCCTAAATTGTGTAGTCAAGGGTTCTGTTGGTAGGCTGATTTCTTCAATGTGCACGCATAACCTTACAAAGGCGATAAATTAATAAAATTAGATATCATTATAAAAACCCATCGAGTTAAATATTTATTAAATCGTTCTGCCAAAGAAAATGATCTATTATGTATGTGTTATTGCTATTTTAATTAGATAGTTCACCCATTGTGAAGACTTTGGCATAAATCTATTAGTTGTCTTTGAAAACCTAGTTTTCCATTTAACTTTAGGGCCAGCACTGCACATGTCGGATTTTGGAAAAATACGCAAGAAGTTTTTCTCCGGGCACTAAAACATACGGGGTTATGATTATTTAGTTACACCCTTAAACTGATTCGGACGTTTGCTGAAAACATATAGGCCTGAATGCGTTGATTAGGCAGAAAAAAAAACAGTGTCTTTACTGTGTGCTGTTCCTTGTGTTACAATCAAGATCCTAGATGATTATGGGCTGCTTGCGAAAATGAATTCCCGATGGCTCTACTGCAGCTTTCTTTCATTGACAGGTACAGTGAGTCGACAGTTTAACTGAAACCTAAATTCAACTGGAATTACACAGCATATTGAATATTAATTAAAATGCCCTGGTGTGAGCAATAAATGGTAACCTTTGTAGTAGACCTATACTATATTTGGATACTTTTATACGTAGATTATCAGAAACAAAAAAAACACCCAGAACCCTGCAATGAAAACCTAGAATAAATTATGCAATAATATTTTGCAAACAACATCAACCTGGATCATCGCCACTCTTTACGCACTATGGGGCTATTGGAACCATAAATGCAAGTCATAATTATTAACTGATGGATTCATAATTAATGACACAAACCTTTTGAAACACTTTTTTATAAACTATCAACAAAGGCATTTGTTTTTTGCAGAGATGTTTATTTATTTAATTTGTATGTTATTTTGACAGCATATTAACAGTGAAAGGATTGCAGAACCTCCCTTAAATGGCGAAACCTTGCGGGCATTCACCGAAGTATATTCCGATTTCTGAATCTATGATTTGTTAAGTGCAACCACTGCATATCTTTTTCCACTTTCTGAAAAAATCTGTTTCTTTTTAATACTTTATATAAAAGTACAATTCAGATGATTTTATCCATAATTGTAATCAAACTGTTATAACTACCCCTTTAAGGATCTACCGGAAGAGTGTCGGCACAGGCTGATGCCTGACGTCAGGGAGTCGCGTTGGAAGCAGGTGGAGCGAATGGTACTTTGGTGCTTTCCTTTTGAAATAATTATGTTTTTATTACTGTGCCATTGGATTAGTCATTTTAATGTATTTGAGACATAACTAATCAGTTTTACTTCTGTGTCTAATACAGCCTACAGTGTATGAAGCTAAAGGAGTGAATTATAGTCGGCTGAATGGCAGAGGGCTCGTCAGGTAACCTTTTCATTTTAACAACTGACCACTAAGTTTTACGATTCCCTTTGACTATTTCATCATAACCCATTGTAAACGTTTGATTAAAACGTTTTCTCATAGCTTAGACGGGCTCCTTGTTTTAATTATGATAGAAACTAGCCAGCAATCTACCGTTAGCCGCTAAATGTAACTTTTAGCTAACGTTAGCCACCAAGTTTCTGACTCTTTTTAGTGATTTGTCAGTCGCTTTCATCCAAAGAGACCTGGATTGATTTTTGTTAGGCCCTTTTTACTGGGACTCCTAGCACTCTGACCATCAGACTATTCTGTCCCACAGTTCTTAACCCCTACATATCGATATTTTCTGTGACAGCCAACAAGGTGAAACAACTTGCAACTGATTGTGCTGGGCATTGTTTTACTGCTAGTTTTGGTATAATGATTAGCAGCGTCAAATAGGAATGGTATGTTTATAACTATGGTAGCACAATGTTCGAATCAATAGATGATCCGGTAATCGTCGCTGTTGTCATGGCATCCTACTGAATTGTGCTAGCTTTCAATGCAAATGAGCCATGGATTTGGATGTACTGACCACTGTATAGACAACAAAGTAACTATCGACTAAGTCTAAGCCTGGGCGTTTGTAGCTTTTGTCATTGTAGTTTATCATTCACTGCAGCCGGTCTCAGCCTGTTTGCTATCTGTAAGTTAATAGCATTGTACCTTCAGGAAACGTTTTATGTCCTCTTGCGCAATAAGGCGCCACAAGCCGTATATCCCAGATAATTATGGACGTAATCAACTCAACGAACCTCATCAAGCCCTCTGTAATTATGGTGTTATTATCTGTTACTTACTTAATTAATTCTAAATGGGTAACTAGGGAAGACACTTAATCCCATCTAAAGTGTCTTGCTTTGAATCTCTCCTCAGAGCCAGCTGAGCGCCTTCCTGTGAGGGGTCCTGAGGATAGGGACCATAGTTTTAGTGGGTTGAGGCGAGGGCGCTCCAGACGGAATTACCCAGAAACCAACAGCAGCTCTTACGACGGTCACCCCAGACATCACGGTTACTCTCAACAGCGCCCTAAACAACCCCGCGATCATGACCCTGCCACCCTTCGAACCCAAACTCCCCCTCCGGCCCACCAAGCAGAAGATGGTGGCTGGGCCCAGGGAGGGGCTGGAGGTCGGGGTGGTAGAGGTATGGGAAGAGGTGGATCGAGACATGGTTACCATGGCGCTGGAGGTTATGGTGGAGGTCCCGCTGGCCAAAGGTGGCCGAGGTCTGGAGGAGAACCCGGTACATACAGGGGAACCAGCAGTAGGGGTGCTGGTTACACTAGGTCAGACCCTGTAGACAGGCCTGATGAAGGGGAGGCTCGCTGGCGCAGAGAGGAGGGACCCAGAGGCTCGGGGCGCGACAACGAACTCCCAAACAGCAGACCAAAACGATCCAGTAGGTTTCCCCAGGAGCAGAGAGGAGGCGGGGGCGGAAGAGGAGAGTCGGAGGACAAGAGGGGTGAAGAGGCGCATTTCAGACGGAACCAGGAAAACCAGGGTTACAATAGGAACCAGGATGAGAACCATGGCAACCAGGATAGACAACAGTGGAACCACGGCAACTCTGAGAGACGATGGAACCATGGCTACGATGACAGGCAGTGGAACCATGGAAACGAGGATCGACGATGGAACCATGGCAAAGAGGATAGACGATGGAGCCAGGAAGACAAGGATACAGCAGAAGGCTTGGGCTCTGCTGGAACCAAAGGGAAGAACTACCACTCAGACCAGCGGGAGAGAACCCAGAAGAGCCGGAGAGGTCCCGAGCAGAGCGTCCATCGCCTTCTTCCTCTCCAGCAGAACCTCCAATCCCAGGGCCCCCCTCCCCGCCGCTCGGGCCCCATCAAGCCCCCCCAGGCTCAGAGGGAGGACAGCAGGGCAGAGAGGAGAGAAGGCAGCCCAGAAGACCCAGGTCGCCCCAAGCCCCCCTCGGCAGATGAGAGAAAGGATAAGGACAGAGGGCAGCGGAGAGCTCCCCAGCGTGACCAGAAGCCAGCCCAGGAGAGGTGGGACAACACGTCCAAGAGCAAGGAGTCTCAGACCGGTACGAGAGGAAGAGCTCTCATCTCCTTACTTCTTCTTATTGTTTCGGTTATTGTGGCTGGTGGTGATACTCAAATGCTATGCCGCAGATATTTTCTGTCACATTCAGATTCAAGATGATGCATTTAGAGTTAGAAGGAGACATTAGTTGGCTGGTTCTGGTTGGGGAGTGGCTAGGTTATGCTGAATGGTTTTCTGGTGGTGAGTGGTAGACCAGTTGAACTGACACTGGTGGTGAAGTGAGCCCTCCTCTCCCCTACAGGTTGTCTGATAGAGCAGCTCTCCCAGGAGAAGTACGAGTGCATGGTGTGCTGTGATGTGATCCGCCTCATGTCGCCGGTGTGGAGCTGCCATGGCTGCTACCACGTCTTCCACCTCAACTGCATCAAGAAGTGGGCCAGGTCCCCTGCCTCTCAGGCTGAAGGTAACCTCTTCTCCGCTGGTCATCCTGGTTTCCTCTTCTCTAGCGTGACCTGGGAAGCTGATCCATCTGTTAATGTAAGGGTTCCCTTCCTAGCCGAGCAGTCCTCCTTTGAGACCACATTACCTGTAAATGTAAAGGTACCTATCTACTCATCCCTGCCGCCTATGTGATTCCTTGTTTCACCATATGACGTCTCTTGGTTAGCTGGTGGATAGGGAGGGTAAGATATAACTGAATAACTTAATCCCTAATCCCCATTTTTTTTGTGAATCCCTAATCCATCCATCCAGAACAGCAACTGCAATAACCCAATCTCACAAGAGGTGATGCTGTTGATGCGTATTGCTGTCCATGCTGTGTTTGGTGGCTCTCTAAGTGCTAGCTTGACTCTGTTTTGAAGACTCTACGGAAGGCTGGCGCTGTCCTGCGTGCCAGAACGTTGCTCCGAAGCAGCCTGCGTCCTACATCTGCTTCTGTGGTATGTGGTCATCATTTTCCCTATTCACAGGAATAAACCACATGCTTAACGGGCTCAGTGTTGATACAGGTGGTTCTGTCTTTCCTCTTTAGACCTCGCATAAATATCCCTATTCAATATTCCATTCCTGTAATAAGCAGCCTTCCCCCTCCAGACTCCATTCAGCTCTCTATTTGGTTTGATGTGTGATTGACAGGTAAAGTGACCAATCCCGAGTGGCAGCGTAGTGAGATTCCCCACAGCTGTGGAGACCTATGTGGGAAGAAGAGGACCGGAGCCGACTGCCCCCACTCCTGTAACATGTGAGTCTATAGCACCCCAACCCCTCGACCAGAACTAAAACTAGAACTATAATCATGGGGCTGTTCTTTAACCTGCATTATTAAATAATTATCTTTGTCTGTCTGTCTCTCTGTCTGTCTTTCTCTTTTTTTTTCTGTATTTCTCTGCCTCTCTTTCCCTCCCCTTCTCCCTATCTCTGTTCCTTTCTTTCGGTTTCACTCTGACTGTTGCTATATTTGGATTCCTCTGTCCTTATCTCCATATCCCTTGTTACCTCTGTGTTCCTCTGTCCCCCTCTCTCTGTGTCTGTCTGTCTGTCTCTCCCCTTCCTCAGCTTGTGTCACCCTGGTCCGTGTCCACAGTGCCCAGCGTTTGTAACCAAGTCCTGCCTCTGTGGGAAAACCAGGTAATCAATCACCATTACGGTCCGTGTTGAGCCCTTAATCACATTATAATTAGACCATATTCAAATTGATCGGCTTGCTATTAACTGTAGATCGAAACATGGTAATGTTGGCGTGTGAATCCATACCCTAAAGACTCCTGGGTGTGTTTTTTCTTGGGCTTGTTTGAACTGCTCCCTGTCTAGTGCACGTATCTCAAGTCGGTATACGGCCACATGATCAGAGCAGGCATTGTACCTAGCAGACACGCAGCTTGCCATCTGAACAGAATTGATGGAACATACCGACCCTATCGGCCCAAGCCAACATAGAACAAGGGAAGGGAGGCAGCCGTCATGGTAGTGTGGCTTATGAAACCAGTGGTGTGTGAAACCAGCGGCGTGTGAAACCAGCGGCATATGAAACCAGTGGTGTCCTAACATCGGTACATATATCCTCTTCCTGTCTGTAGCCAGCCAGTGTTGTCCTAACATCTGTACATATATCCTCTTCCTGTCTGTAGCCAGCCAGTGGTGTCCTAACATCGGTACATATATCCTCTTCCTGTCTGTAGCCAGCCAGTGGTGTCCTAACATCGGTACATATATCCTCTTCCTGTCTGTAGCCAGCCAGTGGTGTCCTAACATCGGTACATATATCCTCTTCCTGTCTGTAGCCAGCCAGTGGTGTCCTAACATCGGTACATATATCCTCTTCCTGTCTGTAGCCAGCCAGTGGTGTCCTAACATCGGTACATATATCCTCTTCCTGTCTGTAGCCAGCCAGTGGTGTCCTAACATCGGTACATATATCCTCTTCCTGTCTGTAGCCAACCAGTGGTGTCCTAACATCGGTACATATATCCTCTTCCTGTCCGTAGCCAGCCAGTGGTGTCCTAACATCGGTACATATATCCTCTTCCTGTCCGTAGCCAGCCAGTGGTGTCCTAACATCGGTACATATATCCTCTTCCTGTCCGTAGCCAGCCAGTGGTGTCCTAACATCGGTACATATATCCTCTTCCTGTCCGTAGCCAGCCAGTGGTGTCCTAACATCGGTACATATATCCTCTTCCTGTCCGTAGCCAGCCAGTGGTGTCCTAACATCGGTACATATATCCTCTTCCTGTCCGTAGCCAGCCAGTGGTGTCCTAACATCGGTACATATATCCTCTTCCTGTCCGTAGCCAGCCAGTGGTGTCCTAACATCGGTACATATATCCTCTTCCTGTCCGTAGCCAGCCAGTGGTGTCCTAACATCGGTACATATATCCTCTTCCTGTCTGTAGCCAGCCAGTGGTGTCCTAACATCGGTACATATATCCTCTTCCTGTCCGTAGCCAGCCAGTGGTGTCCTAACATCGGTACATATATCCTCTTCCTGTCCGTAGCCAGCCAGTGGTGTCCTAACATCGGTACATATATCCTCTTCCTGTCCGTAGCCAGCCAGTGGTGTCCTAACATCGGTACATATATCCTCTTCCTGTCCGTAGCCAGCCAGTGGTGTCCTAACATCGGTACATATATCCTCTTCCTGTCCGTAGCCAGCCAGTGGTGTCCTAACATCGGTACATATATCCTCTTCCTGTCCGTAGCCAGCCAGTGGTGTCCTAACATCGGTACATATATCCTCTTCCTGTCCGTAGCCAGCCAGTGGTGTCCTAACATCGGTACATATATCCTCTTCCTGTCCGTAGCCAGCCAGTGGTGTCCTAACATCGGTACATATATCCTCTTCCTGTCTGTAGCCAGCCAGTGGTGTCCTAACATCGGTACATATATCCTCTTCCTGTCTGTAGCCAGCCAGTGGTGTCCTAACATCGGTACATACAGTGGGGCAAAAAAGTATTTAGTCAGCCACCAATTGTGCAAGTTCTCCCACTTAAAAAGACGAGAGAGGCCTGTAATTTTCATCATAGGTAAACCTCAGCTATGAGAGACAAAATGAAAAAAAAAAAATCCAGAAAATCACATTGTCTGATTTTTTTAAGAATTTATTTGCAAATTATGGTGGAAAATAAGTATTTGGTCACTTACAAACCAGCAAGATTTCTGGCTGTCACAGACCTGTAACTTCTTCTTTAAGAGGCTCCTCTGTCCTCCACTTGTTACCTGTATTAATGGCACCTGTTTGAACTCCTTATCAGTATAAAAGACACCTGTCCACAACCTCAAACAGTCACACTCCAAACTCCACTATGACCAAGACCAAACAGCTGTCAAAGGACACCAGAAACACAATTGTAGACCTGCACCAGGCTGGGAAGTCTGAATCTGCAATAGGTAAGCAGCTTGGTGTGAAGAAATCAACTGTGGGAGCAATTATTAGGAAATGGAATGCATACAAGACCACTGATAATCTCCCTCGATCTGGGGCTCCACGCAAGATCTCACCCTGTGGGGTCAAAATGATCACAAGAACGGTGAAAAAAAATCCCAGAACCACACGGGGGGACCTAGTGAATGACCTCCAGAGAGCTGGGACCAAAGTAACAAAGGCTACCATCACTAACACACTACGCCGCCAGGGACTCAAATCCTGCAGTGCCAGACGTGTCCCCCTGCTAAAGCCAGTGCATGTCCAGGCCCGTTTGAAGTTTGCTAGAGAGCATTTGGATGATCCAGAACAGGATTGAGAGAATGTCATACGGTCAGATGAAACCAAAATAGAACTTTTTGGTAAAAACTCAACTCGTCGTGTTTGGAGGAGAAAGAATGCTGAGTTGCATCCAAAGAACACCATACCTACAGTGAAGCATGGGGGTGGAAACATCATGCTTTGGGGCTGTTTTTCTGCCAAGGGACCAGGACGTCTGATCCGTGTGACGGAAAGAATGAATGGGGCCATGTATCGTGAGATTTTGAGTGAAAACCTCCTTCCATCAGCAAGGGCACTGAAGATGAAACGTGGCTGGGTCTTTCAGCATGACAATGACCCCAAACACACCGCCCGGGCAACGAAGGAGTGGCTTCTTAAGAAGCATTTCAAGGTCCTGGAGTGGCCTAGCCAGTCTCCAGATCTCAACCCCATAGAAAATCTTTGGAGGGAGTTGAAAGTCTGTGTTGCCCAGCAAAGGCCCAAAAACATCACTGCTCTAAAGGAGATCTGCATGGAGGAATGGGCCAAAATACCAGCAGCAGTGTGTGAAAACCTTGTAAAGACTTACAGAAAACGTTTGACCTCTGTCATTGCCAACAAAGGGCATGTAACAAAGTATTGAGATGACCTTTTGTTATTGACCAAATACTTATTTTCCACCATAATTTGCAAATAAATTCTTTAAAAATCAGACAATGTGATTTTCTAGATTTTCTTTTTCATTTTGTCTCTCATAGCTGAGGTATACCAATGATGAAAATTACAGGCCTCTCTCATCTTTTTAAGTGGGAGAACTTGCACAATTGGTGGCTGACTAAATACTTTTTTGCCCCACTGTATATCCTCTTCCTGTCTGCACCCAGCCAGTGGTGTCCTAACATCGGTACATATATCCTCTTCCTGTCTGTAGCCAGCCAGTGGTGTCCTAACATCGGTACATATATCCTCTTCCTGTCTGTAGCCAGCCAGTGCGATGTGGCCAGGCCGCGGTATTGCAGTGTACCAGCGTGTGCGGTGCCATGCTCAACTGCGCCCAACACACCTGTGCCCAGGTGTGCCACGCAGGCACCTGCCAGCCCTGCCAGCTGGAGGTCCAGCAAGGTCAGTCCATCTCGACATGAATCCTGTGTTTAGCCAGGTGAGGCTGACATTAAACCTTTGAGCTTAGCCAGGTGAGGCTGACATTACACCTGTGAGCTTAGCTGTGAGCTGTGAGGGAAAACCATATTGGGAACAAGAGCCAATATAGCTTGGGATGGGTATAAAAGAACAAGGGCTGTAAACATCCAGCAGTGCTTTGCAAACCACTCGGCCTTGTTGTTGCTTGTTCACGGGTAACAACAAAGTCTTCTGTCATTCTTGCCCCGGACTCCTCGATCCCTCCGAGTCTTTAATTGAGTTGAAGTGATAGAATTCGGCCTTTCTACCACACCTGTAAGTTTAGACAGGCCAGGCTGACATCACTGTTGGTTGAACCGTTTCCATATGGTATTGAGACGGGGCTCCACTGGTGCTGGGTGTGTTTCTCTGTCTGGTTGCAGTGTGCTACTGTGGAGCGGTGGAGCGGGAGGTTCTCTGTGGGACGGACAAGGATGCTTCCGATGGCACCGGACACTTCAGCTGTCAGAAGACCTGTGGGAAGTACGTTGTTTAGTACGTTGAATAAGGGCATGCTGTACGCCTCAGAAAATATGTTGGGACAAAGCTTCTCCTTTTTAAATGGTCTCTTACTCCTAAGTGTAGAACTCCATTAAGGATCAGGGAGAGGTTTGGAGGCAACCTGCTCATGAAGGCCTGCCGACAGACACCGACTGTAGACCAGGGGCGAGAACCGGTGGTCAGGGAGTCGCTAGACCATCTTAACCCCCCCCCCCCAGACTCATCCTGACCGGCTCTGTGCTCTCAGGACCCTGGGCTGTGCGCTCCACCAGTGCCAGCAGCCGTGCCACCCTGGGGCCTGCCAGGCCTGTCCCCGCTCCCCCAAACTGGTGAAGAGCTGCCCCTGTGGGCAGACACCCCTGGCTAAGCTCCTGGAGCTGGGCTACGCTGAGCGCCACACCTGCACCGACCCCGTACCCTCCTGCGGGAAGAGCTGCAGTAAACCCCTGCCCTGCGGATCCAACGGTGAGGCCGCTAGACTGGCTGGCAGACAGACAGACACAGGTAGACAGGCTGAGGGATACCGATTTCAACCATCCCTGTGTGGTGGTGACTGGTGTCTTGAGTGTGTGTGTGTGTGTGTGGGCGGTGTTCAGGAGTGGTTCAGACGGTTGACTCATGCTCCTCCAGACATGGTCCATGTGTGGTGGTTGTGTGTGGTTCAGACGGTTGATGAGGAGACCTTTGCTCCTCCAGACATCGTCCATGTGTGCGAGGCCCTGTGCCATGAGGGGCCGTGTGGCCCCTGCTCCCTCTCCTCCTCCATCAGGTGTCGCTGCGGCTCCAAGACCAAGGTGAGAGCTAGAGCTGCTGCTTCAGTGTCCCGGTTTGATGACTTCACAACAATGTGGAACACCTCGATCCCTGCCTTATTTTACCTTCATGTGCTGCTTTAATGTGCCTTGCTGTTGGGCACTGTGGTAAATACGTTACTTTTAAAGAGCTCTATAAACAATAAACTTGAAACTATATGATTTTACAGGAAGTCCCGTGTGCAACGATTTCCAAAGAAGGTGAGTTCTTTTATCAAGAGGCCAAACAAATAAAGCTATTAATATTATTATTTACTAGTGAATGTTTGACTAGCTAGATAAAGGTCCTATAAACATAACTGATGTTGACCAGTTATTGTGTCTTTTGCTTACATATCATGCCACAAACGTTGAGCTGTTACATAATGTAATATAAATGAGCTCCTTTGGACCGCTTCCTCTGGGCTGACTATAGCTAAAATTGGTAGAAGTAGTAGTATCAGACTGCTATTACAATGTGTCTGTTTGTTTGTGTGTGCAGAGCAGCTTATATTCACCTGTGAGAAGCGCTGCATGAAGAAGCGGGCCTGTGGAAGACACAAATGCAACGATTTGTGTTGTGTGGTGAGTAGAGTTCTCCCACGTACTGAACAAGAGGTGCCCACGGTTACTGATTAACAGCCCATACGATCAACGTGGTTGCCTGAGAAATATGAAGGCAACATTCTTGTGATCTGATTCATATGAAGACTAGCGTTATGCTGTTCCATTGGCAGAAATACTAGTGTACATCTGCACACTATATATTGCACGTATAATGGACAGTGTATAAGAAAATAGTGATTTATTTTTGTGACCATGCCTCATCAAGTTACTGGATGAGTTGGATGTTTACCTGTTCACACTAACGATGCGGTCACATGATGATGTAAGCAACTCTGGTTGTTTGTGTGATTTTCTCATATGGGGAGTTCATTGCTTCTTGGAAGCATTGGTCACATGTGTAGTTCTGTTTGGTTAAGAGGAGATCACAGAGCGAGTGCATATCCAGGAGTTTGAATGTGTTTCTGTAATGACGGAGGTAGACCCTAAGTGTGTCTCTCTTCCAGAGTGCGGACCACAGGTGTCCCCAGATCTGCAGTCACAAACTCAGCTGTGGCCTCCACCGCTGCCAGGAACCCTGTCACCGTGGCAACTGTGACCCCTGCTGGCAGGCCAGTGAGTACCGCTTCGTTTAAGCCGCAGGAAGTCTGTCATTACTTTAACAGGCTTTCTGTTCTGGAGATCACTGCTGGGTTCCAACTCGGCAATGCCCATCTGTTTCTGGGCAGGATGGTGGTTCTGGGATTCTAACCCCAATGTCCACAGTCTACCTGTAAGCATCGTAGAGCAAGATTACCCCTGACCCCTACCTGCTCCTTAATGACCTCTCTCTACTGTCTAACCACTAGCTGGTCCTTAATGACCTCTCTCTACTGTCTTACCACAAGCTGGTCCTTAATGACCTCTCTCTACTGTCTAATTACTAGGGCTTTGACTTTTGCCCAAAAATCATATTCGAAGTTTGTTTGTTTATTAATATTAATATTCGAATATATTCAAATATTTATTAATAATATTTTGACCGTTAAATGCCTTCAGTAAGACCGTGGTATAAAACTTATATGTTTTGTCCACCAGAGGGCAGTATATCAGTCAATGACGTTGACTGCAGTTTGCCGGTCATGTAGTATAGACAGGTGGGCTCTCAAGTTGCTGGTTGTCCCGTGGTATGTGAGTTTGGTCCTACATATTCTCCATATTACTTTATCCTTACCAGTTATTTTCCCCTGTATTTTTTCGAACCCAAAGGAGCGCCACACTTTGCTTTTGAAATGGTCAGGAGTGTAAATTTCGACCTCCTCCTCGGGGGCTGTTGTCGGTGGTAATGCGGCCATTGTTATGCTATAAAATACAAAATTGGGGCAAACCAGGATGCAACGCCACCTACAGGAGCCCAGATGACCAATAATAGCCTTGCTAATGAGCTCGCGATTCACAACTTCACCAGGCGTGAAAAAGCCTCGGAATCTGAATTGAAAACAACGTTCAAGCAAAGACATTTACAAAAAAGAATGCCCATAACAGGTTCAAACATTAAGGGCTGCCTAATATTCATTTGAATATTGATTTATTTTTTGATATTGAAATTATGTTAGAATAACGAAGTTCGGAGTCAAAGCCCTACTAACCACTAACTGCTCCTTAATGACCTGTCTCTCTACTGTCTAACCACTAGCTGCTCCTTAATGACCTGTCTCTCTACTGTCTAACCACTAGCTGCTCCTTAATGACCTGTCTCTCTACTGTCTAACCACTAGCTGCTCCTTAATGACCTGTCTCTACTGTCTAACCCCTACCTCCTCCTTAATGACCTGTCTCTCTACTGTCTAACCACTAGCTGCTCCTTAATGACCTGTCTCTCTACTGTCTAACCCCTACCTCCTCCTTAATGACCTGTCTCTCTACTGTCTAACCACTAGCTGCTCCTTAATGACCTCTCTCTCTACTGTCTAATCACTACCTGCTCCTTAATGACCTGTCTCTGTACTGACATGTATCTGAACTTTGGGAATTGTTTGTTAAACAAATAGATAAAAAATGGTTTAACGGTCAGGTAACCTCTCGGATGCGTGTTGTGATTCGTTGCTCCCGGCAGCACAGAGATGATAGAACATTTATTCTGAGCAGAGGGCTGTTTCATCATGCCCCCTGACACATTAAATATCGTGTGTGTGTGTGTGTTCAGGTTTTGAGGAGCTGGCATGCCACTGTGGACAGACCATCCTGTACCCGCCTATAGCCTGTGGGACCCTCCCCCCAGAGTGTAAGAACCTGTGCACCCGGAGGCACGAGTGTGAGCACCAAGGTACGTCACATGACTGCCACGATCACATGATCCTCTGTTGTCTATTTTTTATATTCACAGTACTGCCTCATACGTGTGTGTGCGTGGTGGCTGCATCTGCAATTTAAAAAAATTAATTCAGTGTTTGTGTGCTAAAAGAATCAAGCGCCCGTATGAAGCAGAACTCTATCATATGAGCAGACAGCCGAGAGCGACTGCTACCATTGTATCAAATGCTGGGTTCTTCCAGTAAACTCCACAACCGTCTCCATCCTCGCCACAGTGTTCCACAACTGCCACAGTGAGGAGCGCTGTCCGCCCTGCACCTACCTCACCCAGAAGTGGTGCATGGGGAAACACGAGGTGAGGAGAACACCCTCACACCCCTGTGACCTGAGGTTCTGACCGTCTTACAATACGACTCTGCTGTCACAGTGACGTGTGTGTCCAAGTGGTTACCAACTGACTGTTGTCATGGTGACGCATTTGTGGTTGTCAAGGTGACTGACTTGTTGTTGTCTAGGGCACTGACTTGCTATGTGTAGGTGACAGACTTGTTGTCGTCTAGTCGACAGACTTGTAGTCATCTAGGTAACAGACTTGTTGTCGTCTAGGTGACAGACTTGTAGTCGTCTAGGTGACAGACTTGTAGTCGTCTAGGTGACAGACTTGTAGTCGTCTAGGTGACAGACTTGTAGTCGTCTAGGTGACAGACTTGTTGTCGTCTAGGTGACAGACTTGTTGTCGTCTAGAGGACAGACTTGTAGTCGTCTAGAGGACAGACTTGTAGTCATCTAGAGGACAGATGTGTCTTCTAGGTCAGCGGTCCCCAACCTTTTTTGCGCCACGGACTGGTTTAATGTTAGACAATATTTTTACGGACCGGCCTTTAAGGTGTGGCGGATAAATACACAAAATAAAATGATACGACCAGCATAAAAACTGTGGTATTTTCTAAATATAAATATATAATAATATAAATAATAATATAAACGTGTACTCCACTGTGTACTCTTATGCAACTTTATTAGCATCGCCCTCGTAACATCACGCCAACAACATAACATGAGTAACATCCTCTCTGCCCCTAACACTCTCTGGTCGCTATGGTAAAGTTTAAACATGCCTTCAAAATAAGACACAACACAAAAACAAATATAAAGTGCATTAAAAATACAACTCACCATATCGCTAAATCAGTGGGAGCCCTGAGCTTGTTTCTCTGCAACGAGACGGTCCCATCTATGAGTAATGGGAGACAATGACACCCGAAGTGTGTTGCTTATGTCCAGTCTACTCTACTCTAGTTTGTTTTGGTTGCTGTCACTGCAGAAAATCCTGCTTCATACAAATAGGATGTTGGAAATGGCAACAGGATTTTCAGTGCTGTTGTGGCGATCTCAGGGTATTCTGCTGTGACTTTAATCCAGAACACCGGCAGAGATGTTGTTTCGGACATACTTTTAAGGCCGCCGTCACCCTGAAGTAACCGATTGAGTTCATTGAGCAGGTTGAATATGTCGCACAAGTAAGCGAGTTTTGCGACCCATTCCTCTTCACTGAAATGTGCTGCCAGCAGTGACTTTTTTTTCTGAGAGAAATCTCCATTGAGCGGCAACGTATCGCGTAACCGAAACAAGCGACAAGAGGGCGTCACAGACTGATGTAACAGAGGGAATCTGGTCATTTTTCAAAATGAAACATTGTTCATCGTTTAATAAATAAAATGGAAATAATGTAAGTTATTTATTCTTTCCCTGCGGACCGGTACCAAATGACCCACGTACCGGTACCGGCCCACGGCCCGGGGTCTGGGGACCGCTGTTCTAGGTAACCGCTGTTTTAGGTGACAGATGTGTAGTCTTCTAGGTGACAGACTTGTTGTCGCTAAGGTGACAGACTCACCGAGTGACGTAGTCTCACGGCGACCCTCTATCGTCTAGTCAGCTGACCTGTCGTCATGGGGACTGTTTTCTAACTGTCTGGTGGTGTCCTGCAGCAACGCAGCAACATCGCGTGCCACCTGCAGGACATCTCGTGTGGGCTGGCCTGCAACAAGACGCTGCCCTGCCAGATGCACCAGTGCAGGCGCATCTGTCACCGTGGCGACTGTCTGGTGGACGGGGGCTGCAGCCAGCCCTGTCCCATCGCACGGTCCGACTGCGGACACTGCTGCGCCGCCCCCTGCCACACAGGAAGCAGCTGCCCTCGCAACCCCTGCACCACCAAGGTGAGCCCCGCCCACTGTGGACTTCAGATCTGGGGTGTGCTCCAATTGTTGGTTCCGTAGCCGATCCTCTTGTGATGGCTGCCTGAACCTCAGGATCATCCTTGACCGCCAGTGTAGCAAAGCAACTACGGAATCATCTTGGGCCTGAGAAACAGTACATCTATTAGACGGGATGTGGTCACTTTTTATCTAAATAAGTGGCCATGTTTGGCTTCAAAGTCAGAAGGTTGTGACTGGCCTAAATCATCAATTTGATAGACCCTTTTCAGTTCCTTTGGCTCAATAACACAGTTACATCATAGTCAATCATATTTCCTATTTAGAAAATAAAAATGAATGAAAGCCACGTTTTGATGCATTTTGTTCCTCCCCCTGCAGGTGGCGCTGCAGTGCGAGTGTGGTCGCAGAAAGGAGACTGTGATGTGTCCCGAGGCAGCCAGTTCCTATCAGAGGTCGGTGCTGTCTGTACTTGGTATTTACATGTTGCTCTGCTGTGTCGGTACTGCATGGTCCGGTGAAACGTTGGAATGTTAAAGGTTCCCTAATGAACCTTAATATCGGCCCTTTAATAAACCCCAAGGAGATGTCTGTACTGTGGTGTAAATACTTTGGTACTTTTGAGTCTGTACATCAAATGTGTTTGAAATAATAGTGTAATTGAGATTGTTTCTTGTAGTCTAGTTTTAATGTGGTATTTGTATTGTGGGGTCTCTACATCCAGAGTCTGCACTCTTGCAGACATACGTATTCTGGTGACTGAACTCATGTTGGCCTCTTCTGTGGTGTCTGGCCTGGTTTCTATTTTAAGGTTATAAGGTCTGACCTGCGGTGTCTGTAATGCAGTTGTCTGTCATCATTTTAACGTCTTTACTTTGGTGTCATATTGCATGGGTCTGTGCTCACGTCGACGTCTGTACTGTTGTGTCTGTACTGCAGATATGCAGCCATTGCCATGGCCAGCAAGCTGTCTGACATGCAGCTGGGGGAGTCGGTGGACATCGGCCAGTTCATCACCAAGAAGGAGATGAAGCAGACTAGGTAGATGGAAACACAGCCGTGTACAATAGGGCTCTGACAAACACTGGCCATTATTTAGAAGGTCTGAAATGAATGGAATAATTGTATTTTTAACAGTTCAACTTTTATTTAAATGAGTAGGTTATTAAAACACTATAGGTTATAAAATTATAACCTTCGCCTTAACCAGGTTGGATTTATGTTACAGTTAAAAAGATTATTAAAAGGCCAACAATGTCACTGTATAATTTGTTTTTCTTCTTCTTATTATTGTTATTATTATTAAAGTTGTTCATTTGACCAAAAAGGAATTTGATTACTTCAAGTGAATAATTATGTAATAACTATAATTACAGACTGGAGTGTGACCTGGAGTGCGCCACGTTTGAGCGGAACAGACGATTGGCCGAGGCTCTGCAGATTGACACCTCCGCCGACCCCTTCAACACCCGCTCCGCCTCCAAGTACACCGACAGCCTCAAGGAAGACGCAAGGTCCCGCCCCAGGCTGCAGCTACCTCCAACTGCTACATCTAGATCTACCTCCAACTGCTACATCTAGATCTACCTCCAACTGCTACATCTAGATCACCTCCAACTGCTACATCTAGACCTACCTCCAACTGCTACATCTAGATCACCTCCAACTGCTACATCTAGATCTACCCCCAACTGCTACATCTAGATCTACCTCCAACTGCTACATCTAGATCTACCTCCAACTGCTACATCTAGATCTACCTCCAACTGCTACATCTAGATCTACCTCCAACTGCTACATCTAGATCACCTCCAACTGCTACATCTAGATCTACCTCCAACTGCTACATCTAGATCACCTCCAACTGCTACATCTAGATCTACCTCCAACTGCTGTTCTTGGTTCCTTATTTTACAGGAAGGAGCTGAAGTTTGTAAGCGACGTGGAGAAGGAGGTGAAGAACCTTGTCGAACTGGCTAACAAGGTAGGAGGACTTCCTTATACACCACCCCAGCCCCTACACCACCACCACACTCCCTCTCCCTACACCACCACCACCACCCTCTCCCTACACCACCACCACCCTCTCCCTACACCACCACCACCACCCTCTCCCTACACCACCACCACCCTCTCCCTACACCACCACCACCCTCTACCTACACCACCACCACCCTCTACCTACACCACCACCACCCTCTCCCTACACCACCACCACCACCACCCTCTCCCTACACCACCACCCTCTCCCTATACCACCACCACCACCCTCTCCCTACACCACCACCACCACCACCCTCCCTACACCACCACCACCACCACCCTCTCCCTACACCACCACCACCACCACCCTCTACCTACACCACCACTACCACCACCCTCTCCCTACACCACACCCTCCATCCCTCTCAGTACCATAGCAGACTCTGCCTACACCATCTGACCCTCCTTCACTCTCACTACACCACCAGACTCATGGATTATAAATGGGGAATCCGATTATAAATGGGGAATGCGATTATATATGGGAGAAATGAGATTACATATTGAAGAAATGTGATTATGAATGATTGAAGGCAGAGGGCTTGGTTTTTAGCTTGCCCTTCTCCCTGTTGCTCCTAATCAGTGTTTACAGTTCAAACATAGTAAGACTAATATATAAATATGTACTACATACTTAAACATATATATTTGTGTACTGATGCCCTCAAATCTCCTAGCCATCACTGGTCTGGTCCTATGTGTTCCTTCTTACTCTTGGTTTGGGGCTTTTTTTCCTCCCAGAAAAGCATATTTACTGTAGATCTCTGAAGCCCCTAGACGATGATGATTTAACTGAACGAATTTAACTGTCGATGAATGATTGCTGCTCTTCACAAGAATGAAAACATGACGTCAAGGCAGACTGCTTAGTCTATCCTGTTGTAGGCCCCGCCCACACCCACTCCTATCATAGTCCTACTTTACTTTAACTTAAATTGAACCAATGGCGTGTCTGCAGAGCAAGCAGCCAAAGAGGAGCCACAGCTTCCAGCCCATGAAGCGCGAGCACAGGAAGTTGGTCCACGAGCTGGCGGAGGCGTACGGCGTGGAGAGCATCAGCTACGACAGTGAACCCAAACGTAACGTTGTCATCACCGCCTACAAGTAAGTCGTTGTCGTCCTCCTCCTCCTCCTCCTCCTCCTCCTATTAAGCTAACACGTTTAATGGATGTACTGGTGTAATGGAATGTTTTTATTTGTTTGAACATTTATTTGCCTTAGAGCAGTAGTTGCCAACCTTTTTTGGCCTATTTCCCCGTTTTTAGGTCATGAAATTATTATGATTAAACTTCTTTCATCATTTTTTCCCTCAATATCTGTACTATATATATCCCAGGGAAGTATTAAGGGGTAGTTTACTCGTGAATATGAATTGTTAGGCAGTCGGATACTGTGTGCATAAAGAGTAAATCCTGTCAAACATAAAATATCAATAGCTGGTGGTTATAAACCAGTAGTCTCCGGCGACCCACAGTTTGGGAAACCTGGCCTAAAGGGTATTGGGGCTAGAATGTTGAACCCAATGATGGTTCTTCTGGGGTTCTGCATCCTCGTTGGCTTCAGCCAACCTGTCAGAACCCTGGATCAAGGACGCCCTCATGGTCCCTGCCTCTGTTCACTAGAGCTCACTTTAGGGAGCGTCTCCTAAAGCATGAAACGGGCATAGTGAAAAGTTGGCACGGAGGAGTGAAATGTTCTGGACGATTCAAATCAAGGTGCAGTTTCCAAGTCCTTTTTTTCCCAAATAGCCCATAGAGCCAAGACACAATGTTTAATCTTTTATGCGCTGGCTCTTGCAGGATAACAGCAAGCCCTGTGTACATGGTTGATTCTCTTAGTTTCTTGCTCTTACTTTAATTCATCAAAAATAAGTCTAACCAAAAGTGAGACCAGGATGGTCATATTGGAGGCGTTCCAATAAGAGACATGTCTGTCTGGGAGAGGATGAGAAGAGGATGAAGGTGAAAACATAGTTTCTGCTGCAAGATTTAGAGCATTCTCCTTCAGAAGGTTTAAGTCTTAGGATAATGATCTCCATGTGGAGAATCAAACAGTCATCGTCCTCTCCCTGGTCTAAATGCTTTCTGATGGTTCCACGTCAACGCAACACACAGGGGTTTGTGGACCCTCCTTGTGTCTACCGCAAGTGAGACTGCTGACGGCAATGTCACATGACCCAGATCCAGAAGGCAGCCCGGAGACTAGTTAATTGCAAATCAAAACGATGATGTCATGACAATATGGCAGGGCATTGATCAGGCTCCCTTCTCTCCTTAGGGGGAAGGCCTCATGCCCCGCCTCCACACTGACATCACTCATCGAGAGGGAGGGCGGCACAAGAGCCCCGCCCCCTATTGCCCACATCAAACAACACAGCAGCAGGTATCACATCACCTGCATGAATACACCCGAGTTGTACAAGTACACCTGGTTTAGTCACCTGTATAATCAAACTTGGTTTGATAACCTGTATAAACACACATGGTTTATAGACCTGTATAAACACACCTGGTTTATAGACCTGTATAAACACACCTGGTTTTATATACCTGGATAAACTCACCTGGTCTAATGAATTCAACGTGTGAGGTCTCACCTGTAAAGGTACTTTATCTTGTGATATCCTTGTTGTGGGGAGGTCATCTACAGACATGTAAGAGTGATTGTGTTGACCCATCGGATGGAAACCTAACTACTGAACGTGCTTTGTATCCTGGCAGAGCGGAGAGCTCTGCAGGCAGCTGGTCCAAGACCGTGAAGGAGGAACCGGTCATCGATTATTTTGATGTCCAGGATTAAAACGCCAACCTCGCCCAGAGCCGGTCTGCCCCCTCACCTGAACTATGTCGCTGGGACTCCCAATGAAAACACCCTGTGTATACTGCTGGGGTCGCCCATCTTCTCCCCCACAGACCGACACAGGGACCCAGGGTACCCTGCGGTGTTGAAGACCGCACTACAGGAGGCTGTGGTCGTTCATCATGCTTGACGAGTTTTATTATAACGCTAATAAAGCATTCGATTTGTATGGCGCTTCTCATCAGCACCCAAGGTGCTTTACATGTGGAGTACACAGAGCAATGATACAATAAAGTGGAATACAGTGAGACGAGTCGTTCTGTTTATTCTGCTTCTGTACGAGAAGAGGAGGCAGTCTCTGGACTGAGTGACTTTAGGCAGGGAGGGTGCGTGGGCAAGTAGATGAGATGGTTCATGATGTGTGTAGGTTTCAGTTGCACCTCTGCATTACATTACAGTGTGGACATATAAGTGGGTAGTATTGGTACTTGATACAGGATTAAAATGACTGCCTCCAATTCTCTTTTGCTTGTTTATCTTTCCTTTAATGGTGTACCAAAAGCATATACATTCATATTAAGTCTATAATACAAATGTACAATTCTTTATTAAGTATTGTGTGAATACTCTCAAATCAGGTCATCCAAATGTCTTTTTAATTGGGAAAAATGTATCTTACATAACACTATCACAGTGGCTGAATGTCTACACTAGGATAAGCAAAGTGTTCAGATGGATGATGAGCAGGACGTCTGTCCACGTACAAGGGTTGGATCGACATGATAATTGTGTTGATAACTTCTCTGGTGTTTGCATACCACTACGCTTACATAACTAACTAGTAAACCAGTCCGAACGTGACGTCCTTTATGGTTGGTACTGAAACGCTTGATGGAATGCCAAAACAGGTTTGTGACCCAGTGTTCACTAGTGTAATAATGACGGTGTTAAACGTTGATAAACGTCGAGAGGTTATAGAGTTAAGGGTTGGTTTGCACTCTTGACTGTCTGGACGAAGTATCATCTGGGGACGCACATACAGAATGCACAATTGAAATGACACTATATATTTTCCTACAGTAGGCCTCTATACCCTTCACCGCATTGTAGAAGCCTTAATGTATGGAAATGCATACTTCAGCTAGAATAGTATGTAGAGGGAAACCCGGAGTTTTCTGCGATTATAATTTGTAAGTGTTTTATCTGATCAGTGCTGAAACACGAACATATCCTTTGTGGAGGATATCTGTGAAATCACGAGGTACCATCCGTCCTGTTGAAAGTGTTTTGCACAGTTTTGTCCAACTCTGGGACGTACTTTGACGACGCTCCCTGCTGCTGGTAACGTTTCATTCTACCGCGTCTCCAGCAGAGACCGCGCCTGCGCACCTCGCACTCAGCCAGGCTTCACCATCTCTCTCTCCATCCTCGGCCCCGCAGCAGCAGCAGCAGCAGCAGCAGCAGCAGCAGTCAGTGATAATAAGTCTCAGCGCAGTAATGGAGAAGTAGTGACGGAGACGCCAGAGAGTGAAAGCCGTGGGGAAGTTGAAGAAGTGAGGTAGCGCTCTGCACTGGGCCGGACATCTCTCCTCGGAACACCGCTGTCTGCAGCCGCCGTTGTTGTGTCGCCCAGAACCCTCTAGTGATGGAGAGAAAGGTATGCGCGATTGTGTTGTTTTGCTACGTTGCGTTTGCGCCGTGTTATGAATATCGGTGCGCAGGTTTTGGGTCGCCGCTGCTCTCCACATCCACCATTAAAACTCATATTTTCCAAGCCGGCCCACACCGGGCTCTTCCGGCGCGGTGCCAACCGGATTAGTGCGCACCCGAGCTTTTTCCGTCTGGCTTCAATTTATTGTGCATGTAAAGATGCTTGGGCGTACTGTCGCTTTGTGTTGCATTTAAAGCGATCTGCACGTTGTACACTGGCACTGTATACAGTCTGTAGACGTTGTGCGTTTAAGTATTAGGAATATGGCGTGGTGCGCGGGCGCTATTGACCGGGCTACGTTAGCTTCACCCTGTCTGCACCACCCCACCTCCACCCTTCCCCTCTACCTCCACCCTTTCCCTACCAGACGCAGACATGAGCGGCTTGTTAACCTTGGCTGGTGGGGGGACCCGACATTGAGAGGGGGTGCCCCCTCTGTCTCCATCTCCCAACACTTGACCCAGGTTCCCTTCCTCCCCTCCCGTCTTCCCTCCCTTCCTTCCTTCCATCCGTACTCCCTTCCTCCCTATGTGCGGCCAGTGGCTTAACAACTCCGTTGAGTTTATCAGAAGGGAGATTGTAAAGAAGTTTCCTTGTTGTAATGGTGCTGATGTGAAGTGGAGCTATCTGAAATGTACTATGATAGCCGATTTTAATCCTGCTATTTCACAGTTAAACGTTCTCTGTTCTTCTGGTAGGTACTATTTCTTATAGTAGATATTTAAACTTTCTTATTATTCAACCATGGTGTAAACCCACATTCAGGGTGACCTGCATAATATAGAAAATAAAATAAAATATTATCTTTAAGTTAGATTTGACTTGAAAACTGAAAACTGCAACACAACAATCTATTTGTATAGCATTAATTACATTGTAATTATGATATTGGTGTAGAATTGTTTGAGCTTTATAAATGTATGGCGTAGGCCTCTATGTTTGTGATTTTCTTCCTCACATTCTATTCAATCCAGTAATGCAAACAGTGAATACTTGTAATTCTTCAATAATAGCATAATAGCTGCCGAGGGATGTGAGCGAGAATAATGGTTGTGTTAGGGGAATAGTCGGTCCACTTTCGTTTGCCTGTGGTTTCAATTCCCTTCCGTTTCTATATTAGTTGTAGATAAGTCTCAGTATGAGGTCTAGTTCATTTTTCGTTGGTCATATTCCACACAGGAAAGCCCATATTAGATCATGTTCCTGCCGCTGCTGCGGGTCATTACTTGTGTTTCCCTGTTCAACACAAAGCCCGTCGCACACAAGAGATTATTGATGGTCTGAACTTGATGCCGATAGCATGACATAACTCCTCGGCTGTTGACGGTCTCTTCGGCGGATCGCAAGTGTTTGCATCTCCTGGTTCCCCGGGCGCAGGGAGAGCTTGTTGCTGGTGTGCTGAATGTTGCGTTGTGACGCGACTTCTCCTTTTACATCTCGACGGGGCCCCGGCTCTCTCCCCCCGCTCAGGTCTGCCTTCTGGCAGTCAGACGATCCCCCCCTTGGGTCACACGAAACGGCCACCTCCCGGGTAGACCACCACGTTCCTGGTCGGTGCTGGTGTTTTTCCAGGGCTGCACATTGATCAGGGAAGATGCCAGAGCGAGCAATAGAGAGAGACAGACAGAGAGAGAGAAACAGAGAGAGCGCGCTGCGTTATGCATATATCTACCCTCCAAAGAAAATCGCTCTCCCGATCTAAAAGTTTTCTGCGCCTCGTCGCTTGAGTTATGTGTTGGGATGAACGCACAATGGACCACTTCCTTTTTTGGCAGAAGAGGAATGTGTGTGCTGGATGAATCGCTGACTGGCTGCTTGTTCTCCATGCAACAAGAGATGTCTCAGTACAACTCAGACCCATTAGAACTACTGATGTTGCCACGCAGGGCAGGACATAGTGCAACACTACTTCAATTAATACACCGCTAAATGTAGAGCACCATCACGGTTAGTTGAATGTGTATTCATACAGGTGAATCTCATTGCCTGAAGTGCACAAACATGGCCAGTCTATAAACGATAATGTCGAGTTTTCCTAGATGGACTGTTGTTGAACGGAAGACAGAATCATTCCGGCTGTGTAGACGTTTCTACACTCACGGGATTACCCCTTTAGAATTTACAATTTTATCCCATTTCAAACCCAGTTCGCCAACTCAATTGCATATGACTTTCGCACAGCTAAAGCCAAAATTACAGAGCTGGGTTTTTAATAACTATCCACCCCTATGAGCCGACCCAAAGCACGGCCGGTACTTTAAATATAGTTCCTCTCTCCGTTTCCCGCCTTTTAATTGGACAGATGTCTGATGGCTTGGTGGGCCGAGCGGGGCATAAAGAGGCTTGGCTTCAGCGGCCCGGCTGACCCATTTAGATGCAAAACATTCGATCACGGGCCGGGTCCCCGCCATGACCGGACCGTCTGAGCAGGACGACCTGCAGCGGCGCATGCAGCCGTGCAGCAGTGCTGCATTATGCTGCAGAATGCAATTCTGTCCTTGTCTCTCCGGGGCCGCAGACCAACCAAATCTCCACACTGTATTATTTATGATGCGGCGGGCACTCGAGCTCCACTGTACTCTATGTTCCAGGAGAGCGAGTTTCTTTGGGTTAATGAGGCAACTGATCCAGATCTAGTTGGGACCGGTGGAAACCGGATTTAGATCGGGTTTGGACCGGTAAAGACCTGCATCTACTCTGCTGACCGGGGCTGATGGTAACACGGCCCAACCTGATCAGAAAAAAAATACTCAGAGGACCCTGCTTGATGACCAGGAGGAGGAGAATGGGTTGTTTGTTTCTCTCTCTCTGTCTGTCTCTCGCCCTCTTTCTCGCTTTCTCTCTCTCTCTCTCTCTCTTCCTCTCCAGTCTGCTTAAAAAAGCGATAAAGTCAATTCAGAAGTGAGCTGGAGAGGAAGTAGAGAGAGGGAAAGAGAGAGAGAGAGAGCGGGAGGGAGAGAGATCAGGGTTTCTAGCCAGAGGAATATTCCACATATTCAACCACTGCTGTTTTTCCGCTAGATGGAATGTAACACACACCGACTGAGAATTACTTTACCACTGTGATCCGAGTTTCAGATCTCAGTCCAGACCCTGAAACCACTAACCTTAACCCCTGACCTTCTAGGCTAGGGGCCCATAGCTAACAGTTAGCCTAGCGATGTGGGCTAGCTGTAGCCGCGCGGTCGTTGGAGTGTTAAATGTAGCTCGCCGAGGCCTCGTGCTCCAGTTTCAAACACCCTCACTGCAGTCAGGCTTCCCCTCCTCCCATTGGCTGGGAAGTGAGGCAGAATATGCCGTTGTCATGGCTACAGCAAACAGGAAATGCCCATGTATCAGGTAAAGCCTGGGGGGTTTGTTCCAACGCTACACTTTTTCTCTTCTCAGGAGGGGAAAGGGAACAAATCTTACTAATAGCAGCCGACCCTCACCCTAGCAAACACTAAACCTAGCCAACGCTAACCATACCCAAAGTCCACCCGAGCTAGCCAGGCTTAAAGACGTTTCATCCACAAACCAACCTCCCGATCCAAGGCCAGAAAAACAAGCCCTTTTGTGTAGCCGCGACGACCGGGACGCTTAGCATAACAAACGCTCACCGCCGCGGTCCGAATTCTCACCGCGGGATCAGAGCGCTCCGAAGAATTCTAATTCTAGTGGCCATTCTGTCGTTGCTCACGGCAACAACGGGTTCTGTGCAGGTGCAGGTCCACCTCCATTTCAGCCCCCCCCCACCCTCCTGCCAGGGTTAATCCCCGGGGATAAAGTGCAGGTCTGGGGTCTTTGTACAGTGTCTTTGATGAGGCAGCAGCCATTGAGCGGCGGCCCCGCGTTGGGCCTTTAAGAAGCTTTGTTTGGAGTTCCTGAAACGCGGGGGAAAGGGAAAAAGGCGAGGGGCCCCGTAGAGGGAGGAAATCAGACGATTCCACCGCCTCTCACCGGGCCCTGCCCCCCCAGCCCTCCGTCTGGGAGCTGAAGGGAGGGTATTATGGTCTGTCGACCTGGCTACACCTCAACTAGAGACATGCTACTCTGGTTTTGAAGGACTCGTGTGCTGCTGTAGGGGAATAGGCCTGCTTCTGGTTGCAGTCTCTCTCTCTCTCTCTCTCTCTCTCTCTCTCTCTCTCTCTCTCTTTCTCTTTCTCTCTCTCGCTCTCTCTCTCTCTGGTCATCCCCTCTCTTTATCCTCTGTTTCCTCCTACTCTGTCCCTCTCTGTCTATTTCGTTCTCCATTCTCCCCAATCTCACTTATTCTTTCCTCTATTGTTCCTTATCTCTCAGCCTCACTGTTTCCTCTCTATCGTCTCTTGTCCTTCACTATTAACTCTTCCTCCCTCTCTCTCCCTCTCTTTGTATCTGTGTAATTCTCTCTCTCTCTCTCTCTCTCTCTCTCTCTCATTTATGTCTTGAGGGAAGGAGTTAACTTCTGTGAACCCTCCATTTTATGGATGTTTCATTCAGCAACTCGCCATCGACCCTCGTTGTCTGGGTTTCGGTGAAATGCTACGCAGGGCCGTGCCAAGCAATTATACAGTGTTCTAATCCATTTATCTCTCGCTCTCCCTCCCTCTCTCTCACTGCATAAATATCACCACAGTCACATGACCCACAGAACTAACTGGTTGATGTTGGTTTGGCTTGTGTTCTGTATTAACATAACACTCACACACACCAGTAAACTGTACTGTCCCAGATTAGTTTTTTTTTTGTCCCTTTTGTCCTAAATCCATGTTTGTAACTGGCAAACCCTTAGTAAATCGGTTGTGTTATCTGTGCCACCATGTTCAACGATGGCCAACGTTGTCGCGCCCGATGCTACCCGTCTCCCTCTGGTGGCCGGACAGGGAACTGGGTGAGAGGCCCCTCATGATAAGTCAACGTCCAGATGGAAACTTTGCTCTAGCGACGTTTGGCGCTTAACCCCAGAAAGAAGATTTAACAGTGGTTAATGATAACCTCATACCGAATGACTATGATTAATTTAAGAATAATTAATTTAAGCAACCTCTCTTGTGGTCGTCTATATTTCAATTGAGAATCTTGTCCTGCCGGGTCAATGAGTTGATGGCTACTGGTAGCTAGCTAGGAGTTCCCCCTGTTGGCCATTAACAGCACTGCTGCCCACCTCCCCCTCCGTTACCGTTAACTGAGACTGGCTGGCTCCGGTGATGGGGACGGTGGGGTGGGGATCCGCAAGGGGGGGACCCCGACACTCGAGGCCAAGTGCCATCGACCGACTCAGTGCGACCGAGTGCCGCGTCGTGTCTTTGTTATAATTTATCCACGTGCCGTGGCGGCTGCATCGCTCGGTCAGGAGTTCAGATATCTACCTTGGATTAAAAGGGAAATTGCCTATTATTTAGTAATTACCAAACTTTTTTTTAAAGTGACTTTTTTTATGCATTTATTTTAAACAGCAGTCCATATAGTCCTATTATTATACATTGTATTTATTAGCTTGCTCATTTGTGCTGACTATCTGGGTTATGGGGCCGGATTGATTTGGTTGGTTCTGTTATCAAAATCATTTTAATTTGCAGTTCTAACATCCTAACGGCGGATGGCGCCACTTACACACTACCTTGCTAACTGCAAATGTTTTTCAATAATTTGCAAGAGAACCACCGTGTCCCATCAATAGATGGCCTGATTTCAGATTGTCCGACAGAAGGAAAGAGGCATAATGGTTAAATCATTAATTTAAAAGACGATGACCTTACCTGTTCCTAGTTTTCTGTCAGAGAGAGAGACGATGGTAAAGAGAGTAAGAGAATGAGGAGTATAACAGAGACCTATAGAGATCATTATTTTTTAATTAAATAATTTAAATGATTCAATATTTAATTCATGTGTATAAAATAATGCAAATGAATATGTCATTTCTTACTTTCTGTGTTATTTGCATGTTGGTTTCTTAGCATGTTAACTCTATTATTTGTCCTGTTTGATTATTTGTTAGATTTTTATTTTTTATTTTATTGAAGCTTTATTGATTTTAATTGTATAGAGTGTAGACGAGAGAGAGAAGGAGAGTAGGAGACAAACCAGCTTGTTTGTGATTGGCTGGTGAGACGAGGCTTTGCATAACAAACCAGGAAGCTCAGAACCAAAATGAATAACCAACAAATTCTTGAAAATCTGCTCCACTATAAAAGATGAAATACGACATACAACATGTTTCGCCAATTACAGAAATGCAATAAATCGCGATGGTGACATATGTTGACAAATGATGATCGTAAACACTCCTTATTTCTACATTCTGAAATATTGTGTATATCAAACATATATTTTCATACAGCCTAAATATTTCTACAATGATATAAAATAAATAGATAAATATTGCGATGGTTGGAAGTTTTATCAGGTTAAGGTGCTCACTCATAGTACTTGTTACCCATGGAAACGGTATTCACCTGTTCACCGGCATGAAGAACTGACCTAACGCCCATGACACAGTGACCTTGCCTACTCTGCCAGCTGCTGTGTGTGGGTGTGTGCGTTTGTGTGTTTTTTGTGTTTTTGTGTGTGTTTGTGTGTGTGTGTGTGTGTTTTTGTTTGTGTGTGTTCGTGTTTCTGTTTGTTTGTGTGTGTGTGTGTGTTTGTGTGTGTGCGTGTGTGTGCGTGTGTGTGTGTGTGTGTGTGTGTGTGTGTGTGTGTGCGTGTGTGCGTGTGTGTGTGTGTAGCATGTCCAGAGTAGTGGGTGAAAGGTAACTAATGAGAAGCAGCGGAGTAACCCCTGAAACAACACGTGGACACATGCACACACACACACACACGCACACACACACACACACACACACACACACACACACACACAGGGGGCAGGGAGACAGGAAGTGAAGGTGCTCTTGACAAGTGGCTTGCACTGGCACTTCCTTTTGTCAAGTGGCTCTGAAAGAGATTAGCATATCTATTAGCTCCTCTACTACCCTAGCTATTAGCTTGCCTATTAGCATGTCTGTTGTTGAGAATGGGAAGGGGTCATTCACAGACTGACCGATGCCCTTTCTGTTGGATAGCAGACATCTTGACACATGCTCGCAAAACACACGCACGCACGCACGCACACACACACACACACACACACACTCACACCCTGTCGGATGGTAACATGTTCACCATGCGAGGACCTTCATAATAAGCAACGCCGGCCCTTTAAGAGCGGCATGCCTTTTTCAGAATGAGTCTACACTCAGGGCTGTGTGTGCGCTGACTGCGGGCCGTGATTGGTCACTGGGGGGGGGGGGTTGACTAGCGCCCCCCCCTCCCCCCAGTAGGAACAGCAGCCTCTTATCTACCAATGGAATGCAACAGCTGTGTGTGTGTGTGTGTGTGTGGCGGGGGGGGAGTGCAGCCGGGTGGGCCGCCTCCAACCCCCTTGCCAAGCCCCCGCTTCCCCCCCCCTCCCCCCCTTCCAAACCCCCAACCCTCCTCCCTCTTCTCCCCCTCCTCCTCCTCACCCCTCCCCCTTCCCGAAGCGCTCCTGAAAGGCAGCTCAACTAAAAAGTGAGCGAGACGGAGCGAGCGAGCGAGCGAGGGAGAGAGAGAGAGAGAGAGAGACCAGAGGGTAGAGCTGCTCCGCGCTGGAGCGAGAGGGAGAGAGAGAGAGCTAGAGCGAGAGACACAGGGAGAGAGGGCGGGTGAGAGAGGGACGAGCAGCGAGCGGAGTGGAGCTACACACACAAAGAGAGGAGAAAGTGGAGCAGGGGAGTGTGCGGCGCGCAGGAGAGAGACACAAAAGAACGAGGGGGAAGGAGGCGCGGGGGAGACGTTGGCATGGAGGAGACGGCCGGGGGGGCCAGGAAGGCCACCAAGAGCAAACTGTTTGAGTTCCTCGTCCACGGAGTGGTGAGTGTCCCGCGTGTGCGTGTGTGCGTGTGTGTGCGTGTGTGTGTGTTCAGGAGAGGGCACATGGCGGTGTGTGTGCTGTGTGTGTACTGTGTGTTGTGTATGCAGCTGCTTGTGTGTGTGCTCTGTTGCCGTTTGTATGGACAAGAGTGTGTGTGTGTTTGTGTGTGTGTGTGTGTGTGTGAGAGAGAGATAGGGGGCTGGCCATGTGAAGGTTATTTCTAGTGGTCTGGACCGCAGCCGGGCGAACGAAGGAGAGGAGAGAGAGAGGGAGGGAAGGGAGGAAGTAGAGGAGAGAGGGAGGAAGTAGAGGAGAGAGGGAAGAGAGGAGGGAGAGGAGAGAGGGATGGAGAGGAGAGCGGGAGGGAAGGAGAGGAAGAAGGAAGACAACAGCGGAGCTAATTGGACGAGCCGTCTCCACGCAGCGGTCCCGCCGCCCGGCGACGGAAGGACTGAGCATGCCCGCGCCAGGGGGGAGGGGAGAGAGGGTCCGGCCAATCAAAACAAACCAGCCGGCCGGCGAAGGATGGGGGGGGGTCGGGTGTCGGAGACGTCCGAGAGGAACGTGAGCTTTTGACGGGAAGTTGGGGGGAATCTCTCTGGACGGAGGACTCTGGCTATCTCTGGAGTAATCTGAGCGCTGGTGACATGTGGCGGGTGAGGGGAGCGTAGCCACGGCAACGGGGTCGGTTACCTTCAACTGACCGGCGGCAGTCTGAGATCTGGGGTTGTATCGGTGATCTCGGTTCAAGAGATCACCGAACTGTTAGTCCAGGTCTCTCTTGAACCATGTCTCTGTTGTTTCAGGACCCTGTTAGTCCAGGTCTCTCTTGAACCATGTCTCTGTTGTTTCAGGACCCTGTTAGTCCAGGTCTCTCTTGAACCATGTCTCTGTTGTTTCAGGACCCTGTTAGTCCAGGTCTCTCTTGAACCATGTCTCTGTTGTTTCGGGACCCTGTTAGTCCAGGTCTCTCTTGAACCATGTCTCTGTTGTTTCAGGACCCTGTTAGTCCAGGTCTCTCTTGAACCATGTCTCTGTTGTTTCAGGACCCTGTTAGCCGAGGACTCAGTCGGTTGGACCAGGTCTGGTGGGTCCAGGTCTCTGTTAGTCTTGAAGTCCCAGACCGGGTCACTAGGCGGTTTAAGTAGCAGACCCCAGAGTCATGTAGTATCCCGGTGTAACCGGACACTAGTTCTTATTTTAACGACGTTCCGCGTCCGCACTTGGCTGTGCTGTCCCCCAGCGCAATCACACACACAGCCAACCAATGAAGCTGTCATAACGCCTCCACAATAAAATGATAACCTGCTGATTTATGGAACCACAGACATTACTCATCCCGCTATCATTCTGTAAACCTGTGTGGCTTTTATTTTGTTAGTTTTAAAGTCCAGACTGTCATGGAGAAGAAGATGGATCTGTTTTAAACATGACCATGTGGCCATGTTGGCTCGGGTCTCGTGGCGCGGCGAGGGGAGTCGAGGTCTCGCCAGTTCTGGTGTGAAACGACCGGGTTTGAGTGATTAGCCAATCAGAGTCTTCCTCCACAGACCAATTAACCTTGATGGGACTTTTGAGGCTCCCAGCCAAAATACTTTCTCCAGCACCTCCAGCTCCTCCCCCACCTCCTCCTTCTCATCCACCACCTCCTCCACCACCACCTCCTCATCTCAAACCCCAACCTCCGCCTTTTATTTGCGGGTCTGGAAGAGTGTCTCTATTACAGGAGGTAGGTGTGAACACAGAGTGAAACATCTGTCTTCACCCCATGTCCTCAGATGTGGAAGGTGTCGAGTAGAGTCGTCGAAAGGTGGGGATGTGGAGGTGAGAGATCTTTACAATCTAGGCTAAATCGAACCTCTGCGTCAAACTGCCACCAAGGGTCTCTTAAGTCTGTGCTTGCCTTTATTGTTTCCGCGTCAGGGATTCTGAATGTAGTCTACCAAAAAGTCGCCACAAGTCACGAATTCAGTGACAGCCGGTTGTGTTCAGGATGTAAAGTTGAGGATTCGTATAAATCAAGATAAACTCTGCCGTCATAAATGAATGGGCAGAGGCAAGTCGTCTGTCGCCTTGACATGTAGTTTCACATTCGAGGACAGGTGCGTTGCCCTACGGCAGCGTTGGCTA